>NC_136858.1:24451380-25051380 GCF_951799975.1 Gobius niger
TTTAATTTGAACCATTATATAACCATAGTATTGTAAATTATTCTATTAATGTTAATTCGTAAATATGGCTAATTGCAGCGTGCTCATGCATTTACTCAGTACTTACTCTAATAGTCAGAGCTAATAGGTGGATTATAGCATGATATGAAGAAAATATCAGTCCCAAATGCACAATAGGCACCGAGGCAGGGAAAGTGGCTATACCTGTATGGGACAGCAGCCCTCAGCTCCCCCCTGACTGATGAAATGTCAGACGCAGGACAGAAATTCACTTCACTTGCCCTATGTTGATAGCGTGTCAGGGGGTGTCAGGACACTTAATTGCATCCTTGGACATGAAATAGAGCAATGAATCCCCAATCATAAAACCACTGAAGCGAAGTGAAGATCAGTCACAGGATGAGCAGCGCGTATAAAAAAAGGGGGGCTTGAAACATGCTTAGGTTCATGTCCCCGATGTAGGCTAGTTGTTGTCATCAGTGCACTGCTGGGAATGAGATGGTGTGGGGGAATCCCTGCAGCAATAACAAGTTGAGATGCTCACATTGGAGCTGTGAATTTAGTGCCAAGACGCACAGGACACTTTATGCTAAAATCAATGCGTCAAGACGGCAGTAATGTGCATGTTTGAAGATTGAGGCTATAGTGCCTCGAAATTACACGACACAATTACTATGCAAAGAAGAAGCAATGCAGTATTTTAGTCTTTGTCCACCAGCACACAAAAGTTATGCGCCATATTGATCACCCCAGGAGACATGATAAGCTGTGAAAAGTTTCTCCACGTCTCAGTTGATTAAGGCAGAAAGATGTCTTAATTTTATGCGCAAATGACTCAAATACTAAGCGCCAGAACCGCCATGTGCTTTGGCAGCATATATGTGATGGAATGACGAATCGATCGAGTATCCTTACCTTTCACTTTGGTGAGGGTGAGCACCGGACTGTTGCAGGCGGACAGCGGGGCGACCCTTGCGGAGTGCTTCTTCATGGTGATGAGCTCGACGGGCTGAGCTCGAATCCGCGTCGACTACATCCCTAAAGCCGGTTTGGTGCATACGCCGCTGGTACGGGACCCCCTTTATTTCCCCCCGATGCTTTAGAGCGACTGTGACACCGCTCTACTCTGTCCCCCAAGCCCCCATCCAACTCTGCTCAGGATCTTTCTTTCTCTCCTGTCCTGGCGTATCCCCCCACCCCCTGACTGCTGCCTCCACGCGCGCACTCCCTCCCCAAAACTGCCGTATGGAGTGCGTCCTGGTCTCTCCTCACGTACAGTTTGGTAATAGCTGCAGTTAGACAACGTCACACACAATCATCATCAGCAACACTTTCACGTCCTCCTCCACACGATGGGCCCATAAACCTGGTCCCCCAGCCCCCGGGCGTCTGACCAGCCCGTTGTTCTTCTGGCCTAAAGGGCAATTTACTGACAGATAAACTGTGGTAAGGATCTGGGAACGACCGTAAAACGCATAAACACTAATTGTAGTGATTTTCTGATGGATTAAATCATAATGACACCCGTTTTGTCTGGCTTTAATCTGGGGACTCCACGTGGAGACTTCATTAACACGCGGCACACTTAACTTGCACAGCACACTGTGCTAATTATCCCAATTTCCCAGATTATGCCATTGCTGCGCCCACTGTCGAATAATAGTGTTCGGCTGAAGACACGGCTTTATTGCAACGGGACATAGTGCTGATGTTCAATCCAGTTTATGGTTTAACCAGATACAAAGTCAACTAATAGCTGCAGTGAGATGACTAAAACCAATGGTGTAAAACTAGGCAACATCAAAAGATTAGGTTAACACTGCGTTTTTGTAATTAGGCTAATCCTTACAGCCTGCTGGATCATTCCTAAAGTAATAAACCAAGATCCTTTGTGGTGTGCATAAGTTACTTTGTAGAACTTTGAAAGGTCATGTAAGGACATACAAACTCCAGACTAAGTTGCTGTAAAGATCTCCATGGCGAGCTATTATGCAACAAAAACGTCAGAGAGCTACTTATGCTTCAAAGACACTCATGTAGCTTAATATGCACCTTAGGTAAAGTTCACCATGGGAAATTAGTAGCCAATATGATGTTTTAAAGAAAACAGACTTGAGTTATGTCTTTATGCTAACGATATTGACCCAAATACTTGCAGATTGTGTGCAGCATGTTCAGCATAAAAAGAAAATATGAGTCATCAGCCGTATAGAAAATACTTCAGTGTAGCGCTTTGAGAAACTTGGTAATACAGGCTTGTAAAGCAAAATACAAGTGTAAGCCATTATTATTATTATTATTATTATTATTATTATTATTATTATTATTATTATTATTATTATCATTATCATTATCATTATCACTATCACTATCACTATCATTATCATTATCATTATCATTATCATTATTATTATTATTATTATTATTTAGTATTAAATGTAGTTCAAAGTGTTTGGCGAGCTATCTAGGAAGGGCCGGAGAGCTACTGGTTGAAGATGTCTGCATTATCTGAATCCTCTTGTGTATACACAGTGAGCCGCAGTGTAACAATGACAGACACACAAACAAATTGGAGGCATCAGACCAAAAAGGCCTCAGATAAAGAAAATCAAAGCAAATATGTGAGGGGAAAATGAATTTGTACTTGACGTAAAGAGAAAGATGCCTTTAGAAACATACAATATGCTTAGCAAGAATTTAAAGAGATGTTTCGGGGAGTAAATTATTCAAGATGTAAAATATTTCATTATGGGACATTAGAAGAACAGAGTGCTCGTAAATGAGCCTTTGCCTGGAGGACTACATGTAATCTCTCTTTTGTAGTTTACTGACACTCAAAAGGCCTTCTGCATCTTTGACTGGAATATAAACTCACTTGAAAGCAAACATACATGGGCAGAGACTAATTCTAAAGCATTGAGCCCATGGGACTCATGGATACAGACTGGATCTTGGAGCACAGCCAGCCCTCTCCTTTTCCAACAAGGGGTTAAAGATATATATAAAAATCTTGGTTCCCCAGTGATGTACTCAAAAAATACTTGGTGTTCTTGCAAATTTATATTATACAGCAACATCATCTATCCATCAATCAATCCATCCATCCATTTCTGGCATGGTCTGCAGTTTTGTGCTCATTGTTGTGGCTGAGCAAAGCTCTGGTCCATTTTCTACTTCCTGCTTTTGCCCAAAATGAAAAGATCCTGTACACAAATGATGACTGAGTTTTCTTTAGTGATATGAGGAGTTTAGAGTTGAGCCCAAAGTGGTAAATGAGTGGATGGAAGTTGTGCCACTGCACTTCATGCCACACCTTTCACTGAATGGTCCTCTGTTGCAGCCGGCCAGCAAAAATGTTTCTTGACAGTGTATTTTTGCCAATGTAAGGCCAATGTAATTTGGGACTGTTCAGTATAAATCTGACCATTCCTTAGAGACTGACATGTCATGACAGTCTTACATGCATGTGTTAAGTTGCACAGTGCTTGGAGGAAGCAATAGTGAATAATTTACTGCCTAGAGACTCACACTCTGGAATCCCCAGCCCTGGATAACTAGGACAGAAAGCTCTAAAACACTTACAGCCCTGGACCTATTCTGGCATCCTCCTCTATAACAAAATCCACTGGGTCTTTTACTCTTTGTCAGGAACAGCGGATATAACTGATGAAGTGCAAGAACTCACTAAACGAGCATGCCCAAGGTGCTTGATGGATACCCATTACCAACCTGTCAAATATGAATTATGTTATTGTTTGTGAAGATGGGGAGAAAAAAAGTCCATGCCATGTTTATGGGAGTCTGCAAGGCTGTGCAGCTGCCAGATGGCTTGAGGAAAAACCATGTTGTGGTTAGTCAGAACACAAGCCTTTATAGATAGAAGGAGGTGGAAATAGGTGCAATGGATGAAATCATTAAACACCCAGTTAGTGACTCATCGACTTTCATCCGCGGGAGGATCAAACTCTTACGCATTCAAAAGCCGCCACTACAGCGTCTCGCTCTTAAATGCGTTCACACAAACTGTACAAAAAGGTATAAATGTGTGCGCGCGCATGGAGGAAACAAGTCGCCCGGGGATTCTGCGTACCTTTGCATGTATATACTGAGGGATGGAAAGTGGTTCAGGATATGAGATAAGTACAGTAAAGCGTGACGAAGCTCCACACAGAAAATCTTCCATGTGGTGCTAAAAATAGGTCTGGAGCAAATATTCAATAACTATGACCAGCTTTTTCTTTCTGTCTGCCATTTTCATCATCAGATATTTTCACTGGATGCACTTCCTGTTTTAATGATCCAAGACCGGGACCACCACAGCGAGTATGTTGATGTCTCTTCTTGATAATAAAAAAATAAAAAAAAATGACATGGACCTTATTTCACCCTTCAGATTTGGATACAGATTTAATATTGTATTCTATTGTGCTGTACAAGCTCCACAACCTACTCTGTATTCATTGTTCCTTTACCCCCTATACCCAGTGGTCGTGTGCTACATAGGTGCAAGTAACAAAATGTACCCTGCCAATCTCCGGCATCAGATCATTTGACCACCACCGACCACGCTGCATTCACATAGCATGCGGTCTTTTATATCTCATTCTATTTATTTGGAAAGTTTCAATTGTATTACTGTGACAATGCAATTTATCTAGTAAGATCTATAAGTCCATAGGCATAGGTGTGTGTGTGTGGGATCTTGCCCAAGGACACACTGATCCTCAGGTTATACAGTGACCACAACATGCACATGAGCCATTGTATGTTATGCCTCTGAATATGTAATCCTTCTGCATCTTGAGGGATTCTTGAGATGACATAAATGCACAAGCTGTTTGCTAGTGTAGTCTCTGAAGCGAGATGAGGAGAATTAGATGGTCTGAAAATCAATGTTATTGATTATGCATATAAGTGCTTCAGCTGCAAATCAGAAAACCAACGATGGCAGAAAGTGATTGACTTTGAAGCTAAAAGCTGTGTGAGAACGACTATGAATGATTCCTTGTTTGCCTGATCGAAACAAACCAATGGTGTCGCCGAGAGTAAAAATGGCGAGACTAATTTGTGTACAGCTGCTGTTTGGCACGGGCCGTCGGGGCTGGTGTTGACGCCTCTTTGCCAAAACAGATTTGTTATTGGCATTTACGGTCCACTGCTAATCTTCATTTAAGACAAATCAATTTCTCATCAAACACAAATAACAACTACTGTTTAAGTCTGCAGTGGAGTGAGTGTGGGTTTCATCTCTCAGTGTTCACATACTGATTCATTTGTAAGATTTGACTGTTTATTAAAAATAATAAAAGGATTAACGGTTAACAAAACATTTTTTCTTTCTTTTCCCCTCAATATTGCTTGTATAGGTTCTCAGGAGAGCTCAGTAGCCTATCAGCCAGCAATACACACAATACTAATATCTCAAATATGAGTCATTTAAAAATGATGGATGACAACATTTTTAATGCAATAGGACCGTGACTCTTACTCACAAAGGGGCCATTTTCAGCCTAAGTCAGAAAGTGACTGATAATAAATTGCTTCTACAATTTTGGATAACTAGCCATATGATCAATGCGTAAAAAGGCAGAACTATGATATGAGGAAAAACTGTATTTTGATAGTGTATGCTATAATAAGGCTAAACTGCAGTTGAAATGTATGTTTTAAACATACAGTATGTTGTCTATGTGAAACACAGGCCACAACTCTATGTCTAAAATCCACTGGATAAGATTTTAGAGGTCAAGCACATTGTTCTTGCTCTTGTAGTTCTCAAAGAGCAAAGTCTACTTATGTTTGTTATGTTACTCAGCTCCTCTGGGGATTTGCTTGTTTTACATTTGCCCAATAAACACCCAATTAGTTTTAATGCTGCTATGAATATTTATGGTGGCAGTGTTTTTTTCATTCAATATTGTGAGGAGCACTTGCAGACTGGATAAATATGTGTTTTAATTAAGTCTGGGGCATCTCAGCCACCATGATACCATCTATAGGTCACATCCTACTTCGTCGTGAGGTTGTAAACTTAAACCTCTTATGGCTAAACAGTGCGGAGGCAGGTACTTTATCTCAACTCTCCGGTCGTGAGACATTACAGTTGAATGTACAGTCCTAATTGTCTGGAGAATGCAAAGGTCAAGTCAAATTAATTTTCCCTCTTCTCGAGCCACTATACATCTCGACCCCCAGCATATATAGTTCATCTGCAGAGGCAAGTGGCTGTCAAGGTACTGCACCAGGCAGCACTTTATTGGATTAATGGGCCCAGCGGCTCTCTCCAGGAGGCAGGGGAGAGCCAGACCACAGTTGCCAAAACAATTTTCATTCTGGTTGCATTATAAGGTTGTTTTGCTGCCTGTACACATGCCCTGTCTGTGTGTGTGACCAGTTTAACCCGTTGTAGCCATTGACAGCCAAGACACAGTTTTTGCTCCTCTCTTGCAAACAGGTGATAGTAAAATGACTCTATGGTGGTATTATGGGCACCACATGTAGTTCTCAAGGCTTTTGCCATCTTGGGTGGTACCAATGTGTCACATGTTGGGGTTTGGTCCAGTTCTACTATTAATTTAATTTAGAAAGTTCCATAGAACTGCTTCAGTCTTGGTTTAGCCTTATTTTACTTCTGGCTTAGCCCTGAGCAGTATCTTTGCTTTTCCTAGAACTGCACTTTTCTGGATGGAGGTGTCTGATGATTTTCCTGAGCTCTGCTGTAGCTCATCTTACTCAGTTACATAATGCCTTTACTGTGATTTTTTGGGGGGGAGAAAATCTAATAAGGCTATCATCATTGGCCGTTTACCAAGTATAAATGGAAGTGCAGGGGGAAATCATCTGAAGTAGGCCCATATTGGTGTCAATATCATCATCATAATCATCATCATAAAGGTTATAAATGGTCAAGCTCACAATTGCAAACAAAAAACAAACAAACTCCTTATGCTCAGTGTAGTCCGCTGAAACATGAGCAAAGTCGGGACCCCCTTTAATTACATCCACGTTGCTGAGGGAACTGTAATGTTATATCTTGTGATAATAGACTTCATAATGACATTATTCTCATGTGAACAGCTTAATTACATGTCTGTATTACATTTACACCCCAAGAGGCCACTACACTGCCTCACGTTGTCATACGATGCCTGCCATAAAAGTTTCATATAAAAGCTGTGGCTGAACGAAATCCTTGGATTAAAGTAAGGAATCATCTCGGCTTTATTTGGCACAACTACACAAAAAGGAAACATAGCTCGGGGATGTTGTGATCCTACCCGGAGAATGCAGTGTTCAGACTAAAATTACCTTTTGATGATAAAGGCTATGCTTATTAGAGATGTTGCTCCTCCAGGCATTAACCTGACACTTGACTGTAAATTGAATGCTCTGCCTCCCCCTGTTGGCCAGTATCTGCATTACGCTTTTGTTTTTAGGATAGATTTTCAAGCCCTTAGGTTTCATTTGCACCTGCTTCTTGCTGCTAAATGCGCTCGTTAAATGTCAGTCATGAGACCTTTTGTAAAATCGCATCGACCAGCATCTTGGTCTAGACTGGCTATTATTCGGAAGCCGCTGTTCCTAACCTTATTCAAATTGCTCCCCACTGATATAATTATCGCGATAGTTGATAGTCAAATTGCCTGAGACCTGAGTGAGAGTGCAGATTCAGAAAGAGAATCTATCCATCTTAAACTCTTTTACATAATTTAATTTCAGACAAGCGCCAGATCTTATGAATAGATAATAAGCTCGCGGGGCAATCCACGGGCAGGAATGAAGGACACATCTAAAAATAGTTGATTATTGCATAATTTGTACTAAACTTAAAAATTTCAACCCATTAACTGTATGTGGATAGATGTGGTGTCTGGGTTTGGCCAGTAGGGGGCAATGTGATCACATAGGTTGATCCTGTTTACTTCAAATTTTACTTAAAGGTTCAACAAATGTTAAACACAACCATCACTGCAGTCTAAGAAACAAAGTCGCATGTAAGGTGCGTGACAGGCGATGACTTTAACTTTACAGTTAGAAAATCCTTCAAGCTCAACATGTTCTTTTGAAAGACATTTACTCTGCCTGCCACATTGACACTTTATAATAATATATAATATGAATAAAGGCTATTTTGTTTTATTTTAAGTGTTAAATTTGTAGTGTTAAATATATTTAAAGAAAAGCAACTTTAGGGTTATGCATTTTATGTCTACAAAAAGGTTATGTTGAGTAGAATGTATTTTCAGATGAACTGGTGCAATGCAGGTGAACTCAAGCTTTTAGCCGCGGGATAATTAACATACAGTGCAAATGAGAGCTAAGTTTGAATTTCAACAAGGCACCACTGAAATTTGATGTAGTTCTATTGATCCCTCAAGCAGAAGAAAGTAAAAACGAAAGAAGAAAAAAGGCTTAAAGTGATACTTGAAGAAAGAAAAGGCAATGTTTAAGTCCTGATTGCAGGCCCTTAAAACTGGTATTGGGGTAAAAAAAAAGACTTTCTCCTTAAATAAAGTGTCTTCTGGCACAAAGGGTAGAGAACGCAGGGTAACAATAAAAGGCTTAAAACAACAATGAGTAGCTTTTTGCCTGCTTTGTAGAGTGAGCTATTTAAGTAGTTAGAAAGAGAAGTGTCTGGACTTTAAGAACACGTGGAATAGAGTGTTTTGAGGAAGAATATACAGGGCATGTTTATGATGAGGACCCAACATTATAACATAAGCTCAATGAATATGAGTCCTCTAGGATCAGTCATGTCCTTTGTATAAAACATGCCTGTAATGAATAATTCTTGTGGCCTCTTCTCACGTAGACTTGTGCGTTTGCAGCTGTCTGGTAACATGGGACTTTTTAAAGGAATCTTGGACTCATCTTGGTTTCAGACGGTGCCATGGAGACTGGTGACAGAAAGGGGGAACATCCTGCGCTCCAAACGAGAGCCACGAATGGTAAAATAATACACCTGAGACTCTACACCTCAATTATGCAGAGATCTCGCTTCTTACTTGTACATAATCGCTGCTGGCTGACTGACAAAAATTGGGCTTGGGACTCCAGCCTTTTTGCAGTGAATTATTTATGAGCAACGAATAGGTCAAAACACCAAAACACATGGGGGGAGAGGGGTGGGGGACTAAAAGGGTAAATACATAGAAAAGAAAAAATATAAGACCTTGTACATTGATAGACATGTTACATTGCATAATAACAAATTGCAAATATGCAAATATCCTCTTGATGGTGGATGGATACTCTCAAAGCAAGTCAAGGGTAGGCCTATATGATTCACAAACGTATAGTGCCCCACAATCCACATAACTCTGATCATCTTATTGTTGTTTTATTACAAAGGGGAACTGTACAGTAAGCAAGACAATTCTGTTGATATGTCACAGCTACTGAAGTAAAGCTGCGGTTGTAATTTATCCCAACACGCTTGGATGCAGAGAGTTGAGCCTGTTTGCTTTCAACACCCATCAAGGCTTCTGTGATCACGTGGACCCCTATCATCACCAGCCCCGCAGCAGCAGGTGCTTGGAGACCCTTCAAAAGGCCACTAGCAGGTGCGTGCACGAGCTGTCAGTAGTGCAAAATTCAATCTCTTTCTTTCTGTCTCTCTCTCTCTCTAGAACCCACACATGTCCGCTCCCCGGGTCCAACCTCAAACGGTTTGAGCAGGGCGGCAACTAGTGAGCAGTCACATGGACTAAAATAGAACTTGATGTCCCAGCGTTTCTGAACCTGAAAATGCACACCGCTGTTGTTATAGGCTTCACAGGAGAGCCACTTACGAGGAGGTGACAGGAGAGCAGCGAGAAAAGGACCATTTACCAAAGCTTTTACATGCGAGTGTTTGTTAATAGAAGTGGAAGTAGAAGCAAAATCCACATAAGAAATGGCAAAAAAGACCCTGCTTAAAATGCTAATTTCCCAGTAAATTGCTTGGTTCAGGCATACACAAAATAAGTACTAGGAAAATAAACATAATTGCTGCAGCTATTACAACAATGACCTGTGAACAGTCTTCCACATAATTACGCTAATGTGGTGCATCTGCTCTGGCTTTAAACATACAAAACCGTGCTTGTTCAATTGTAAACACATTACTTTTCAGCTGTACAAACCAAATAAACAGCCCAGTTCTTAAAAGTTAAGTGTACTGAAAAAGAAAAGAATGGATTGCAAGCTCCACAGAAATATTATGTTTATCAACGATATAAGATAAGATAAGATAAGATAAGATAAGATAAGATAAGATAAGATAAGATAAGATAAGATAAGATAAGATAAGATAAGATAAGATAAGATAATCCTTTATTGATCTCACAAAGGAGAAATTCACTTGTTACAGTCGGCGTTCAAGAAGATCACTCAGAGTTAATAAAGTGCAGCTGATATAGAGATTATTGCACATGTTACTTTACAGTCTTATTGTACAGTCTGACAGCAGTGGGGATGAAGGCTTTGCGGTAGCGCTCCGTCCTGCACTGAGGGTGTCTCAGTCTGCCACTGAGAGAGCTGCACAGCTCTTCTACAGTCCCGTGCAGTGGGTGGGAGGTGTTGTCCATGATGGAGGTGAGCTTGGCTAACACCCTCCTGTCCCTCACCTCCTCCACAGAGTCCAGGGGGCAGCCCAGGACGGAGCTGGCCCTCCTGACCAGCTTGTTCAGTCTGTTCTTGTCCCGCTCTGTGCTGCTCTGGGCCCAGCACACGGCAGCGTAGTAATAATAATAATAATGCATTGGTTTTATATAGCGCTTTTCTGGACACTCAAAGACGCTTTACATTGCACTATTCGTTCACTCCATACCCAGTGGTGGTAAGCTACTATTGTAGCCACAGCTGCCCTGGGGTAGACAGACGGAAGTGAGGCAACCAGTCTGCGCCATCGGCCCCTCCGACCACCACCAACCACTCACTCACTCACTACATTCGCTAGGCTTCCTGGTGTTACTAAACGGTCTCCCATCCAAGTACCGACCAGGCCCTTCCCTGCTTAGCTTCCAAGGTCTGATGGGATTGGGCATAGCAAAGGCGGTATGACCAGTAGTGGTAGTGGAGAGCAGAGGCTACCACAGAGTCATAAAAAGTCCTGAGCAGAGGCCTGCTCACTCCGAAGGACCTCAGTCTCCTCAGAAGGTGGAGGCGACTTTGGCCCTTCTTGTACAGGGAGTTGGTGTTGTGGGACCAGTCCAGTTTATTGTTGAGGTGAACACCCAGGTGCTTGAAACTGACCACCTCCTCAATGTCCTCCCCCTGGATGTTCAGCGGTGTGTGCGGTAGTGGCTTCCTTGTGAAGTCGATCACCATCTCCTTCGTCTTACTGATGTTCAAGCACAGGTGGTTGCGCTCACACCAGTCCACAAAGTCTAGGATGACTGACCGTTACTCCAGGTCAGATGCGGAAGCAAAGTTTTCTATGAATAAAAAATACTTTTTCATTTGAGGACAGACAGCAACGCTTCAAGAAAGCCGGAACAAAGCACTCTGGAGCTGAAGTGAGAATATTTCAACTAATTAGGTTAATTGGCAGCAATTCAGACAAGAAGAAAGGATTTTAGAGTCTATCAGATGCTTTGGGGCTCATTATTTTCTATATGAAAACTGACATGAAATTGAAAAGATGTTTTTATTTACATGCTACATGGTTTTAGTATACACACTACAGCTGGGCAATTTATATCGCCAAAATATTGTTAATGCAAGATTAGATAAAACAATATCCATATTGCAAGAATCCACAAACTATCATAAAATCATCATTGAGGTCGGCCATTTGACTCAGATTTACAGGTAAATTAAAATTAAATAACTATGTGTAACTATGGGTAATGAAGGTTCAAGAGTCATCTTCTGTACCTGGTAGTTGATGTGTCGAACGTTTCTCATCCAAAAGGTTTCGTCAGCACACTAAGGTTTAGCTCAGCCCACAGCCAGATATAGACCACAGGGAGGAGTTCAGCTTGGCTTAGTCCCTCCCCTCTATTAAGAGCCATTCTCCCCTGAAGGTAAACATCTTTGTAATTTAAATCTTTGTAATTCTGTGTCCTAATGACCAAACTGAAACCTAAATTTCAGTCTGAACGACCAATATCTCCGCTGATCACTGCTAATTACCTGCCTCTTGATCTGTCCTGGGCTCAGTTTCAGTCTCATTAACATGACAGAGCCCCCGAGATATGGGCTGTAAGAGGTCTATAAGTACCTGTGGTCTATATATGGTTATGGGCTGAGCTAAACCTTAGTGCGCTGACGAAGCCTTTTGGATGAGAGGTGAATCGTTCAACACTTCAACTACCAAGTACAGAAGATGACTCAAGAACCTTCACTGAAGATTGACAACACCTGTACGACTGAGAGGCTACACAGACATCGTAACTATAGGTAACTGCTAAAGTACTTGCGAGTTAAGTGCTTATTAGTTTTGTTTACATTCAATAGAACGTACTGTGTGACATTATTCACGACAGTTATTGAATATCTCAGTTGTATCAGTTCTTTCAGTCTAACAATAGCACTTGGGCCCAAAGTGTTGACCGAGCTCATCAGCGTTAGGAGCTTCCTGAAAGCCTGTGCGCCGAGGTTGCTGCGGGATGTGGACCAGTCACTTCCCTGGAGCGGGCTGAGGTTCCTGGATCTCTCTGTGGTCCCCATTGACTGTCGGCTCGCATCCTCTCCCACCACTCCCATAATTGGCTGGTATCCCGACCCGCCTTAACTCGTTAAAGCTGGGGCAGGGGTTATAATACTGACTTATAGTGACATCTGCAGGGAAGATATCACCCTGGGATATCATGACTATCTCCCACTCCACGTCACACAAACCAAACTACAAATTAAGTCCTCAAATTGGGGTGTAAAGAATCTTAAAAGACAGTTAATATTTGGGGAGTGCAATAAGAACTTATTACATTTCTGAGTTCAAAATCAGAAGTATTAGATTTTACTGCTGCTAGTTGTTTTCTGTTTGCCTGTTAGCAAAGATAGATAAGAGATAATGGTTTGACTTTTGTGGCACTTCCAGGAAATTAGACCATCTAAAGAAAGAAAACATTGCCTGGAATCAGCCAATTAGTATGCATTAATATAAGAAGAAATGGCGATTCATGACTATTTTGGTGATATATTGAGGCTTCTTAAGATATGGATTTTGCGCCACCGAATGTAGTGATAACAATAACTTGGCTTACTATGTTAACACACACAAAAAAAACTAGCGACAATGAGATTTTGTGGCTTTGTAGCGCCATGTATAGACTGCAAAACATCTTATTATGGGGCTTTTCTCTGAGCTTTCACAATTTTGTTTCTGCCGTCTGAAATGAAAGAGCTTTTCTGTGGCAAAAACATTTCTTCTGTCACACAATTCATTCAAATTTTAAAAGAGAAGAAATCCTTAGAGATAAGACATTTCACACACAATATCCTGCCAATATTAGGTGGCACAATTTCCATATAGCTGTAATACTACTTAGATCCATATCATATTTGTAACACAGCCTAAAACAAAATGATATTTTTTTTAAATCTTGTTTTGAGACAATTTGCTGGAAATCAAATTGCTTGCTGTGTCAAAATGTTTTTGTTAAATATATTTTTAATAGTTTTTGTTATCGCAATAATGAAAACAATCATTGAGTAATATTTCCATTATTTTCTGATATCGAGCCGCTCTAATTCTCAGTGAGTGAAAGAAACCTGAAATGCCCTTACTGTCTGTAAAAGCTGTTGACAATCTGGTCTGGAAAATGTGTTCATGACAGTCATTTGAGGATAGAACATGATATGATATTTCTTTTTAAACTTCCGTCTCGTCATTTTTAGCTCAAACTGTATCGCCTCTAGACTTTAAAGCACTCTGAGATCAGAGACAGCCATCATGGGACACTACTACTGCGCTATTATTTATTGTTTACTATGACACAGTACATCACGCAAAAAGAGATACAATATACTTCAATGCCCATGCTTACCCTTTGTGAATCGTGAAACTAAATCTTCTGTGTGATAAAAGGAGGGGAAAACAGTGCGCTTCACAAGGGAAAGTTCAGTTGATCTTCTTTAAATTAATATTTGAAAGGGTCCTGTAAGGATAAGCACAAGCCATGCCAGATATGTTAATGACAAAGGAACTAGTTTCTAAAAGATTCAACAAATTTGGGTTCCTCTGAGGATATAGTTACAAGGGCAGGACAGTTGATGATTCAGTATTCAGGCCATCTCCCTCTTTTTCACTCAAATCGCCAGTCCACACTCCGATATACGTTTTCAAGCTCTCTTTCCTGCATATTAGTGAGTTTGACGATTGCAAATAGCTATTTTTAATGTTTCTTTCGATTTGAATCACCTTCCCAAAGACACAGGGCCCGATCTTTCTAAACGTTGACTATAGCGTAGTTTTTTGGGCTTAGCAGGGGCACACTTTCAGATCTTGCAGAGCCAGTCCCGGCGCAATAAGTGGGCAGGACAGACTCCAATGGCGATGTTACGTAGGACAACTTTTTTCCTCCAACCAGACTCCGCTTTTGTTTGAGTCGCGTTAAAGCAATTATGGCTGAGTGCAGACTGGCACCTACTTTGGCACAGTACCTTTGTTGAACATTTTTTTGTCATAAGGCGCTTTGTTTACATACTATGTTTACATACTATCACGTATGAAGTACATCATGTTGTTGAGTCTTCATAAGTTTGTAGATACTTCATCGTGCAGACGTTTGACTCGGACGTGTTTTGGAGCAGAAGCTGATGTGTGTGTGTGTGTGTGTGTGTGTGTGTGTACAGTAGCTAGCAGGCCACTGCTGTCTCTGGTGTGCACTGAACATGCAGTTTTGGATACGATCAGAAATACAAGTGGACTGGGATACGATCGGGATGTTTGTATTGTCTCTGGACTGCACCAGGAAACACTTTTGTAGCTGTTTTGGCGTCAGACGTGTGCGCCTATGTGCCGTGCGCACGCATATCCAGACATTCGCTTGATCGTTCATATCAACTTCGATGATAGGCCTATAATAGCGCCTTGAGCCTGTGCTTTCAACATGTATATTTCAATTTATGCATCAGATTAAATAAAATAAAAAATTAAGCCATATAGAGTGATTTTATTCCATTACATTCACGCAGACTTTTGTAGGTAATTTCATAATTTCAGCGAGATGTAAAGAGGAAATGAATGTAAAGGCTGCCATAAAGAACAGCGCTCTCAGTGCTGCTTGTAATAAACCACGCCTCAGTTTTTATAAGCGACACCCTCTCGCCAATGGCGCAGCCACATAGAGTAAAAGCTGCACCACATGCAAGATAACGCGTTTGGAGTAGCGCTGTCCTTGTGCCAGGCAGACGGTCTGGCCTAGCCTGGGAATACCCAGGCTGCTGTGTGCGCTCGAATCATTTCGAACTGCACGACAGTCTGGGGACCATGGCCGATATTTTCGCATGGATTTGGGGACGAATCACAGAACGAGGAGGGACGGCAAGACGATGACGCGCTATTCGATATACGGAAGCTTGTAGTTTTTTTACAGATAGAAAATAAAAAAAAATAAAAAAAGTTATTTACAGATCCAACATGACAGTAGCGACTCCATCTTTTGATGAAGTTTTAGGCCATGTTCTAAATAGTTTAGCTCAAAAGTTTACAGCGGGTACGTCATATGTCATCTGATACGATGATATGATTGGCTATGGTTAAGTGCTGACGCATGATAGACATTCGTAGCGTCCAATAAACGGCTATGGACGATCGTAAACCACACCTCTCCTACGAGAAAATGAATTGGTGGTCCCCAGACTAAATATAATTTGTGATATTTTGTCTGGCAATAACCAAGGTAGGTCTGACCCACATTGTTTTAAACATTGTACTAGTCTTGCTATTTTCCCCCATTTGGACCAAACACTGGAACTCGTTCATTTTAAATTGTTAGTTGTGTAATTACAACGTTACTGCTACTGTCCAAGAATAGTTTTAACTAATTGTTACAACTGGCCCATGCTGAAACTGTCAAACCTTTTGGAATGGAATCTTATTTGTAGAACGCTTTTCACATGGCACAAGTCACCTAAAGTGCTTTACACAGGGTAGGACTTTTATCTTCATTCACTGCACACACTTTTCACAGTTTGTGACTTTTGCTTTTGTGTGCATTGTCACAAAACTAAACACCTTTAGAATACTGAGCGTTTGTCACTGACTGTGGATTTTTCTGTCAGGTTTTATACCCTGTGATGTTTTCTCTTCTGGCAGCAGCAAACACAGCATCCTGACGGCTTGACTTCAGTTATCCTCTTGCTGGCTTGCTGTCTGCTTCCCAATAAAGTCACTTAACCAACTTATACTATTACATCCTTATAAACCATGCAATTTCTACTGCCTATTTTTAATATTACAACAGCACCTGCACCCCACAACGCAATTAATCATATTATAAACTGGCTTTGAACGACTACGCAGACCAGACATTGTTTACCCAAAGCCCCTCTCTGTCTCTCCGCACACACACACACAGCACACAGCAGACCGCTCCGGCTTTTAGACAACACAAAGCTCTCTAAATTAATCTCAAGTGTCACATGCTGAGCTCACTGAGTTTTTCGCTGCAGCTCTGTGCCAGATAAGGTGACACTAGGTTGTCTGCCTCCTTAAACTGAATAAAGCAAAAACAACGGTCAGGATTGAGGTAATATAAGGAGACAACAGCCCATGTAGCTATAAGCACTGATATACCTATAGGGCTTAGTATATGAGAAATAACAAAGAAGGCTGTTGGAAAGGGCAGTGAATCATGGTGTGAATTTATACTACTCTTCAGGGTACTTTGTATGCTTGGTATATGCGCATCTGAGACTCCAGGCATAAGTATTTTGAATTTTGATTTTTGACCAGTTTGGTCTCTTTACATGCATGTAAACTTTCATCTCAGAAAAAGAGTCCAAACTACACATTATACCCTGATGAAGACTGCAAATAAAAAATACATATTCTTGCTATTCTTGTTAACCTCGGCTCCCCTCTCTTTCTGTCTTTTTTCCTCTTTTTCTACACATTATACTGTTTAATTATTTGCTCAACTTTCCTCCACATATGGTCCATAGATATGGGAACACATTCAAGGACAAATTTCCTCTTAAATTAGCAGTCACTGAATAATAGAGTGCTGTACTTTTTTTTGTTGATGTCTAATTTCTAACCTGATTTATTTTTTCAGTAAAAACTAGTTTGCTCAACGGCAAAATTAGATATCCAATATCCTGTCTAAAAGATAAGATAAGATAGCATTTATTGATCTCACAATGGAGAAATGTACTTAAATTCAGCTCCTAGAAAAACACTCTTGGCAGGAAATGTAAAAAAAAAAAAAAGAAAGACAGAAAAAAATGCATTTCATTTTTTTTCCTTATACATTTATCACAGCTTCAAACAGACATCTCACAATAATCATTGTTTTTCTACTTCAAGATAAATATTGCACCTACATTGATTTGTATGTAGCCAGACGACCTCACAATAATTCACAAGAGGAAAAATATGTGTACGTTGCTGCCAATCTATATACCCTAGGTTTCCCCCTAAATCCATTGCGAGAGCCTGAAATACACCAAGTGTCGGGTGTAAATTACATTTAATTCTCACTTTTTTGGAGGAAGGGAAGGCAAATCAATGAAGGCCAGTGTGTGAGGAGGCGCTAACAAGACGAACTAACACACTGAGACTCATCAGTATGGACAGATCCATACTTTCACACAATTACAAATAATGACCTCAAGGAAAAAAGGAAAAGACATGTTTGGCTCAGATATTTCAGACAGTCAAAAAGTGTTGTTCTGTCTATTAGTGTCTTTATTATGTCATTAAAAAATATACGTTCAGAATATTTTGAATCATGATATCATACACAATAATCCTGCATGAACCTTGCTCAAATCTGGAGATGGGCCCCCGGGCGCTACACTGCGGTCGCCCACTGCTCCTGACAGGCAGCCCATGCTGCAGTACTAAGGGATAAGTCTCAAATGCAGAGGACACATTTCCCTATAGGACAATATGGAAATAGAGTAGTCCTAACCTTATATTAAATAACATCTTAGTTCTACTATTGAGTAAGGTTTGAGGAACATACTCAAGATGTAACTTAATCAGGATGTAACTAAAATATAAACCTTAAAACAGCTGTGAAAGGTTTAATCAAAGACAAGAAGGCTACATTTTTAAATAATATGTCAGAATAACGAGTTTAAGTTGTAGCTTTTGGTAATGTCATAATCTTAGATGGAGAGCAGGGACGAATACAGCTGCTTTTGAAAAAAAAATTAAAAAAAATGTCTAACCTCCTTTTTGGAGGGATTAGGGCCTAGGCCTAACATCATATTCATGTTTTTGAAAAGTGTCACCACGTTTGGACACCCTTATGAGAAAAAAATATTTCACCTTCATATGTGGAGACAGAGAAGACATTGAACTTTGTGCCCATAATGACAGAGATTATCAGATTTATCCTAAAGGGAAATTGTGTTCACTGCTCTCTGGTCATGAAAACAATAAAAATGATTAGAAAATTAAGTATGTGTGTTTTAGTTGCAGATGGCTGAAGTTCACCATTAGTGAATTACAATAATACAAGGTGATTACGCGTTCTCCTGCCATCCTGGGTATACTTTTACAGCTCAGGAAATACATTGTCCCGTAGCTGTCCACCATGAGATACAATGTTCCGATTAGGCCCTTTATATTTTCGGTAAAAATATGTAAATAAGTGTCTGGGTCACTTACATTAACATAAGGCGCAGTCTGGATATAAAATGACTACAGTGCCTTTTGCTAGTGACATTTGCCGTGTGATTTGTTCCAAAGTGGCTAATCACTAAGGGAGCTGCTCTCACTCTTCGAGAAACAATATGAATTTTTCAACAGTGCTCATAATGCAACCAAGCCTCAAGTCATTATTTCTTACCAAACACACTTAAGCATTAAGCAGTCACAAACTCCTGATAGCAACGTTTTAAAATTAGCTTTGCTTTAGTTTCTTTCCTGCAGGACGAGGCATCCAGTTCAAAAGACAACAATGCGCAAAGAATGGGGAATCAGTCTTCACCATATTATTTCGCGGCCTCTGGATAATGTGATTCACTCAAGCAGCTGTACTGTGTGGTCACCCTTTACAAATGTGTGTACAGTGTATTATCGAGATACTGTCAGTGTCCTTCGTCCCAGTTAGCCTGTGAGAGCTGTGCTGTGCTATATATATGCATTACTGAATAGAAATGTCCATCATCAACATCTTCGTTTAACATCTCGAAACAGGCATCTTCTAGCTCAGGGGTAAATGTTACGTTATGTTATGTGGCTATATTCGATTTAAGAATGACATAACAAAAAATGTGATTGAGCCTGAAGATGCTAATGAAATGTGACTTTTTTTAATGGGTTTGTGTTAATAGGCTTTATTGGATGGGACAGCAGAGGGTGAGAAGGGGTGAAAAGTATGAGAGACAGAAAACTGTCACGACCAAGACTCGAACCCATGACAAACAATGTTCCACGTACATGTTTGTGGCAGCAGCTTTTTAAACTAGGCTTTCAGAACCGCACTATTATCCAAAAGCGTATCCTCAGTGTCAGTATATTGCATTGTCAGTTAATAATAGTAATAATAGTAAAAAGATGAACATTTCTTGGAGCCTACATTATTCAGGATCGTAAACCCTGTATTTGTGATTTGCCAGTGGGTTAACATGTACTCTCTGCATGAAAGAAGGTCGGCTGTCGGTCATGTTGACACAAACCCTAGCTTTATCTATCGCACTACTCAATAGGCAGGCCAGTACAACACAGGGATGATAGGGTGCGAAAGGCGGGAAGTGTATTTTTGGGATACAAATGACTAGAAATTGACATTGAGACGTGGGATAGCAAAAAAGGCACCGGGATATAGTCACTCCACTCAGCTTTTTATAACTAGGTCAGCCGATTTCACGTGGTTTAAAAATACAGATTACTTTTTGCCGTTATTGCACAGTTTTACTTTTGACATGCGACACTTGGCAGTTTTTTCAACCATTAGATGCCATTTTTCAAGCAACAATCCTTCCTCTCAATATTTGACAATTTGTGCACCATATTCTTCCAATTTATCGCCCTTGTTATCTTGAAGTGTTGTTGTACGCCGGCACAACCAACTGTCCAGTTGAGCCTTCTAATTGCATGGACAAACTCATTTACACTTTGCTCTGTGTGTGTGCTCCTGTTATCCTGTTGATGAACAGCGATAACCACCACAGACCTCAGATTAATTACACCAGGAGGAGACGTCACTTCACAACTTCTAATTACCGGGAGATAAAAGCCAGGAGGATGTGAAAGGCATCAAAGCCCAGTAGGTTTTGGCATTACAGTAAGCTGATCGGATTTACATTACAAGAGGCTCGGAAATAATACGCATTTAGTTTCATTTTGTTTTGGAGGTAGCAAAGCTGCCTCAAGTCTTACATAAGGTACGCTTGCTTGCACTGTCCCCATCAAATATTCAACCGAGAGCAAAAGCTTCTCACGCTGCTGAAGCCGCCTCGTTTTCTCCAAGCTGCCCTTTCGTCAGGCTAACTCTCCGCTTTTTGCTGAGAAAAACAAAACACTGAAAGTTCTTTAGTCATCAAAGCTGTACAGATGTTTGGCAGACATTTCAGTCCACCAGGCGCTGTGGGGCCATTATGTGAAGATCTAAAAGTTCTCAATGATAGGCACGGATTATGCAACTTCAGGCTAGTTTATACTGTGAGAGAGTATCCTGCGAATACAGGGCAAAAGAGCTTAAATATTCAGAGAGATAAACCTCTAATCCTTGAAATATCTGATATATCTATTTTTGCTGTCTTTTTACTGCTACTTTCTCTACTTGAAGCAGGAAGGCCTATCTCTCAATGGCAAAGATAGTGCTCAGAAGATGTATTAGTTGAGCCAGATTCTCAACGAAAGTAGTTCTTTGTTCCTTGGCCCAATCCTACTCTCTAAAATATCGTTTGATATTTTTGAGTTATGTTGCTGACAGCATGACAAAGTGACTCTTTAAAGTAGACCATGCTGTTCCAAAGGTATAGACTGATTTGATAGAAGAAAAATAACAGGGTTAGGCAATAGGCAGTCTTTATTTCATAGGACTCTTTTAGTTACAATAAATGCTTCTGGCCAGAAGTGGTGGAGTTAAACGTATCATTAGTAATCTCACACATTACATACCACTGCTTTGTTAGAAGCTCTACAGTACATGGATAACATTCCCTGTCCCTGTCATGCACAGCCCATATGCCCCACTGTCATATCGCCAATCCACATCAAACATTCAATACATCACAGGTCTCCAGGGTAAACTTTTTCACAGTGTTGTGCATATCACTAAAACATGTGAGACTTTAAAAATGCAAGCCTAAAGCAAGAGGAACACAGGAGGACACCACCGGGTAATTTATATTTCACCCTCTTTGGCTCTCTAGTCTCTACACTTATTATGAACAATTATACTGTTGCAGTGTTATGTGTATGTGCAGTGTCATAGTCACCATTCAAAATGTTCCTTATGAAAATTGGCACCAGAAAACATTCATTTGAGATGCCGTCACAATCACTCACAATCTTCACTCCACACATGGAGTGAAGAACACTCCATGTGTGGAGTGTTCTTCATTCATTCCACACATGGAGGTGAGCCTCGTGAGTAGCCACAGTTTCCCCTGGACTGACAGAAGTGCAGCTGCACACATCTGCGCCAACGGACCCTCGGGATCTGGTAAATGGTCTCAACTTACAGGTGCTCGTCATAAAATTAGAATATCAGGAAAAAGTGTATTCACTTCTGTTATTCAACTTAAACTTTGAAGCTTATATGATAGTCTCATTACATGCAAAGTGAGATATGTAGCGTTTATTTGTCATCATATTGATTATTATGGCTCACAGCTTGTAAAAACCCCAAATAAAAAAATCTATATTTTAAATATGGACTGTAGGCCATAATCATCAAAATGATAACACACAAAGGCTTGACATATCTCACTTTGCATGTAATGAGTCATCATATATTAGTTTCACATTTTAAGTTGAATAACAGAAGTGAATGTACTTTTTTATGATATTCTAATTATACAATGAGCATCTGTATATAGGGCTTTTCCACCTACATTAGGCACTCAAAGCCCTTTACACCAGGGAACCACTCAACCATTCACCCTCTTATTCATACAACAATGTACGCAGGCACTGGAGGCAAGGTGGGTGAAGTGTCTTGACCAAGGACATTACATTTCATGATCGGATGGTTGGGATTGAATCCCCGACCTTCCAATCATTATACGACCTGCTCTACCATCTTAGCCTCTGTCGTCCCACAGTCGTGCATCGTGCAGTGAAGCAAGAGTGCTAACCACTGCGCCACTGTGCTTCCTTTATCTTTCAAATGAATTGTAAAAGATTAAAAGTATTAAGTTCTCAAGAAAAGTAAAGATGCTGCATTTAAGTACAACCATCTCTGACAGCAACATAAGGTTAATATGCATCACATCACGACAAGTCTAGAATTTGAAGATTCTATTGTTTTGTTTTGTTTTTTTAGGATATTTTGGCACATATTCTTTATTATTCAACAGGACAGCTCTGGATGAAAGGGCAAGAGAGATATTCAGCAAATTGTCAGAGTCGTGACTCGAACCCTTTACTATGCTGAGGACAGAACAGTCTTCCAGCATACAGTATGTGCAGCTGCCTTAACCACAAGACCATCAACTGCACATCTTTATTTATACAATCTTAGATGGAACCTAGTTTTGTTTTCCAAAAATCGACAGAGTAGCACAGCCATAGAGATTCCACTTCAGTCATGAAGGAAAAGTGGATTACTGGAGAACTGTAGAGCGCTGGGAGCTTCCGTTATTGCCTGAAGCCTTAAATTACATTTTTCTTGTGGCATTCTCTGGCAAAAAAATAAATAAATCATGAAACAACACCAAGCTTTCTATGGCATAATGATATACAAATAATGACAGATGTTGATGGAAACTTGTGTGGACTCTGCACATGGCTGTAGTTTATTCATGGCAGGTTGCATTCTCATTAAAAAGGTAGACTGCAGTCACTTAGTGTATGTTCTAATAGGCTTCTCATCTTACTAGAATGAATACCATTGCTAATAGGCATCATTATTTTCAGGTAATATTTAACAGACACAGTGTACACAGATTGGTTGTGTCAGAAAACCCCTTCCCTTTTAGTGAAAAGGAGCCTGACTGCCTGTCTCTCACAGCGGCCCATGTTTTGTCCTGTCTCTCTGGCTGTCCCGCTTCAGCTGCGGCTAACAGTGTAAGGCGTCTTCTCCTGTACACAACCTGCTCTAACCTCTGCTCTCTCCACGTTGAGCCCAAAATCCGAGCGCTCAAAATAGCAACCCCAACCTCATTTCATGCCTCACAAAGCTCTAAATTTGCACCAGAGGGGACGCTACTTTAGTGATAGATACTGTGAGTAAATTAGGAACAAGGAACAAAGTCTGTGTTTGTCTGGGAAGTGTTTTTTTCGCTCCTCTGCGGAAGTTGTCAAAAGCTAATAGGACAGTTTCACAGACAAAAGGGAGGCAACAATGCTGATAAAAAAATTAAAAAAACTGCCTTCTTTCCTGATGTTCTGAAGTGTATAAAGCCTCAATCTTAACTTGAACTTCAAATACAAAACCGCCCCTTCGGCAATCCAAATAGTTTACATTTATTTTAAGCACTCAACCCTGCAGGCTGGACATCAGCATTTTGCTGGTTGCGAACACGTTATCCAATAGTCACTGATTTTGCCTCATGCGTTGTTTTTTTAAGGTCATGTTAGAGATATTGTGTCAGTATTCCTGTGGTATTGACAAACCCACGCTGCCATTTGTGTAAACCGATATGATGAAAGTCAGCGATAAAGAATGAAGACTGGGCAGCAACACAATTTTATGACAAACAAGAAATACAGTATTAGTCACCAGAATGAGGTTCACACTGGAAATGCAGGAGAATTATTGGAAGAATCGAATAGACTGATACTACTAGTGTTTTCAGGATAATTCAACGGAAATATCAACGGATCAAAGAGGATTTTGTGGCTAAGTGTACTGTTCCTTTTTTGTCCCTGATTTAGTACATTAGACTGATCCAACTTTACACAAGCTCTCTTTCAGAATAACTGTATTTGGGACATGTAAATGTGTGACATAGCCCATGCAGTTAATTTCCATTTCTAGCCCCTCTGGCAGGTTGACGTCACATCTACAGGACAGGATGGACAATGAAACAGCGACATATTACATTCCCACACACTGAAATCACAACAATATTAAAAAGACGGACAGCAGTAATCTCTGATATCAATGATCATGGGAGCAGGCTATTTAAATCAAAGCTAAATCTTCAAGCAAACATTTTCAAGGTTTTGGTGAATGATCTTAAAGGAATATTCAGGATTTTTGACATAGGGCCTCATTTCCTAGTTATCCAGAGTGTTGTTGATTTCTGGAGATTACTTATTTGTTTTAATTCATATTTGTATTTGAAAAGTTTAGTGGTGCTAGGCTAGTGCATGTTTATAGTAACTAGTAGCCTGCATTAAGAACAGTCTGACCCAAGCACAGTGAACTACTGATATAAATGTCTGTGTTGACTGAATCATTTTTGAAACATAACCATTTTGCATTTTAAGAACTTACATTTGAGTAGCATCAGCTTCCTGGTTGTAAGCTACACGGCGGAGTGATCTGCTCGGCTACCGGATCTACAGTAGTGTGTTTACCTGTGGCCGGCATTGCTACACGTGGAATTCACAAAGGAGCTTTCTACCAATCAGATATGGCAACGTTTGGAGGACTATCCAATTATTTTGAAAAGGTTTTTAATGCAGGCTACTAGTTACCATAGACATGCGCTAGCCTAGCACTAGCATAGCGCCACTAAACTATTCAAATATAAGGACTGCATGAATTTAAAAAAAGAAAAATCTCCAGAAATCAACAACACTCTGGATAACTTGGAAATGAGGCCCTATGTCAAAAGTCCTGAAATATCCCTTTAATGTTTGCGGTACTCTCATGTGAGCTGGAATAGAATTCTAGATTTAGCATGCTTCCTTGACAGGAAAAGGGTAGCTGCCTGAATCAAGCAGTTGCCTCTTGAGCCAACTCATCAGCTGATTTGAGTTCCTACTTACTACCATTGATAGCTGAAGTGAACAGGAACCCCGAAGAAGTGAACAGCACAGAATATTCCATCTCTGTAGATCTGTTTGTGAATTAAAACTGTCTGCCAATGTTTTGTTCACAAAATGAAAAGTCAAAAGCTGTAAAAATGGGCTGGTGAAAAGATTGAGAAAAATGCATAGGTGTAGGTTGGGTAAGGCTTATGATGGATGTGTCTGGTCTTCAGCAATCAGTATCTATTAAAATAAATGGAAGGACAGTTGTGAATCAGAGACAACAGAGTCACATAACCTAAATCCTCTAGCTATATCTGATGGGCTGCTCCAGGGGCATTGAGGGGTAGGTCAAATGCAGAACACAGATAAAGAATAGATTGTTTTACAGAAGAGTTGCATAACAGGCAGGCAGTCTAATATTACGGGATTTTTATCACTCCAGCAAGTGGTGGCCTTTGCTTGAATCTCGACATCTGCCCTGCTATCTTCCACTGAAGTCCAAATGTCTACTCTTTCTTTCCCCTGTTTTTATTCCAACTTGAGCATTTTATTTCAATAAGCCGGGTGCAGCAAAACTGTCTTCAGCACTTGCAGCTTTGCCTGGATGACATTAACAGCAGACACGTGCAGATTTAAGAGCCCAACTAAAAAGCTGAAGTTTTACAGCCATATTTGGTCCTTTCAGTGATGCACAGGCTGTAGTCTCCATTAATGTAGTGGGAGAGAGCTGTGTGGCAGCATAAAGGGCTTTGGTAAATGAAACAAATGACATCACACTACGCCGAGAAGATAATAGCCACATATACCCATGTCACCATTAAAATCCATATTTACCTCTACAGAGCCAAAATAAATCATTTACACACTTGTTTACACACTTGCATTGCACTATTATTGGGTAATTCCATATGTCACACAATCATGTCGTGATGGAGGCTAACCAATAGTTGGAGTAGGTGACTTTGTATGAGCTGCATCAAACTGTAAAGACTTGAATCATGACATTGTGATCCCTTCTGGCAGATTATCACAGAGTTAGATCACATCACACTTCTTATTACCAATTGCAATTCATCATTCAAGTGGCCCTAAGAATGTGTTGCTAGCCCATTTTCGACAAAGTATTTAAGCGCTTTCTTATTGTTGGTAAATGGTTCACTGTAAATAACAGTATTTATTAATCTTTTTGCTAAATTAAACACTGTCTTTTATTAATTGAAACCGGAAGCGCGTCCATCACGTGACCTGTCTATGCTAGTTTAAAAGAGCTAGGCCCACAGCCTCAGGGCAGAAGCTGTGGCGCAGTAGTCGGGCCGTGGCCTAAGCCTTGTGACATCTGGGACGTGTAAGTGTCGTTTTATCTGTTTGTCCATTTTAACTTAATCCATAGTACGCTAAACTATTTTATCCTTTATTCACAGGGGACCTATGTTTACCTTTTCTTTTCTGTAAATATTTGAGCTCAAAATAAACGTTGAAAAGCCGACTGATTCTCCCTGGTGATTTCGAGGGGGCAACAAAATCTTGGTGTTTCTGCCCGGTTGGATTAAGTTTGTGGATGACCTGGACCGCTACCGTGGATTGTGGCTACCGGAGCGCGTGTGTGGACTATATTCGTGAGTGGAATACGCTACGAGAGACGCCAACACGAAGCTATCACGGAGCTAATGCTAACGGAAGCGAGGTCAAGGAAGACGACACAACCCACCCTAAGTCACGATCAAAGCCAAGGTAAAAGACTTTCCAATCATGCCAGACTTTAACGAACAAGTGTCTGAATGGGAAAATATGCTGGAAGAAATCGAGGAAAAGCTAATTGCCTTACCTGCTTCGGAACTTCTTAAAATATGCACTACACTTGAAATCAATGTTGAAGATGAAGAAAAAAACTCACCTCGCAAATTGAGAAGGCTAATTCTGCAGCATTTGGAGTGTGAGGATGTCACGTCGCTTGAAGATGGAGGAATGTCATTGTTATTGAAAATAAATGACAGAATTGATGAACTGAGAAAAACGCTGTCTACGTCTGGTCCCACGTCGCCACGCCGCCCTCTGGCGGACACAGCCGGTACTGCGCCCAGCAACACGGAACCTGTGGTAAGACCACGCACCTCTGCCACCACGCTTACTGCCGCTAATAATTTGTCTGAAAGAACTCAAACTGTTGTTCACCCAATGTATAGAAAAGACTTGAAAATTAATGGACAAATTGGTGAACATAATCAAACGGATAAGCTGGGATATGCAAGTTTAGAAAGACAAATTACAAAAGCATTAAAGAAGGGATATGATGAATGCGAAATTATTGATGCAGTCCTTCAAGCTATGATTCCAGGAACAAAACTGCGAAGTTATCTGGAAAGTAGAGATGATTTGTCATTGAAAGCTCTGAAACAAATATTGCGGACTCATTTTGTTGAAAAAGATGCTAATGAGCTGTACCACTCCTTAACTCGTGCTGCACAAGATCACGGAGAGACTCCAGTCCAGTTTTTAGTTCGAGCTATGGACTTGAGGCAACAGATACTCTTTGCTTCAGAGAGAGCAGACACTGGCTTGAAGTACAGCCCAGAGCTCATCCAAAATCAGTTTTTACAAACCATACTTACCGGACTCCAAGATAACACCATCCGTATTGACTTAAAGCCATATTTGCAAAATCCAAGAATAACTGATGAAGTTCTGCTGGAGAAAATGACCGCCGCCTACAACCTGGAGATGGAGAGGAAGGGCAAGCTGTCAAGCAAATCCAGAGCCAAGGTGTTAGCGGTGAGTAAAGATCCACATTTCACTGATTCAGAGAGCAGCAGTTATGACAGTAACTCTACCAGTTATAAAAAGCAAAAGTTTGAAAAACGTGACACATTGATGGAGAAAGTAGACCAGGGGAACAAAGCAATCTGTGAAGCCATTCAGAATCTCACCACTCAGCTGTCAAGCCTACACCAGCCACCCGGACAACCACCACCATGGGGACAAGCCAGCCACAGCTACAACAGACCACCGCCAAGGACACGCCCCAACCGGCAGTGTCACCAGTGCCAGCGGACCAATCCAGGGGGGAAATGCGACCACTGCTACAAGTGTGGGAGCATAGACCACTGGGCCGTTGGTTGCCGCAGAGCGCCTAGGAACACCACAGCCTCCACCAACAAGATTGAAACCAGCGTACATCTTGGTAAGAACACAGACATATTCTGCACCACAGCGCCCCTCACTGGTAAACAACATCAAACTGCTAAGCTGGTGGGGAGGAGGTGCCTTGTTCGAGCCACAATGAACAATGTTGACACCAAAGTGCTGTGGGACACTGGCTCACAAGTGTCCATTATTGGAGATGAGTGGAAGCAGAGACACTTACCCCATGTTACTGTGAGGCCTGTGGAAGAGTTACTGGAAGAAGGAGGGCTGGATCTGTCCGCAGCAAATGGGACAAAGATTCCATACCAGGGCTGGATTGAAGTGAAGTTTGCACTGTCACAAGATGCTGTTGCTGGGATGAGTGATGAACCAGTAGTTGTTCCCATCTTAGTTGCCTCTACAGATCTGGAACGTCCTATTATTGGATTTAATGTAATTGAGGAGCTGGCTTTGGCAAATGAGGGTCTTGGAAGCTGTTTTCCTTCTGGTCACATGGTAAGGAGATTTTGTTCAGCACTTGATGTTGGTCAGGAAACTGCGAGGGCTGTTCTAACTGTTTTACAGAAGCCGTCACCTGCAAACAACCCCCACATTGCTCGTCTGGGAAGAATGCCAGTTACTGTCCCAAAGAGGAACGCCATCCAAGTGCAATGCAACTATCTACAGCAAGGGTTGCTCTGTGGAACTCACGTCGTGTTGGAGCCTAACCCGGAGACACCGTGGCCCACAGGACTCAAAGTAAGAGAGCAGCTCATTCAACATCAAGAGAATACAAGGATTAAGGTAACTGTTGAAAACACAACAGACTGTGATATTAAACTTTGTGGCCGCACAACGCTTGGCTGGTTACACAGTGTTGATGCTGTTTATCCACTAGAGCCCAAGTCACCAGAGGGCAGTGCCACATCCTCACCGGAGCAGCCCAGTCAAGCACCACAGAGGGAGCCCTGGGTCCCGCCTGTAGATCTGAGTCACCTCTCGGCAGAGCAGCAGCACAGAGTTCGTCAGATGCTGATGGAGGAGGGTGACGTGTTTGCCAGAGATGAGTGGGATGCTGGTTGTGTCACTGGTTTGCAAATGGACATTAATTTGAAAGACTCTGTTCCTGTCCAGAGAACATACAATGCCATACCCCGACACCTGTATCAGGAAGTCAAGGCTCACATTCAGGATTTGTTGAGTAGAGGTTGGGTTCAAAAGTCCTATTCCTCTTACTCTTCACCGGTAGTCTGCGTCAGGAAAAAGGACGGCACTCTCCGGTTATGCATTGATTACAGGCTGCTGAATGAGAAGACCTGGCCAGACCGTCATCCCATCCCCAGGATCCAAGAAATCCTGGAAAACTTGGGTGGAAACTCCTGGTTCACCGTCCTGGACCAGGGCAAAGCATACCACCAAGGCTTCATGAGCGAGAAGAGCAGACCATACACAGCCTTTATTACACCATGGGGACTCTATGAGTGGACCAGGATCCCATTTGGCCTCTCAAATGCCCCGGCTGCTTTTCAACGCCACATGGAGGGATGCCTGGGAGATCTGAGGGATGAAGTCTGTGTGCCCTATCTGGATGATGTCCTTGTTTTCAGCCGCACATTTGACCAACATGTGGAAAACGTCAGACAAGTCCTGCGGCGACAGAGAGCCTGTGGGATGAAGCTGAGAGCCGAAAAATGTGAGTTGTTTAAGCCACAAGTAACGTATGTTGGTCGTGTGATCTCTGCAGAAGGATACAGGATGAACCCAAGAGAGGTGGAGGCAGTAAAGGCGCTCACGTACCAGACCCCAGCTACAGTGAGAGAGGTGAGGAAGCTCCTGGGATTCTTGAGCTACTACAGGGCTTACATCCAGGACTTCTCCAGGACTGCAAAGCCACTGTATGAGCTGCTGGCAAAGCCCAAAGGTGAGCCAAAACACTGCCACAAAAAGGGGACAAAACATTCAGGTGCTCAGCTCCCACCCTCCTCTCCGGTTCAGTGGACAGAAATACACAGAGCAGTTTTAGAGACGCTTGTGAACCAACTTACAAATCCACCTGTTATGGCATATCCAGACCTCGAGCAGCCTTTCATTCTCCATGTTGACGCCTCAGAGCAAGGGCTCGGTGCTGTGCTGTACCAGCGACAAGATGGCGCACTGAGAGTCATTGGCTACGGATCCAGAACCCTGACGCCTGCAGAGAAGAACTACAAGCTGCACTCAGGAAAACTGGAATTCCTCGCACTGAAATGGGCCATCACAGAGCGTTTCCGTGACTACCTGTTCCACGCGCCACACTTCACAGTCTACAGTGACAATAACCCACTCACTTACGTTACCAAGTCGGCAAAACTCAACGCCACGGGTCACCGCTGGGTTGCAGAGCTGGCAGACTATAGATTCACACTCAAGTACAGACCTGGAACAGCTAACACAGATGCTGACTTTCTCTCTCGCAGACCTAAGCCCATCAAAACCATCATGCAGGAGTGCACGGAAGAGTGTGAGCCGGAGGTCATGGACAGCATCTGTAAAGCAGTCAAAAGCAGCCAAACAGGTGAGATCAACTGGATTTCTGCTGTCACCTGTAATGTGGATGTCCTACCACCAGATGGCAGTGCTGTACCACCCCTTCAGCCCTTCTCCATCCAAGACATCCAGGCCCAGCAGAATGCAGATCCAGCCATCCAGAGGGTCTCCAACCTGAAAAGAGAAAACACTTACCTGAAGTACAGAGACAAAGCTGCAGAGAGTGAGCAAGTCCGGGTTCTCCTGAGAGAATGGCCAAAGCTGCAGCTGGGTGAAGATGGACTCCTGTGGAGGAAGACCAACAACAGGCTGCAACTGGTGGTGCCAGAGCCCTTGAAGCCCCTGGTGTACAAGTACCTCCATGAGGAGATGGGACACTTGGGTGCTGACCGGATGGTGGCCCTGGCCCGAGAGCGCTTCTTTTGGCCAAAAATGAGGCAGGAGATGGAGCACTATGTCACACGTGTCTGCAGCTGCATCAAAAACAAAAGGCCCAACAGAGTCACAAGGACACCACTTCAAAGCATTGAAACTTCTGCACCATTCGAGATGGTCTCAATAGACTTTTTACATCTGGAGAAAAGCAACGGAGGGGAAGAGTATATCCTGGTTTTAGTGGACCATTTCACTAAATACGCTCAGGCCTACGCAACCAAAGACAAGGCTGGGAAAACTGCTGCCAGAAAGCTGTTTGACGAATTTATCCCACGCTTTGGGTTTCCATCCAGGATCCACCACGACCAAGGGAGAGAGTTTGAGAACCAGCTGTTTCGGAAGCTCCAGGAATATGGTGGTATTCAACACTCTCGCACTACACCTTACCACCCCCAAGCTAACCCTGCCGAACGTTTTAACAGGACTCTGTTGAGTATGCTGCGGACACTGGAGGAGACACAAAAGGCCAGATGGAAGGAGCACCTCAACAAAGTAGTTCATGCCTACAACTCCACCATCCACGAGGCGACAGGGTACTCCCCTTTCTTCTTGCTTTTTGGACGTGAACCAACCCTCCCAGTTGACCTCTTGTTTCCCAAGAAGCTCGGTGACGCAGAGAAACAGACCCCTGCTGGCTATGCGGAGAAGTGGAGAGAGGCAATGCAGGAAGCCTATGCCATTGCCCTGACTAACATGAGGAAGTCTGCAAAAAAGGGCCAAGATTATTACAATCAGCGCGCCTGGAGCTCCACGCTGAACCCGGGTGACCATGTATTGGTGAGAAATCTCACGCCTCGAGGTGGTCCGGGGAAGCTCCGCAGTCACTGGGAGGACACTGTCCATGTGGTGAGGGAGAGCAAAGGCCCTGGAAGCCCTGTCTATGTGGTTGAGCCTCTGAATGCTGTAGGGAGAAGACGTGTGCTGCACAGAAACTTGCTCTTACCTTGTCCTTACCTGGTTGAACCAGCGCCTGTCGTCCCCAACCCTAAAAGGAGAAGCAGGAGAACCAGAACGTCGCCAGGAAGAGGGACAAGTGTTAAGTGCAACATCCAGCCTGCAGGTACAGAGAGCTCTAGTGAGGAAGACTACCATCTCGTCCTGCCACCCCAACCCGCTCTTCAGCCGCTCAATCCAACTGCCAGAGAGTTCCAACCTAGAGTCCCCACTCCAAGACAGCCGGAACAGGGAGCTGCACCTGCTGAGGAGAGAGCTGAAGGGGTGATCCTGATCCCAGAGGTTGACCCTGAGCCGGAGCCAGAGCCAGTGCAGGAAGCGGATTCATCTGAGCGAGAGGCATCCTCCTCTGACTCCTCGGAGGGATCTGCAAGACCTGTCAGAACTAGACGGCCCAGGCGCTTGTACACCTACGACCAGCTTGGTGAGCCCACGGTCCGGGAAGTGCAGACCTGTCCTGTCGGTGTGTCCAAACCAGCGAGGGTCCGAGACGGCTTCTTCAGCACCTCGGCCAACCTATATCCTTTTAATTCCCAGTCGTAATGCAGTAGTAACATGCACTTTATGTACCTGCTAATTGAGTTGCACTTTGCACTTTGCACTTTAAAGTATGTGGCTTGTGTGCAATAGAGATGTGTGCAATAGTAGTAAATGTACTTTAATTATTGTTTAAGTAGTACGTGCTATTTAGTTGGTTTGCTATGCTGCTACAAAATCTTGGGTCGAAGGTATTTTCCTTGAGTCAATTCTGAAGATTCTGGGGCCCACCAATGCTTCAACGGACTACCCAAATACGGAAATGGACCTTTAAACCTGCGCGTACCGCCGTGCCAAAGGACTCTTGGATAACGGACACTATTAATTTAGCCTGGACTCTTTTGTGAAGTATTGTTGTGGTTAAAATTTTATTTGCTACAATTTATGGTTTAAGTCAAGGAAGACCCCCCAGTAGGATTAAGGGAATGTTGGTTTAACATTATTTTTAGTGGGGGAGGGTGTTGCTAGCCCATTTTCGACAAAGTATTTAAGCGCTTTCTTATTGTTGGTAAATGGTTCACTGTAAATAACAGTATTTATTAATCTTTTTGCTAAATTAAACACTGTCTTTTATTAATTGAAACCGGAAGCGCGTCCATCACGTGACCTGTCTATGCTAGTTTAAAAGAGCTAGGCCCACAGCCTCAGGGCAGAAGCTGTGGCGCAGTAGTCGGGCCGTGGCCTAAGCCTTGTGACATCTGGGACGTGTAAGTGTCGTTTTATCTGTTTGTCCATTTTAACTTAATCCATAGTACGCTAAACTATTTTATCCTTTATTCACAGGGGACCTATGTTTACCTTTTCTTTTCTGTAAATATTTGAGCTCAAAATAAACGTTGAAAAGCCGACTGATTCTCCCTGGTGATTTCGAGGGGGCAACAAATGCAAGCACCAACATGAGGCACTTTTCAACATGTTAACAAAACATATGCAATTAATGTGGAGTAGTAGAAGTGACCAAAATTAAAATGTTGCAGAAATGCAAAGTCCACTTTGCAGCTGTGGTCAGGAAAGGGAGAATGGGGGAGTAATGTGGGAGGTGGGTAGCTACTCTTCACCTTCTATCCATTACTCTTTCAGCAAGCAATTTGTGCAGTTTAAGTGATTCCTGAAAGGCAAAAACACTGGTGCAGAGCTGTGTCGTCAAATGGCACTGCAAACAGGAGGGTCTCTGATGCAAGAGTCAAACTCATCATGAAATACTTTGTGCTCAGGCTGACGATACTGTTGCGTCCACACAGTTTTATTTTAGACAGCTCATTAGAACAACAGCCTGTCTATGCCTGATCACCATGCAGTGAAGTTACTGTCCTGTGGCCTTGGCCTGTGCCATTTCTACCAACATTAGCCCAAAGGCAGGTCATGAACTGTGACCTAGTCGCAGAGATAACACAATAGAGATACTGTTGTTTAACTTTTCTCATGAGCAGTGAGGTAACATTGCAAACTGCAGCACCGTGCTGTCCGGCATCAGGAAGCATTCATTTTGACATAAAAAGCACTTCATCTGATGTCCAGTATAGCTTCATGCATATTAAATTAGACTGGTAGCTGTTTAATATTGCAAATTCTCATTTGAAATGTACTAAATTCACCATCAGCGACCACGTCTTGAGATCAAATGTGCTCCAGTCATTGGGGCTGAGCTGACAGACACTGGCTTATGTGAGACTTATTGATCTAAAACAGCCAATAAGACGTTTTCATCGCCTTTTGAGCCCAATCTTTGATATTTAATACGACTGAAGGAAAAAATGTCACAAATCTGCCACAGAAAAATTTGAGACGAGGAAAGCAAAAGGAAGCTGCGTTGACAACTTCTTTTCTTCAAAGAATCAAGTGCTCTGAGCCATGTTTCCACTGCCAGCGCCACTGAAGCAAATACGTGCAGTGTCTGCAGCTCACAATAACAACTCATTTTATGCAGAAAACCATAAACACCAAGCAATGGTGTATTAAATCCAGAAAGTTGCAAAAACAACAATAGCAACAACGACATATAAATCAACATAATTCTTGCAATGGATTTGATCACACTAGTTATTCTTATGACTTCACAATTTCTCAATAACAGGGATTATGATTGAGCTTTAAGATGCTTTGCAAAGTGGACTTAAAACGATTATTTTATAAGAAGCAATGCAAGCAGAGCAAATTTAGGCCTATGACTTGGGGCACCATAAGAACATTTACATACACAGCCTATAACCCCCAGCCCTGAAATAATGACCCGCTACAGTGACAACTCTATGGGAGAGACTTACTCTTATAGCTGCCACTCCAAGGCTGGTATCCATAGTAGCCCGTGATGCGCAGTATCCTCTCCTCTATTGACGCACTGTTGATATCCTCCACGGAGCGCGAGGACTTGAGGTCCTCCTTGATGGCCTCGTCCACCACCAGGTATTTGAGCTGTCTGAGCTGCGGGCTGATGTCCGAAAGCCTTCTCGGGCTCACATCGGGCGACTTGCGCATCCCGCTGCCGAAATAAAACACAAAAGGAAAGGCAATATAAAGAAAATTTGCCTACTCCTACAACTGGTTAAAATAGAAAATATAAATTCTGTCCGTCTCTGTGGCCCAGCAGCGCAGTGATGTTTTACACCCAGATCAGCGTCACCCTTCAGTGGCCCGTATACAGTGGAGGGAAAGAAACTAAACGAAAGTGACTGCTCCTACAACTGTTCTATACAGAGCAACAATTTCAAACTCAAAGGATTCTGGACCTAATGAATCGATCAGAAATCATTTGCACCGTTAGAGATGAAAGCTTTGTGACAGCCGTGCGCACAGGCACAAAGCGCACAACCCACTGCCTACACACAATAATAAAATGAAATTCATTTCAGAGCTAGGCCTTAAATGAAACATGCTGATCAAAAACATAGTAGGCTATTTGAAATCATGCGTTCAATTGCACATGACCTGCCAGCATCCATTAATGAAACCATCACGAGATGAGCTAATATTTCCAAATGGTTTCCAATCTTATTTTCAGCTGAATCTATTTACATGATCATCTCCCAATTAAAACAGAGAGCTTTAAACAATAGTTAATAAAGTCAATGTCTTACTGATTTCGCAAAATGTGTTGCCTCCATCCACTTCATTTACATGGATTTTTAAAAAGTTACTTACATGGGCATCAAAGTAGGGGGTCCGAGGTAGCACATACAGTCTCGATGGGGTCGTGCCACACGATCCCAGACTTTACCATCTCCATCCCCGTACATCCTCTAAAGGCCACTGAAGTCTAGTCTAAACCCGCATCCAGAGACAATCTTCCAAAGACAAGATGCATGGTCCCGCTCCTCCTTGCTCCCACAGACATATGCCCGACCACTATTCCGCGCTCTGCTGCTGCGTGAACAGCTTTGAGGTGAGGGGCTCTGAGTGCTACTGCGCCAGCGCCATCTGCTGGACGTTTGTCTTAGTAAGGACTGATTAAGGACAGGGAAAGAAAGAGCCTATTTTGAAATGAAGTACAGCCCTACATTGCCACTGAGATCAATCCAAGCATCCTCTTTATGAAAGTACTTTATGAAACACACAGTGTACCTAAACTGCAGTAGTACAATAGGTCCGGCTCTGGGTCAATTCGTTATTTAATCAGATTCTCCCACTTTGTGCGGCCAGAAGAAAGATAAAAGATACATCTTGCAACAACAGCATGTTCCTTAGTTTATCGTTTCTATAAGCAAATTACCCAAATAGAAATGTGTGAAATTAGTGTTTCTATGCAACAAACTCAGTCTTTACTGAACAAACCTTTGTATGTAGTGTGACAGAATCGCCATTGATTCAGTGTTCTCTGGGGCCCTGGACCATCATTCACACTGCATCTTACCTAAAGTGACCAATGGCCACATTTAAAGCTGACAGCATGCTGTATATTTCAAATGTGGGTGTCAGAAAAGATCAATATGCAGGCGGTAAAAGTATGACTTCTTATTCAATGAAAGACAATTACAGGGACGACACTGAATGCAGCTCATCAGTGCTTTCAGTGTCGTGCTGTAATTATGTTGGCTGATTGTGTATAATTGGGGATTGTAAATCAAGCGAGTGCATTATCATTTGATGTGCTCAGTTAGATCCGTTTATTCTAGCTAAAGATAATCCTAGCTGTAAAAGTTTATTTTTTTTACATAAAATAAGTAGCTCACCTGAAGTGATGGTGATCGTATAATCCATGAAGTCCATCTTCTCCCTGCATTGCGTCTGCATTCTGTGAACTCCTGACTGCACAGAGAAGCAGCAGCACCTTTTGAAGACAGGTTTTGCATTGATCAGTGAACTTCCAGGAACGCACTCACTCACTCACACACCTCAACCTTCTCCACAATGGGCTGGGGACCTGTGCTTACGGCAGCAAAAACACTAGACTGATCAATAGTCGGGTCAACACCTCGCATCAACACTCTGTGGGAACAGAGGATCAGGTTTATCTTGTAATATGCACTTCTTAACTGTAGTCCAATCTAGACAAGATAACTTCAGTGTATGTGGGAATAATTCCCTGGACCTGGCTCGGGGAAGCAATTGATTTAAATGGATAAGGCAACTCATTCACTGTTACCATCGCACCCACGGCAGACCTCTAAGAGCAAAGTAATTACTGGCCCATCTACAGGGCATTGTACTCTTCTAAATATGGATCAGAATCAAGCCTGAAAGCACATGGCCAAGAATAGAGAAAGTGGACACACAGGGTGAGGAGACACATTTGTAGGACCATTCATAAATTCATCATAATGACCACTTTAGTGAATATTTGATTAGAGTTTCATGATTTATGAGCCATATGAGGATAGGAACAGCACTATCCATGTTTGTAATAACCCTGTAATTGGATTAAAATTGCAGAACTTGAAGAAGGTTGTGTCACTCCAAACACTGCTTTTTTCTTCTTATATGCACCACAGCAGGTGGACCAAAGACAGCTGAACATGTTTGATATGACAATATGATCAAAGTAGCCTGGTGGATTGGCGCTACAATGATATTATTACATAACTGGAGGAGTCAGATAACCTAATAATCAGATCACAACGCTGAGGATGGAGTAATATCTTGCCATACGTGCCGCGCATTAACCACTCGACTGTTGGAAATACGCTGTATGCTCTCTACACACAAATTATACATACATTTAACTTTTGTGTTTTTTATTACATAAAAAATATTTTATTACAAATATTTTCAATCTTTTTATAACATCTTTTCATCTTTATCTTTGACATTTGTTTGGCCTCCTCGCTGTATTTCCCTGGTTAGATCAGATTACGTCAATATCAATATCATCATATCAACGTATGCCAGATTATGCTGTTTACATGTCACGCCAATAATCTGACAACTCCGGAAGTCAGATCATGATCAGATTTTTTTTTGGTATATATAAACGTAGCCAGTGTTATAGCAATAAGCCACTGTTTTTTCATACTGAGATTTGTTCTTAACTGATCTTCGACGTCCGCCCGGTAATATCTTCGCACGGACGTCGAAGTGCTCCTAAGGTGTTTTCACGCCTTACAATATAGCACCCCTTTTTATCCACTTAGAAAATGTACATGTTTTATTTTGTGTAACTATACCTGTACTTGGATCGTGTAACTACTCACGTAACCATATTTAAATAGGGGAAACGTGGAAGAGCTTGGTCGCTCCTAACTTCACCCCGTTTGGCCCCATAGCAAGTTTTTTCCAGCTTCACCTCCTTGCAAATGTGAAGCCTTTCCTCTGCCGCTCTGACCTGGAAAAAAACTATTCATGCATTCATCAGCTCACAATTGGATTACTGCAATGCTCTGTATGTTGGACTCAGTCAGACCTCCATACACAGACAACAACTAGTGCAAAATAATGCCTGGCTCCTTACCAAATCTCTCAAACATGACCATATCACATCTGTCCTTTACTCCCTGTATTGGCTCCCAGTCCCTTTCACATTCCAGTACAAACTTTGCTTTTCATTTTCAATTCCATCCACAGCCTCGCACCTGCGTATATGAGACTCTGACCCCTTACCAGCCCAGCAGAGCCCTACGTTCTGCCCAACACCACCTGCTCAAGGTGCCCAGGTCAAATTACAAACAGTGGGTAGTCGTGCTTTTGCTGTGGCAGGTCCAAAACTCTGGAACTTGTTGCCGCTTAAGTTACGTGCCATTTCAGACCTGCCCCTGTTCAAAGCCTAACATAAGACTCACCTGTTTAAAAAGGCATTTGAAGCATAGTTCTGTGGCAACTGTTGTAAATGTGATAATGGTATGAAATTGTATTCCTTTTAAATTGTATTATATTTTTATTTTTATTGTGTACAGCATTTTGGTTGACTTGCTGTAAAGCACTTTAGAGATAAGACTTGATTGATTAACTATAGAGGAGGAGAGGCTAAATGCTAACAACATCTTTGGTCTTTTTGTGTGACTGAGCGCACGCCAGACAGGTACGCATCAACTTGTCTAAGCTTAGGCAAGAACATTTCTCAGTATGGTTAAAACAGTGGCCTGTCCCTTTAAGATCATATTTAGCCCTGGTATTCTCAGTAATATACCTCAGACCTCCTGTGCAGCTGATTCTTGCCATGTTGAAAGTGACCATTTCACAACACAATTCTTAAATATGACTTACTATAAAAAAAAAACATGACAGACTCTACTTTGTTGCCCACTTGCACTAAACAGCAATATGAGCAAAAGCGTTCGCATGTGCTGCTGTATCCTTACTTGAACCTGTATTCTCCTGTGCCCAGTTTCATGCAATTAACAAAGGTGTGATGTAAAATCCTCCCCCGTCAACATGAATATTTAACTCTCAGCTTGGAAACAGTGTGAAAAGAGATTCAGCCAGTTACTTTGATTCTTTCATTTTGATTTGTTATATTTACAATGCCACAACAATAGCTCACAGCAACGTCACATGCCTGTCTCAAGCCATGTGGGAAAATTGGAGTTGTTTTAGGAATGGATATGAATAACATGCCAAAAAATATGTTGATTATACTTTTATATTAACAGTTACCAAGTACATTCTCTGATTTTGCTTATAAAAGGACATTTCTCTGTGGTTAACCTTTATGAAATAGGTATCCTGCTGCACATCCCTGAGAGATCACTCCAGGCTTTATTTGTTATTCAGTTGCCATTATGTGTGAGGCTGACACACAGCTGGAGCAGAGCCAGGCCTCTTTGCGGATTCTGTTTTGTGTCAACATCATGGACCAGTTAGCTGCCCCTGTGAACGGCTCCACTGGGACCTACAGCGCTTTGGCATCTCCTGCCTTCTTTTGTCGGTGTGTCCCTATCTGGCCTGGTTTCGTTAATAGCTATTCCATTTTTAGATGTGCCAAGACATAATAGAATAATAAAAGTTTAAAATCCCATGACTGAAGTGCAGAGATTGTCTTTAGGCTGTGCTGTTTTCTTAAATATGTACTTTACTGTAGCAGTGATGGGATATTAACAATGCAGTGTATAAAGACAGCAATTGTTATGACTGGCTTGTATAATATAAGATTTATGATGATTAAATATTCATTGTGCATTAAGCTGCTGTGGTCTTATTGCAATTCACTTGTCAGATTCACGTTCCAATGTAATAAGAGATAAGATTAAAACCTACTCTCACCAATATGATGTTAATCCCAGTCCAGTTTATGATTCTCACTTTCTGGAAACGCTTCATCTTGTGCGCACCTTGAAGTATTTTTGTTTTTAGACTCATTATCAAAATGCCCTTCTTGATGAAAATGAAGCATTGTGTTTTCTGGATCAATAAAGCTTCGTTAGAGAGTTAGCGGAGGGGAGTGATTGTGCTCGAGGCCCCTGCATTCCCACAGTCCCAGAGTTGGATATAAATAGATCCAGTCCACAGACGGGAGCCGTGCTACAGGGAAGATGCCAGTCAGTGCCGCAGCCCCTTCAAACCCCCGTCCCAGCCGACCTCCTGCTAGTGCAGAGGTCAGGCGATGCATAAATGGACCTTTGGTGCGGCCATTACATCTTGAGAGACTGGATCATTGATGGGCAAAATGCATGTTAATGTTTTTGCTGCACTAAGGCAATGTCTTTGCTGCAAATACGGTTCAAGCTGGTGGCGTCAGAGGCCATATTCATCCAAATGAAACACTAAAAGTGCAAATTTGGGCTGTTCATTAGAATAGAATCGATTTTTATTGTTTACCAAGGTAGAAATTCATCTTTGGCTCACCGACTAGGACAAATGGCTAACTTACATAGCGCTTTTCTACCTTTATCAGGCTCAAAGCGCTTTACAGTAAGGAATCAGTCATTCATACACCAGTGTACACAGACACTGGAGGCAAGTAGGGTGAAGTGTCTTGCCCAAAAACACAACACAGTGTGTGCGACAGCAGGGATTCGAACCCACGACCTTCCAATCACGAGACGACCTGCTCTACCAACTGCGCCACCATCACCCCAATAAAAACAGGCCTGGTAGAAAAACACACAGAAAGAAGTAGAACAAAATACAATAGAAATATTAAATTGCTAGTTTGTTACGATAAAAGTACAAAGTGGATCTCAGAGGTTAAAAATACCAGTGTGTTTTCTTTCTTATTATTGCTTCATTAAATACACTTTGGTGATAATACTCACCACACTCAATAAACCCTCTTCTATCTGGCAAAAAAAAGAAGAATACACAAATATAAAATGGTCCATTCCCTACCACACCACAGTCACTCGCTAAACTCCCTCTGTCTTCCCAGCGGTGGTTTCCTGTGTGCATTCGCAATGAAATAAGATCAAATGGCAATATTAATGACGAGGAGTGGCTGGTGCAGTTCAGTTTGGTGAGCGGCACTGGCCCTTCAGGGTATGCTGCTGTCATGCTCCACAGTGCTCTCGCTGCAATTACATTTGTGTTGGCTAGAACTGAATAAAGCAAGGAGAAAACAAGTCGGGCTTAGTCTATCTGAACAAAGAAGGCAGCTTATAACTTCCTTTATGCTTTTAAGATGCGTTTTTGGTAGTACTCGAAAGGTTAAATGTTTTAGGTGTAATTTGTGTGAAAAGACTGAGAAACACTGCTTTAGAGATATTTTTTTCAAAGTATAGGCACATTGAGACGATTATCATGCAACATTATGAGTATCGTTTTAATCTCCGCTTTATGTAGAATTCTTTACATTTTAATCCTATTTTGCTGCAGACTATGGCTTTGAGTTTAGCTTTGGGTTTGTTCATTTACTGTTCGGTTTTTATGTGAATAGTTTGCCAGGGCTGTTTGTGACCGCTCAAGTGAAATGTAATAGTTGAAATATGGAACTAAAAGCCAGAGGTGTAAGTGTCTCAGAAGTAATTTCCCCTGAATAATAGAAATGATTTGGCGGATTCTACCCTAGAAAATCCATTAAAACGCTTTTGCTCTGTTGGATATTTGCAGCTGAAATACATAATAGAAACACCAAGCAATCATAATTCTGCTGCATATTCAAGTAGCCAATTATACCTTGTTAGTTGCATCTGAAGGAATTGGAATTGTAGTTCCAGCACTAAAGCTGTGTATTTGTGTTCGCTACTGGAGTAAACTTGCCCATAAAAGTGCCAGTCAAAACTCTCCATAAGATTTCTAAGTCGGCACAAACTCTTAAAAAAGTAATGTTTAGAGTGAAATAAAAGACTGTTAAATCAAGGTTTAAAATGTGAAAATGTCAAACACTTTATTCAAGTCACACCTATATTTTACAGAGTTTGTGTCCATTCCTGACACAGAAATGAAATTATACATACAATGAGGCTGTTTTACTGCCGTGTATGTAACTAAACGGTGTACAACGTAACTCTACAGTACTGTGCATACAGCCACTCCAACTTGAAAACATATGTACAGTCGTTTCCATTTTTAAATATTGCAAAAATCACATTAAGCATAAATAAATAATGACAAATTGTTCCCATTGTAATCTTTGACATGTTTCTGTTACATGACACAGACTAAGTGCATAAGGACTTAATCTAAGAGCTGTAATGCTGAAAGGTAAAGGCATTGACAATCTTACACAGATTACACGTAGTTTAAGGCATGGGCATGAACCGAGGAAACAGAGATAATGCAAAGGTTTACAAGCAGTCATTTAAACACATGGTGCCTGCAGGATTGCACAACATTATGCAGATTTATCATAGCTGCTAATGGACACAATAGACCAAAACATAATTCAACAATGAGAGAAACTTGACGCTACATAATTTATATACGTATAGTTTGAATGTAATCTTTAGGATAACTAAGATTGATGAAACAAATTGTTGATCTAAATTTGCCATGTTGCTATTAAGATCTGTTACGTAGGGATTGCATATTGCATGTCTTAAAATACTGACCAGCCTTTGCTACATCAGTCACTACAGAACGTGATATGTACCGATTTCTGCATCATTTCCCCCAAACTACGAAGCAGACAAAGAATTACATTCAAAAATAGAACACATAATACGATTGAAATACACAATAATGAGGTAATTAGATGATCTCAGCGGAAAGACACTTAGCAGAAAGTTTGTCTCAATGACAAATCATCATCAAGCAACATCAAGTATATGCCATCCAAAAAGGATAAATCATAATGATAAAAAACGCACAAGTAGAAAGTACCATAAGTAGTAGTAAAAACTGCCTTGATGTATTGCTACTGCAGTTTTACTCCCTTATTTACTACTTTATGTACACAGCCACCTTCAAAGGATAATCAACCTTCATATCAAGTTTCAGTTTTAGATTTATAATCAATTCATACAGTATACATATAGCTAAAAGTTCCTTCTCGTTTTGAGGTTAACCAATGCGATATATTAATTAAAAATATTTTAATAAGGAAGTTTGACATTGACAGTGCGACCCCTTAAGATAGAAAAATCCTTCACGTTGAGTGCAGCTGCAGAGTGGAGTCCATGTGCAAATTAGGCTCACTGTATTGACAGCAAAATGCAAATCATAGGCCATACGCGGTTCTCTTTTCACCCCGGACTAATCCCACTTCCCTTTTTACACTGTCAAGCACACAGCAGGTCATTCATAGCAATCAGCAAGTTGGAAAGGGTCTCACAATAAGGATGACTTACAAACAGCACTGCAACATTAAAATATCCATATCTCACATATTTAAACTGTGAAATGTTGGCGCAGCTAGAAAAGCACACACTTATGAGACAAAACATACTCCAGTGTGTCCTAATATTTACACGTGTTAGGAGGGACTTTACTAAGGACATACCCGCAAAGCCTTAAGTCTCACAATGTTCACTTCACAGAGGAACCATGTACAGTATTTAAATAATTGCAGGTTTGAGCAGTATTTTGCTATTAAGTTCACTTTGAAATACAAATAACTATTTTGTGAATCCTACCATTATTCATAGCATTTCTTGTATGTAACCTTTAATTGTCATTCCAGTTTGACCAGAATACTTAGTAACACTTCAATATAACTACTCACTATGAAGCATAAATCAGGTATACTTATTTAAAACGTAGTCTATACTGTATGTGATTGTTGTACGTCGATATTGACAAAACTATGTCCATTAATAAGAACACAGATATTTGTGCCTTAAATTACATGAGCATTGAATGTGTGTCAATTAATAATGTAAAGGTTTTCTTATGTTTATTTGATGTTACTATGTGAGGCTGCTAAATTGTTCTGCCATTGTATATAGAGAATACTTTGATCTAACTTATCTGCATTTGGAAAGGTGACACTAATTAATCCTTCATTTCACATTGAGCTCCTTATTTTATATCTGCGTACTGCGTGACTTCAAGTGTTTGCCTTTGTTACTGTAGAACACTCCTAGACTGATTACTGCAATATCGGATCATCATGAGAAGAAACCATGCTACGGGATACCACAAACCCATGGGACTTCTCCTCATATTGTCCCAGGCTGCGGTCGGACACTGTGGTGAATGACAAGTGGTCGTGCTCCAGAATGGCCATGCGGTCCTGAGGCTTCTCCTTCTTCAGGTAGAACATCTTTCGAAGTTGCTTCAACTGCTGCAGCTCGCAGAAGGTCTCCAGCACCACCAGCATCACAATCAAGCCCAGGATCAGGTAGACTGGACAGACAGACAGGGACAAATGGTTTTATTGGCATTTTGAAAATGTAAAATAAGGGAACTTTTTGTGACCAGAAGACAAAGGCTGAAAATCGGGTTGTGGAGGTTGAGGTCCACGTGTGTTGTCCACCAAGGCTTTAAAGCAGTATTAAGTAACTTGTTTACCTGAATTAATCCTTTTGTAGTCCCTCTGCGGGTAATACAAGTGTTGATGGGAGGGATTGGGGGATTTTTCATCTTCCCCAGGTGTCTCTGGCCAGAAAGCCACACTTGCAGCTTTCTTGCCCCGGGTAGGAGCGTCAATACACACAAATGGAATCGTGAAGAAGAACGGGAAAAGCTAACTGCGGGCTAGCGCCACTTAAACAGTATTTACAGCCATGTTTGAGTGAAAAAAAATATCTCCATTGTATAATTGGATGTACAATATCCCTCTCTCCCTTTGTCTTTTCTGTCAGCATAGTGTTTACTCTCACGGACAATTAATGAGTAAAAAATCGTAACTTGCTACGACACCTGCAGTGGCGCTTATGGCCTCTAGGGGCATGAGTTACTTAGTACTGCTTTAAGGCTTTGACTTTTTTTTCTCAATGCCAGGCCTGACATAAATTATACTGTTGTTGCATGCATAGAACATAAGATTTTTAAGTTAACATTAGAGATGACAACACATAACCCAACTTCTGCCCATATTTGCATTTCCGAACACTAAATAGTAAAAGGCATTTCAAAGAGTGACTACAAGATCATTCTGTCTTTTCCTGTCCACGGACCAACGCACAGCGCCCACTCATAATGACGACCATCAAGCAGCTCTACCACACATTTGCATCACATGCGTGGATGGCAACTAACTACAGGCCTCTGTCTTTTTGGATTATTTTATATTTCTTTTTTAACTCCAGGCAAATGAGGCCAAATGACGGATTATCTTTAAGTGCAATTTGAATGTAAAAACCTCTAACCAGCACCACAGTTAACGATGCCCATTATTTGCAATGTACTGTTTACTATAATTGTGTCACTAAAGATCTGATAGTGAATCTGATCTGATAGTAGCATTTTTAATTGGAGTACAAGGCACAAAATAATTATTGTCAAAGAGCCACATGTTTACGAGATACTTGGACATAAAACAGAATACACTTCGAATTCAAGTAGTTCATGTTAAGAAAAAAAAAAAAAAGTCTAATGCTGCGTTGCACCGTGGGAAATCAATTTGCACTATTGGAGGAACACACCCTATGGAGGACAATGAATAGAGTAAACACTTGAAGCACTTAAAACAAATTCAAATATAATGAGTCCCGTTTTTCCTTTTTTTGTTTGAGTTTCTTCATGTGAACTATAGACAAATTGCCCCAGGTTAAGTAGACCAAGCAAGTGATGCAGGTGTATTTAGAGCTGGTTTGTAATTTGGACCCGTTTGCAGTGGCTGAAGCTCGTAATTTCTGGAAATTAATGATACATGGTTGAAAAAGAAGTGAAACTACACACTTCCTATTACGTAATTTTGTTTGTGATTTATTATGTGACGATTTACAGCCCGAAATGCACCTGCTCTTTCAGTTCAAATAAATGTAAGTGCTACATCCGCTTAGCAACAGGAAGCAACACATTTTGTGGCCATAAAAAAAGTACAAAGTATCACTCAATATAAACTCGCTGAATGTCCCACCTATTACTCTACCAAAGGTGTCCTCATGAAAAAAAAATGATGACAAAAATAATAATGTACAGGTTTTAAGTGCTAATGTAACTTGTATATAACTTTTGTATAGAACTTTTTGGAAGACAAACTACTTTCTAAGAACTATTGATTACTTTTACAGAGTTAATTATTTTCAGTCCTTCAGTCAGTTGGACCTGTCACTGATCTTTTATTTGATTAAAATTGCCATTCCTAAAGTTTACTGTGTCACGGTCCCCTTACAGAAGTACAAGTAGCAAAAGGGGTGGACGCCAAAGCATTATAAATATATATAAAAAATTATAATAATATAGCCAATTGAGGAAAAACTAAGAGAGACCTTTTATATAAACCTCAGCAAGGAGCAATAAGTAAATACTGACTCAAAGACCTAGTATATACTGTATAATGAAATATATAGAAAGTTCATGTCAAATTATAACTTTTTATATGTGTGTGTGTGTTTTTTAATTGCTCACCAGTGATCCCCACTTTGTAGAACTCTCTGAACTTCTGGTTTGCCGCCTCTCCGGGCACATAGTCACCGAGGCCGATGGTGCTGAGGGAGATGAAGCAGAAGTAGAAAGACTCCAGGAAGTTCCAGTTCTCCTCCAGTGCTGAGAAGATGGCAGCAGGAATGAGGAAGAAGCAAGAAACGGCCAGGACAGCTAGGATGGTGGCATGGACAATGGCGACCAGTGGTTTGGAGAAGCCCCAGTTTGTGTGGAAATACGCGATGGGCCGCCGAGTGCTGAAGACCATGATTCTTTGCACCACTGCGGTGAGGAAGAGGAGGGTGAAGGGTATGCCGATCACGGAGTAGATGATGCAAAAGGCTTTACCGCCGTCAGAGAGCGGGGCAGTGTGGCCATAACCTAAAGACACAGAAGTGATAACATCAATCTGCTGCTGTCATGGTTTGAATAAACTTCCTGTTTGATAAAGCCAATCAAGTAAAAGCTAATTAATATCTTTTGTGCTTTTTTTTATTTGTAATATAAAGTCTGTATAAATAGAGCAAATTGTGTCTGGAATGTATTATGTACAAAAACACAATGACATACCTAGGAAATCAAAACAACAAATGCAGAATCCTTACATTGAGAAAAGAGAACTTAACAACTTAGCAGAGACTTTAGAAATACCAAGATACTTCTAATATGACTGTGCAAATGAGATAAACTAATTGCTTTAAGTAGACAAGTGAATGCATTACAGACATTTTCACCAAACTTGGATGCACTGTATTCATAACTATGTTGCATTGTATGGGGTATATGGCCCCATTGCGGTGGAACAGTCCACACCTGAGTATGACCTATAGTCAGCCCAACTGTCTCAACACTAAACAGTGAGCTTTATGCACTTTGCAGACTGCACTCTGTGTGGTATCTCAGTAATCATATGTGATGCAATAACCGAGATAAACCTGCCATGTGGTCAGACTAAAGTTCTTAAGACGGCAAGTTACACATGTGAATTGTGTCATCTGCCTACAGCGCTGTAGAGGCCACGGAATTAGCTTTTAGGTAAAATAAATACACAAAAGACAATGGCATTGGTAAATATTGACTTGTGTGAGTCACTTGAACCTAACTGAAGTTTTACACCAACATATTCCTCTTTTCTGTCACCGGTATGGAAATGGATACATTTCAGTCGTGAAAGAACAACAAAATGGCCAATGTCGTTAACTGTGATCTGAGACTGTGAATAATGCATTAAAGATAATAGTTTGGTCCCTCACTGGGACACAGTTGCCAATTTACAGCTGAGTCTTGACTTAGAAGGTTTAAATCTATAAAACTGCAAATTACATAGTTAATCTTATTGTAGATTCATGTTATTACGGGAATAACAACAAAAGAAAACAAACAAAGCCATGCCATGAAAGGCACTATGTGAACCCCTCTACAATCAGAATCAGAATAGATTTGGTCAAAAACAGGATTTACAAACTGTTGCAATATGAAACATAGACTGGTAATGATAAATAATAACACTGTAAAACTATAAGGGCATGCAATAACAATAACCAGCAACAAAAAGATAATAAATTAGCTAAACACAATATATACTTGTACACTAACAGAACAACAGCATGAAGGCGTGGATTTACAAATGTACAATAAGCAGAACATGTACTGTGGATAAAAACATTGTGGATATCCTGTCTTATAATATTGTCTCAATTGTTCATAAATTAGTGATATTATTGATATAACCTATACACTGAAGTTGCGATTTTTCTATTATTTCACACAAAAGTCCATGGGTAGCAACAAAAAGCCTGTATATAATTAAAGACTTCACCTAGGCCCTACCTTATGGGCCACAGCATCATCATCATCACTGGGGCTTACCTGTGGTGGATAACACAGTGCTGGCGAAAAACAACGCTGAGGTAAAATCCCAATTCCAGTTGACAGAGGCGTTATTAAGGATAGACACCCCATAATTACTAGCGTCCAGGGCTCTCTTTAAAAACCGCTCCAGACGCTCCTCAGATATGCACTCATTTTCCTGGAGAAACTGCTTTTTGATGGCCCTCAGCTCCTGACGCAGGAGGTCTTCGTAGGGTAGCTCCACGGAGGAAAACACCACCGCACCAAATATAAGATAAAGGATATAACCCAGTACTAAAGAAATAAAATACCAGGTCGATTTATGGGTCTGGATCAAGCGAACGCACGAATTACTAGCGAGGGACTGGAGCATTTTGAATAGGAGGACAAGGAGGAGATACGCGTAGATCTTATAATATAAATGCAGTTTGAATAATCGTTTGGCCTAAAGGCAAGATGTGAACAAAATAAGAGATATCAAAGAAGCCAACGCGCAAATAAGAACCCTCTTCCTTTTCTGGAGAGATAGAAACGCTGCTGTGACACATGGTGCGTTCACGGGCGGCCTGAAGTATCCAAAGCTAAACTCTGAAACAAGTCTAAATTTTCGATTCAAATGCTTTTTATTTCAACAGTGGGCTCAATGTCACCTATTTAACAATAAAAGATAAATACGTGTTGTATAAATCACAAAATGGGTTACACATGAACAAAGGTGTCAGTCACGTTTTAGTGATGGAATATTTTCCCACCTTTGCTGGTCCGTGAATGAGGCCATGATGTGGCGGGGACGCAACAAAGGCCGTGACGCAGTACCTGCCTATTCCTCCTCCTACACCTTTCAGTTTCTATCCAAAACATACCATAACCCGTTGGCACTGTCGTGTCGATCCTTACTTGGGCAACTGAAATGAATTATTATTTAATTCAACAATTTAGCCTAACTTGCTGTTGTATCGGCCTTTGGTCTCATTAATAGTGGTTTTCTTTAAAGTAGCACAATTCGTACACAATTAACTTTCTATGAGGAGCAGCGTTAAATGGTTGTTTAGATAATCATTTAATGAAACTGTAACAAAATGTGAAAGAAAATAATATTTACCCAAACAACAGATATGCTTTGGAGAATCCACGTTCAAACACTGCCCTCTCGTGGTTCAATTTAGAACGAAGTCATATTTGAGCCATTTTGAGAACTTTTCTAATTAACTATGTCACAAATGAAAAAACAACAACATTTTTCTGTTTTGTTTTTTGTTTAGATGTGATAGAAAATAATGACAATCAACTAAAATATAACAATTAGGAAATCAGTTTGAATTACAGTGTATTGAACTGGGAAACTAGAGAGTTCAGTGCATTTATTGTTTCATTATAAATAATAACAAAAGGGCAGTAAGTGAACTCGTGACCGTGGCCCTTACGGGCTCCCGTAATAATGCCACCCTGTGGCACTCCTCTTCAATGAACGCTCGAAAGATGGCGACAGCATACGCAACAGCGAGAGTGCTCCGTACCGGCGGGTAGAAAGTGCGCCAAAGACACAATTTTTGGACGTTTTTGCAGCATATTGACGGTGCAAAGTGTACCTAACAGCACAAGGACATGGTTTAATCCATGCATTTTTTGTGAAAAGAAACATCGGCCTTGCAATGGAGCCTCCAGATCGTAACAAGCCCAGCAGGTAACAGACGCTACACCATCAGGATTTAGCAGCTGCCAAATAAAGAGCTCAATGTGACACCGCAGTTCGCTGCGCATCTCGTACAAAGCGACTTCCTGTCAAAAAGTGCGGCGCTGCAGATACTGCATTTCTCACGCCGGAGTTGCAAACTTTTTGGAGCAGCGTTTCCATACGCAGTTTGCTGTTTTTTTTTGCTTGTTACATGTTTTTCGACATTTGGGAATAAGCCACTATGATCAGCAAATGAGAAGGTAACGCTACAGATAAGCTAGCAGCTGCTGAAAAGTGCAACATGCCAGAGTACATGCTAGCTCCTATAGCTGCATGTTCACTGTATTGTTTAGCAGTAAGTTTAGTAACAGTCTCTAATGGAGCACATTATTGGTAATGAATGTAGTACCTGGCATAAATGTGAAAACTACTGCCTGGTGGATATTTGTAATTCCTTTTAGCATGCACTTTGTGTGAAATCTAAGGCACAACTTTGAGACTACCATGTTGCTCTTTCTGTTTCTGTTGTTAATCCTCGATCTGCACCAGGCGCTGTCCTGAGCTGAATCATGACGCTGACTCTACTTTTGAAACCCTGCACATTTGTATTCATGTTTTGTGTTGCAGATTAATGCTTTACAAAGCGTTTCACCATCGTGCATTACAATGGCGTTCATGTCTTAAGGTTTCATCAGTGCACACTTCGGTATTGAGAAGAGCAATCCAAAGTCTGTAAATGGCTGCAATATCTAATCATAATGCCGCAGTTTGCCCCTGACCGCTGGCGGCAGACCCTCAGGAATCCGCTGTTATGTCTTCCCTCTCCTCCCTTTCCCTCTCATGCAGCTATTTGTCGACGTGCATCGAAGTGCATTTATCATCTCAAATCAACAATGTGGCCTTTACCATAATCCCGAATGCTAAAAGGTCTTTCTGTTGTCGTTTGCGTTTTACTATAATACTTTCATGTTCAGGACAGATAAAGTCTTTGCACTTGTGCAGTCACTCTGTCTGAAGTGGACACAAACAGCTTACATGATTGTGCAATACTAGCCCTAATGTAATTTCACTCGGCTCTTGTTGCACAGTAAATACTTTGATGCACGTTTGTCTATATCTTCAGGGCGCCAAAGCGATTTGCATGCAGTTTGCACAAAACTAAAAGCATGCACCACAGATGTCAATGTCCAAATGGCATTGTGCACACTGCACAATCCATCCTTCATGGCTTGTGTCTGCTATTCTTAGAAGCAAAAATAATTAAAATGCCAAGTAATATATCTCAATAGTGAAATCCACCAGATCCTTTTCCATATTGCACAATAAGGTTTTGTAACTATTTTGTTTGAATCGAAGTGCTGTGGAGGCAATTGACTCTAGCTCTTGCAATTAATGTTGCACAGAAGGCCTTTGTCATGCTGTCTTGTTCTCAGTGGGTCTGGAGGCATTCCTGGGATTTCAGGATGTGGTGTACAGTACACAGAGGAGTGATGCCTAAAGCCAGCACAATCTCCCAGCTACAACTCGGTAATGGCCACATTTGAGCACAGGCCGAGACACAGATGGACAGGCCTTCTGCATTTCCTGACTGCATCCTGTTTCTGCCCACACCTGCTTTAGACAAAATTAATGCAACACTGTCAGTCACTCTCATCTGCCGTTTCCTTTTCAACAATGGGATCTTTTTATTGTTGAAAAGTATGAAGTTATTCAGACACGTTTGCATCAGCTGGGATGCATAAGTCAGCTAATAGTGTATTTGCAATGGTGGAACACTGTTGTGCAGTGCACTACGTTTCAGTCAAAGAGTGTAGATGGACAGTGCCCTAATTACCCTATTTACTTGTGCAGCTGTACACATTCAAGCACTGTCTCCATTTAGATTCATCCACATGACTTGCTGTACATGAGTCTGCTCTTACAGACAGGCCATTGGTAGGCGAGATTTGTTGAGTGTGTAATGTTGTAGCATTTATGACTAATACTACAGTTTTAGAAATTAACAGTCATGTGTGCATACAAAGCTTGGCTGCATAGTTGGGATTGGGGATAGTTACCATGTGCACATGTGCCCAAGATGGGTGAGGTCAAGTTAAGTACGCCTGTTTATCTTGGAGAAATGACTGGCCATGATGTCTCCAGTGCACTCATGTCTGAGCTCAAATAATAATTGAGAATCAGCCTTGACATTTTCAAATAATTAGTCTAAAGTGTGCTCTTTGAAAACATGGGCAAACTTCTCCTTTCCCCCTTTCTAAATAGAAAAAAAACCTTTAGAATGTGCATTGTGAATAAGTGTGCTCCGCAGCCAGCTGTGTGCTATTCAGCTGTGGGCCTCACAGGACACGTGCCATTGTGATACAAAAGAGTGCCCCACTCTGCTACAATAGTGCAGCTAGTCAGAGGTCAAAGGTCAGGCCCCCCTGACTCTGGCAGCCCTCACTGTCACTGCTGCAGCCGTCAAAGGAAAAAAAGGTTCCTGAATTTGTGGTGTTTATTATGCACTCAATGTTGCAGCCGAGGGGCTGTAGCATTCCGCTGGCTTTTATTGGAGCCATCAGATGAGCTATTGAGAGTGGCCAGACACCATCTGCAGTGATATTTCACCAGTGCCAGCCACACAAGGACAGCTTGTTGACCATAGTGCCCTTATAGTTATGTGTGAGGCAGTAACACTGCCTCTGCAGCCGGCAGATAAAATCAAGGGAAATGTAAAGGATAAATTTGCCTTTTTGCAGCTGGAACTGCTTTGTCTCCTGGCAACTAAATAAACAATCATCTTTGATGGCGTCATTGGTTCCTGTCTCATTCCACAGTGATTTAGTCATGCTGTTGGACTTGCGTAGATGTTTCTTTTTATAAAACTTGGTCTTGTTCCCTCTCACAAGCGTGTGCTATTTCTGTCGGCAGACATTTCACACCAGGTCACACTTATTGAGAGTTTTTTCAAATGCACTATTCAGAAATTGCAGCAAGCTACTTAGTGTTGCAACAGAAGGTGTAATAAGTTGCATAATCAAATTGTCAAGGTCAAATATTCTGTGTACTTGTTTATCTCTTATTTCCAAGTGAATTTGCGCTGATTCTGAAAATATTTGTTGTGCTTTGCTGAAACAGAAAAGGCCTTTCACATTGTTCCCTCCACTTACTTCGTATAAATGCACCAGTGTTCGTATTAGAGTTATACAAAAGTGGTGCGACTGCTCTTTCTGTTGCATTAGTTTGAGCTCTGTAGACGTGCAGCAGGTGTCTGTCTGTGAGCCTGCTGCACCCCTGCTCTCCCCTGGGGTTTTTGAGGGGTCTCCCTTAAATATTCTGCAGTTTGGCAGATGTGATGCCCTGAAAAGCTTAAGCAAGTCATTTCCAGATTATCCCCCAGGACCCCCACACTTCACCACACTTCTGTTCACCCTTAACCCTTGCACACGCTCCACAGTGAAAGCACAGCAGTCCTGCTCCTTTCAGCTGTGTCTACAGCAGGCATGTGTTGGGATGGCCTTTCACTCAGATGATCGATGAAGGGCAACACTGGGAGCCAGCCATTTTCATGCCCCCACCGCCCCTCTTTGTCATTGTTTTTGTTGGTGGTGTCATGCCTTACAACCTTTAATTTTAATCCTATTAAAAACACATTGGACGGCATTAAGGAACAAAGCTTTGGCATTTGTAACTGAGAAAAGTGTGCCATAAGTATTTTCTTTGCCTGAGTTGTCTTTCCTTCAAGAAGTAAGTGTGTGAAAAAAGGATTCCTTGTGTAACCTTATGACACCTCACTGAAGCTGAAGAAGACTTCCAATTTCTCGAACAGCCTCACACAAATATAATGGTGATTTGGCCAAACAATATCTACATTGAGCATGAAGTCCAGATTTCTGCATTGTGGTTGATGATTCAGCAAACTTAAATACCATTGTTTCTTGAGCTCGCATTGGGCCATTGCATCCTCAGAAGAGGTTGCCAAGGCAGAACCTAGCACTTATTATCCAATGTTTGGGCACCTGCCCACACAGTATTTCTGCTGTGTATTTGAGAGTCCGCTCTCTTAGAACACACAATATCATGGAATGTGCATATTTGTTTTAGTTTTATTGCTTTTTTAAATAATAGTTTTGCATTGACCAACCAGTTGCAAACAAGTTGCAATTTAAGGCTGCAAGTGTCCTCTTGGCCTAAATTCTATTCACTGTTTGCAGGCAGATCAACCCACTTGACAATGAGGAAGAATCCTGCGACTCTCCCAGTGAGGAAGAGGAAGCAGTGTACAGCACCTCACCTCCCTACACCAATCGTCAGATGAAACGCATGTCTGGAAAGCACCAGAGAAACAGTCAAGCAAGGAGTGGTGGCCGTTCTCCCAACAAAGGTATGTTAACTGCATTTTTAGCAATGTTAATCATGAACCGGTTTAAACTGTAAATATGTCATGCTTTAGGCTGCATTCATGTGCATATTAATGATGAATGAAAAATGTGTTTCTGTATTATAGGGGAGGTTAATCCGTCTGTGGTGAAGGAGAGTCCCAGGCTACTGGAGACTCCTGAAGAACATAGCTACAAGCAGGGTAAAAAGCAGCGTGCCGCATTGCGCTCCTCTGAAAGGGACAACAAGAAGACCATTGAAGGCTCTTTCATGCTGGATCCTCTGTCAAAGTCTGGCCCCTTTGGAGCCCTTAGCATGGATCCACGTAAACATTACTTGAGCTTGAGTAGCAAACTCCCAGTGTCCATGCCACACATGGCGCGGACTCACAGGCAAACCTCCAGAACGGATTGCCCTGCTGACCGCCTCAAGTTTTTTGAGACTTTGCGGTTGTTGCTTAAACTTACTTCAATGTCCTCCAAAAGAAAGGAGAAGGAACAGAGGGGTTTGGAGAACATGGCTTTCATGGGCCACAACAATGAAGTTATATGGTTAGAACTACAGGCGTGGCATGCGCGTCGTTCCACAAGTGACCAAGACTTGTTTTTGTTCACTGCACGACAAGCCATTCCTGAAATCATAAGTGAAGTGTTGCTCTTCAAAGTGAGCTATGACAGTCTTAGCGTGGCCCAGTGTTCTGAGTTTCAGTTGTTGCAAGAAGACTCTCACAGCAGAAGTGATGCGCATGAGCCGTCCGTAGCTGAAGTCAATCACAGCGGGGCTGACCAGTGGGGTTTCAGCGCCAGCCCTTCAATGAATGCAGCTGAGCCTTTGGGTTCTGGGACAGACTGCAAAGAGCATCTTCAGCGGCAGCGACTAGCCTTCGAGCAGGTCAAACGTGTCATGGAGTTATTGGAGTCTGTGGAAGCTTTATACCCATCTTTACAAGCCTTGCAGAGGGATTATGAAAAGTATGCGGCCCGGGACTTTCAGGGCAGGGTGCAGGCACTCTGCCTCTGGCAAAACATCACTCAGGACCTTAACCAGAAACTCCGTGTTATGGCCACTCTGCTCGGCCTGCACGATCTGTCACGTATTGGGTGGCCAGTGTTCGAAATCCCCTCGCCCCGCTGTTCCCGTGGAAATGAGGAAGAGGAGAATGAGGACGATGAAGAGAATGACTCAACAGCCACGTTCACAGCAGAGAGCGATGCAGAGGAGGAGGTGACAATGAGCCGAGTGCCTGAAGGGGACTTGTCTCCCTCTCTTACCCACAAATTTGCCCGATTGTTGTCGGAGGAGGAGTTTCTGCCCTCAACAGCGTCTGGAAGTACTGACACCTCTGGAAGTGTATTCTGCCCAACAGCCATTTACCGGCCATTTGTGGATAAAGCTCTGAAACAAATGGGGCTGCGCAAATTAATTCTGAGATTGCACAAACTTATGGACAGGTCGCTACAGAGATCAAGGGCAGCACTGCTCTGCCATTCCCTGGCACAAGAGGTGAGACCAACATTAATAAAGATAATCTTTAATTATGAATTGCTTTGAAAGAAAACTTCAATTGCAATATCATCATTGTGTTAATAGTTAATTCTAATAACTATCAAATAATCAAGTCAAATTCACTTTATTTATCTGTTAGGAGCTTCATTTGCAGGAGAAGTGCCAGTACGGGCCCGATAAAAACAATACATCCACAGACATACAACAACATACAGCAATAATAAATACATGAAAAAAACAATATAGTGGGCCTTTGATAGACCACTATATTATATACCAATCCATTTTAAACATTTACTTTAAGGCCCTGAACTGAAATATTGTCTAATTGCCCAGTTTTCAATTGTAAATATAAATTTGTAAACTGACTAATTTCCTTTGTAGTTTTCTGATTTCCCAGACCCCATGTTGTACAGTGACTACCTGCCAGAGCTGTCTCGCACTGTGTCGTGCAGCAGCACCGGTCATTTGGACCAGGTTTCGTGGGAGGACTTACAGGACATGGCCCTCCCGTCTTTCCGACCAGCATTCCTTGTGCTGTGTAGAGTACTTCTTAATGTTATTCATGAATGCCTTAAACTGCGGCTTGAGCAGAGGCCCGCCGGTGAGCCTTCTCTCCTCAGTATCAAACAGGTATGTGGTAAAAGAGAAATTAAATGTGCCATTTGCATGTATCTAATCCGTTTGTGTGTTTGCATTTCATCATTAGTTGGTGCGTGAGTGTAAAGAGGTTCTCAAAGGCGGTCTGCTGATGAAGCAGTACTATCAGTTCATGCTGCGTGGTGTTGTGACCGATGCTCAGGGCCTGCAGACCAATGCTAATATTGATGAATTTGAGGAGGATCTCCATAAAATGCTTGTGGTATGACTTTTGAACATGTTGACTCCAAATGTCATTTAGTTTTGACTTGCCCACAATTTTTTCTGATTCATATACTTGGTTGCAGGTCTATTTTGACTATATGCACAGTTGGATCCAGATGTTGCAGCAGCTCCCTCAGGCCTCACACAGTTTAAAGAACTTGTTAGAGGAGGAATGGCACTTCACTAAGGTCATTACTCCGTACATCAGAGGAGGAGAGGCTCAGTCTGGGAAGCTGTTCTGGTCAGTGTCCTTTGCAGTTGAAGTGAACTTCAAATTTACTGACCACAAAATTAATGTGAGTTCTGTATTTTCCTGCTCTTTGCATTATTTCATATAGTGACATTGCTGGAATGTTATTGAAATCTACTGGAGAGTTTCTTGATGCTGGCCTGCAAAAAAGTAGCAAGGAATTCTGGGAGAATGCAGATGACAGCACCGCCTCAGATGAGATCAGGTGAATAGTAATGCATTTTAAATAGTAGTAATTAATGCATTTGAAAGTTTGTGTTGGTTCTAAAGTTAGATGAAGCCAGCATGACTCGCTGTGCTATTGCATGTCAAATAGTTATCCAATGTCCATAATAAAATCCAAGGAGACCAAAGGTGACTTAAAAACTCTCTAGTGAGTAACAAAGATATGACAAAAAGACAGGGATTATAAATAAGGGTTTAGTAAAGGTCAAACAACTGTTTGGCCCTACTTCATGAGCAGCGCTCCCCATGACGCACCGCAGAGTGCTGTGTCAAAATATATATATCTTGAATTATGATTTCTTAACCAAATAGAAGGAAACTAAATTTGGCCAAAATAACCAATAACCAAAAACCTTAACAAAATTACGAAAAAGTTACCAAACATAATTTGTGGCATAAACCAAATAGAAGAAATTATGGCAAAGAATAATAAATGTCATGCGTTTTGTGTTTTGTTTGCGAAGGCGTTCAGTTATTGAAACGAGTCGTTCACTGAAAGAGTTATTTCACGAGGCCAGAGAACGAGCATCCAAGGCTTTGGGTTTTGCCAAAATGCTTCGCAAGGTAAGAGGCTGCACTCAGTCATGTTCACTTCACTAAAGCAATCAAACGGCTCAGTATACGTTCTGATCATTCTTTTCTAGCTTTGCGGGCTACATGTTCTGACCCTGTGTTACTTGTCTTTTTCCTATGTAGGACTTGGAAATCGCAGCTGATTTCAGTATCACAAATGGAGTGCCTTGTCTCTTGGAAGCCCTCAAAAAGAGAAACTACATCAAGGTGTGTGTGTGTCAGTACAGCTGTGTTTTTGTGGTGTGTCCTCTGCTCACCTCTGTCTTCCAAAAACAGGTTGTGATTCCTGGTCTTGAGGAACTTCAGGTGTTTGTTCCTAGTGGCCTGTTGGAGCAGCGGCCTATGATCTTACAGCTCCTCAACGCTGCAGCTGGAAAAGACTGCTCTAAAGAACCAGACGAGATCCCGGAAGATGAGGCCTATCTCCTGATCAGCAAACACGGAGCAGGAGACTCTCCATCCCAGACGGAGTGGGCTCAATGGGATGGAGATAATCTCACTCTAGTGTCGCAGCTAGAGACTGTGGACACTCTGAGGTCAATGACGGTATGAAGCGTCTGTTAAGAAATCTTCTGTTTCTGTGTTCAAACAACGGCCCTCATTATACTCTTTGGGCCCTTGGGATGGATACTCGGATACTTATCAATACTAATATTTGTATCTGAACTAGTTTCTCATTTGAGCAGGGATCAATACACTATAATGTCTTTTCCACTGTTAGTTTATACAGAGCAGCCTTCAACTCACACAGTGCAGAGTTACAGTGCAGCACCAAATTTAATTTAATAGCCCTTTAAATTTTATCAGAAGTTGTGGGTATGTCAATTGGTTTTGAGAGTTTTGAAGCCCTGCTCAAGACCAGGCTAATGATTATTGTCTATTACTTTTAGGTTGACAATCTCCTTTTGATCGTAATGCACTCTGCCCACCTGGTAACCCAGCGTAAGGCGTTTCAGCAGTCGATGGAGGATGTTCTGAACCTGAACCGAGAGCAGACATCCAGTCAACCCCTCATTGCAATGGCTCTCCAGGAACTGAAGGTGACAATGATAAATATATATTTTAATATAGTATACATGTTTTTATTGTTATATAATTTCTAACCTAATGTTTATTGGTAACAGAATGAAGCACTACAGCTCTGCATAAAGATCAGCTCGGCCATAGACCAGGTGGAGTACATGTTCACTACAGACATCGAGGCTGAGGTGGAGGAGTCGGAGACGGCCACGCTGCACCAGTACTACAGAGAGGCAATGATACAAGGATACAACTTTGCGTTTGAGGTAGGAAGCAGGAAGTTCCTTTTTCTTTTGGGGACAATTACTTAAAGGGGGTGTATTATGCAAAATCGACTTTTTCAAGCTTTACATCATGTTATTTTGTCATTCCCTCTTTAAAAACATGCCTGAAGTGTTGCCTTGGCACATTCACGTATTTTTGAGTAATCTGTAAAAACTCTGATGGCGGCCATTTTAGGGATAGGTTTGCCTGAGTCCTCCTAGGAACGCCCCCACCTCCTGGAGACGCCTCCGAGCTTTCGTCACCAGCCGAGTAACCAACCACTGCTCCTCAGCAGAACCCCCTCCCCACTGATGCCACAGACAGCGTGTGGAGGGGGCGTGTCGGAAAGAGTCAGAGGTTCTTAAAGAGACAGAGGCCTATTTCAAGACATTCGCTACAGCCATTTTGAGAGAGCAATTTTATACAAGGCAGTTATTTTAATTTACTGCATTTACAGACCAACAGAAGGTTTCGTCATAATTGTAGTGTGCTATAGACAGGTGCTATGTGATAGAAAAAAGCATAATACCCCCTCTTTAAGTAACACAAATAATTTTACAGTGTAACAAATGCGGACTAATAGAGTAATGGATATTTAATTAAAGTTATTGAATATGCACAGCCTGTTAAAGCAGTACTAAGTAGCTTGTGTACCTTAATAAATCCTTTTCGTAGTCCCTCTGGGGGTAATACAAGTGTTTATGGGATGATTGGGGGCCTTTCATCTCCCCCTGGTGTCTCGGCCAGAAAACCACAATTGCAACCTTCGTTCATCCGGGTCGGAGGCCCCAATACACACTAATGGATTCACGAAGAAGAAGCTGACAAGCAAAGCTACAGTATTTACGGCCAAGTTTGAGTGAAAAAAAAAAAAGATCTCCATTTTGTAATTGGATGTACAATATCCCTCTCTGCCTTTCTTTTCCATCAGCGTAGTATTTACTCTTACGGACAATTAATGAGAAAAAAAAGCGCAACATGCTATGACAGCTGCGGTGGCGCTTATGGCCTCTAGGGGCATGAGTTACTTGGTGCCGCTTTAACATTACGCCGTATGCTGGGGAAAGAAAGGTTTCTTCACACAGCTGGTTTTAAATGAAATAAAAACAAATATGAGTAACTAACTTGATTTAATAACTGATGTTCAGTACCACAAGGAGGTCGTACGTCTGATGTCTGGTGAGTTCAGGCAGAGAATTGGAGAGCGGTATATAGCTTTTGCCCGCAAATGGATGAACTACGTCCTGACCAAATGTGAAAGTGGCAGGGGAACAAAGCCCAGGTAAGATTTATGATTTACAGTATCATTATTTGTTATTTACTGTTTAAATAACAATCTTTTATTCCCCTACAGGTGGGCAACTCAGGGTTTTGACTTTCTCCAGGCAATCGAACCAGGCTTTATTTCAGCACTACCAGAAGATGACTTTCTGGTAATGTATTTTCCCTGTCTATAATATTTGTTATTAGGGCTGGGTACCGTTAAATAATAACTGTATGGGATCAAAAGCAAGTATCAAAAAAAGGTTTCTTTATTGTTTCACCTCCAATTAATGATACAAATTGAAAAGAAATGGTGTTCTATGGAAGGCATCGAAGAAGGTATTGTTTAGGTATTGTTGTAGAGCAAGTATCGTTAAATTACAGGTATAAAAAGAAAAACCGGTACCCAGCCCGATTTGTTACTCACATAAAAACTCATTTCAATAAAATTAAAAAAACTTCAATGTTGCAGAATTTACAAGCTTTGATGAATGAATGCATTGGCCACGTCATTGGGAAGCCTCATAGTCCTGTCACTGGGATGTATATTGGTAAGAAGTCAATGGAATAAAACCTTTGTGTCTGTGGGAGCAGTTGAATGTTAAAATAATGTTTTTCAGCACCCAGGAATAGCCCTCGTCCAGTCAAAGTTCCCCGATGCCATAGTGACCCTCCAAATCCAAACTTGTTTATCTCTACGGCTGAGGGATTTAGGTAAGTACTAGATCTATGCGCTAGGCTATTGTGCAATTTTCAGGAACACTTATTGACACCATCAAGGATTTGTAGAATTTGTAAAGCATTGGTGAACATTTATTGATAGCTCTGCATACTTTAGTCAAATACTAATTTCACCGATAGGTTTTCTCCAGATGCTATGGTTTCATCAACCCAAAACACGTACAATAGTTATTAGTCATAGTCTCGCTTAACATCTGGAGATGGGTCTCCGGGCACTGCACTGCGGTTGCGGTTGCTCTCGGCTCCAGACTGGTTGCCCCAGCAACATAGAGGATGGGTCAAATGCAAAGGACACAAAGCGTACCTTAACCTTACAAGGGTTTGGCTGAGTTTTCCTTTAGTGTCTAAACATATTCATGGTCTGAGCAACAATAACATTTTTTGCTAAATGAATAGTGAATAAAGTTTTTATCAATGCTTTACGAAAGGCGAGTTTGGTGTAGTTTATTATGTTGCCATTTTCTCTGTTTTCTGCATGCCTTTCCACTCTGGCTTGTCACATTAACAGCATAACAGTGTTTTATTGTATTATTTTTTTGCTGAATGAATGTGCATTGAGTGAGTGTTGATTCATCAAATGGCACGAACACCTCCACACGAGCCTACTCAACCACCCAATGGTAAAGCTGCTCGATCTGTTCTCTCGCTGTACAGCTCTCGAAGCCTTCCTTGTGACCTCCGGACTCAACTGTTCCCCAACGGCCCCCGTCCTGTCACTGCACCCAGTGGCACCCCCAATGACACCAGGTAGCTTTGCCCCAAAATGAAACCCGCGGATTGAGACAGAGCAAATAAATACAAATAAATTCCAACAATTTTTCTAAACTATTGTTATTTTTTTATGATTATGACACCTTTTTAGACTTTTTTTTTTGTGTTGACTAAAAGCGCCACATTTGCACAGTAGCATCCGAAGATCAAACAAGATTATAAAACCAAGACAAAATCAGAAAAAGGGCTAATCAGCGCCCTGAAATTAGATTTGTCTTATACACCTAAAAAAAGCAGACTGTGATTGTTGTGCATGGTGTGAAAATGAAGTAATAAATGTAGCTTCTTCAATGAGAGTGAGCGGTAATCTTCATAAGTGCCATTAACATCAGTCTTGCTGTGATGCTGGTAATTCATTACTATTGTGGCTTATGCTTCTAGCCTTATCTGTGCTTGTGCTCTGTCTGCTCACACTAGTCCTAATTCAACTGACAACAATCTTTGCTTCTTTTTAAAATGACAGATTTTTGTCAATTTGATCAATTTAGTATTACATTGCAGAATTGCATAGCATGGCACATATTGTTACATTATTATAATGAATACATTTTTTTTAACAGACTTTCCAGTTTTCATGAAAATGACCGTGTATCATCAGTTGCTGCAGAGTTGCAATTTAAATCTATAAGTCGTCATTCAAGCCCCACAGAAGACAGAGAGGGTAAGCACGTTTCAGTTCACAGTCTTGAGTATAATCCTTCTGCTGTTCCTGTCGATTCTGACTGATGCTCCCTGTTCAGAGCCCTCCTATCCTCGAGGTGACCCCGCAGCTGTTCGCCGAAGCTGGGAGTTGCGCACCTGTATATCCAAGGGTGAGACTAATTCAGTTTTTTGTCTTTTATTTTATCATTATTTAATCAGGAAAGTCCCACTGAGATTTCAGAATAAACAACATCATTAGAGCGGCATTTGCAGCTAATGCTTCCTTTGATTTTAGATGCAGCTGCGAGACAATGTCCTATGGAGGCTGTTAGACGTTCCATTCGCAAATTTGAGGACAAACGTTATGCTGTTTTGAAGCAGCGCAATATCATTGGCCAAGTGTGTCACACTCCAAAGTCCTATGACAACGTCATGCATGTAGGACTCAGGAAAGTGACCTTCAAGTGGCAAAGAGGCAACAAGATTGGTGAGTTCTTCAATTTTGCACCTGAAATGCATACTTTTGCATAAATAAGCGTTGGGTTTTTATTCTTTTCCTCTTTTGAACAGGGGAAGGCCAATATGGGAAAGTGTACACCTGCATCAATGTCGACACTGGAGAATTAATGGCAATGAAGGAAGTGAGTGCAGTAGATGCAAAAGAAAATAGTTTTCTCTTAGTGTTGTCTTGTATTGTGTATAATGACTGATTTGTGTTTATATCTGTCTATTTCTAAATAGATTCGATTTCAGCCAAATGATCACAAAACAATAAAGGAGACCGCTGACGAACTCAAAATATTTGAAGGAATTAAACATCCAAACTTGGTTCGGTACTTTGGAGTTGAGCTTCATCGGGTAAGCCATGGTGGCCCTAAATCAATACCAGTTCTATGTGCATGAATGTTAATAGTAAGTGCTCTTGACAACAGGAGGAGATGTACATCTTCATGGAGTACTGTGATGAGGGCACTTTGGAGGAAGTGTCCCGACTGGGTCTGCAGGAGCATGTGATTCGGCTCTACAGTAAACAGATCACTACAGCCATCAACGTCCTGCATGAACATGGGATTGTACACAGAGACATCAAGGGTTAGAACCTGGTTATTGATGTTTTTACTCATTAATAATGTACTGGATTTTAAACTTTTTCCGTATTGTTTTTTTAGGAGCAAACATCTTTCTGACATCATCTGGTCTTATAAAGCTTGGTGACTTTGGCTGTTCTGTGAAGTTAAGAAACAACACCCAAACAATGCCAGGAGAAGTCAACAGCACATTAGGCACTGCAGGTACAAGCCAACATCTTCATTCAGCCACTAGGTGTCACTGTTGCACTGTATGATGCTTGCGTTCATTGTTCCAAATGTATTGTACTCAAACCTTTACGTTTTACCTTACTTAAGAAAGACCAGCAATTTAGTTTGGGTTGTTGTTAATTGATGTGGTTGCAATACAGTAAAGTATATTTTTATGTTTATTTCTTATTAATTTTTTAGCATTCATGGCACCTGAGGTCATTACCAGAGCGAAAGGAGAAGGTCATGGCCGTGCTGCAGATATTTGGAGCTTGGGCTGCGTACTTATTGAAATGGTGACGGGAAAGGTAAATTTAGTATTGTTGTTGTTGTTTTTTTTCATTGGAGGTTTTTAATAATATATATTCATATATAAATATATAATATATAAAAAGAAAATCTCCAAAAATACCTTAATATCTAAAAAAAAATGTATGTTACTTGCAGAGGCCATGGCACGAGTATGAGCACAACTTCCAGATTATGTACAAAGTGGGAATGGGCCATAAACCACCAATCCCAGAGAAACTCAGCACTGAAGGGAAAGACTTCCTCGGCCACTGTTTGGAGAGTGAACCCAAGCGACGCTGGACTGCCAGCATGCTGTTAGACCACCCATTTGTTAAGGTACTTTTTTCTTAACATTTTTATATTACAATTTCAGTCAACTAAGACACTAGTATCTTGATTCTCACACAGTTCAAATTTAAAGCTGGGTATTGTGCTTTTTGCAGGGATTTGGTATTACTATTGATTACTATTTCACTTAGTTTAAAAAAAAAAAATGCAATGGGCAAGTTTATTTCTTGCACAATTCAAAGTGCTTCACAGTTACATAAAACAACAAGAAGGATAAAATCCACCCATAAAATAAACCCATAAATATAATCATTAATTACATGAAAAGCAAACAGTGCAGATTAAATACTTTCAGTTGTCATAAGCAGTTTTTAGTTGAAATGCACAAATCCAGCTTTCTTGCTTTCTATACCAATACCAATAGTGGAGGTTTGAGTATCTACCAATATCCAATATTAACCGATACCAAGAGACTTTCTTGCTTGCTGAGTGAAAAAGGGAATGGTCCTCTTTTCTCCCTCGTGAGATCAATAGTCTTATCTTTTCTTTCATATAATCTATCATTTCTATAAATGAACTGTAATGGAAAAACATTAAAGCTGTACTACCTGAATCAAACCCTGAAAGTCAAAGGTATATGAGTACAATCTCCCCGCTGTTGCCTCAAAGCGTTTCTCACCGACCCTCCACACATCTTGATTGTTCACTTGAGTTAATTAGAAGCATGTCTCAGCTGGAGTTCATAGAGTTGAGACGGAGGTTAAAACTAACCCAGCAATTCAATTCTCCAGGTTCAGAGCTTCGATTAGGTACAGCATGTCCCCATTCACTGACATTTAGTTGGTGAAAGTTGTGTTTTTAAAATGGTACGAGCCATAATATGTATCGCATGTTAGGAATTTGTACCCAATGTTGTATGTTTTCCAGTATTGGATTGGCGTATCCCTAGTTTTTAACCTGTATTTGAACATTGTCAGAGTTTAGGCCTGTCTCACATCTTCATGAAGACTGTTCCAGATTTTAGTGGCATAAAAGTGAAACGTAGCCTCACATTCCTTGAAGACAAAACTCTGGGTCTGTGAATGTAGCATACTGTCAGAATATTGTATTGTATAAGTGTCAGACTCTGAGTGGGATGATTTTGCCTCATGTTGCTCTGCCCCCTTTAAACAATGTGAGTTCAGTGTTATAAAAAGGGTTATGTGACTCCAAAGAAATTTGAGTTCAATTACCTAAAAACTGGTTAACCATGCAAACACTATATCATGTTTTCCCCAAGTTTTACAAATGGTGTCTTTCTTTCCAGGTGTGTATGGATGAGGAGTGAGGCGTTTTTTTTCTTTTTTTTTTTTTTCTAAGTTTACAAATGAAGCACTACTGTACAAGCTGTTGGCAAAAGGACATGATCTGTGGAGGTGTGCAGGATTTACTGCTGAAGGCACTTGGAGCTAAACTGAGGAACTTACAGTATCATTTCCGAGGACAGCCGGACCTACGAAAGCCTGGTCCTGTTGTGTACAACATGGTCTGTACATACTGTAATAAGATGAATGGCTTTAATTCTTGTATAAACAAAATTGTAAAGTTTAAGTAACTATTGCCACAATTGTAATTTTCACTGAGCAGAAAGGCATTTACTTTTTTTTTTTTTTTCTTTCTTGAACAAATGGAGAATGGGGTGGGCGGTGCTCAACCAAAGGCACTTTTTTTTACTGTTTACCCACGGGAGCAGTTAACTAGAATGGGAGGGAGTTATATTTCATAGTGGTTAAATACTCACTGAATGGAAGCACTTGCTAGTTTACGTCTATGAACTAAACACCATCCAAATGTTCATATTAATTTATTACTTGTTCATTTGGCAAGCCTGGGCACTTGGAAGGACTATTTTCCCTTATTGTTTTTTTCTTGCCGAGAGGTAAAATGTTAAATGTCAGAGAGCGTTTCACAAGTGTGGTGGATGAGAGATATATTCATGTGACTGGAGCATAGCGGACGAACTGGAGGAACTGGGCCCACTCCCCTTCCCTGCTGCTGGAGACAAACGGCCAAATAACACAGAAACACACACCACTGGGTCTCTGCTGCTCTCACTGTGTTGCAATGTACACACAAATATTAATAAATCATTTTTTAAAAATAGATCATGTTGTGGTCCTGAGTCTTAAACCCCAAGCCATGTTTACAAAATCAGGTTTCGGTGTCGTGGAATGCTACATGCAAAAAAAACTTCACAGCAAGTACCATCTCAAATACTTAATCTTATCACCTCATAAACTATGATCCTCCAGGCCAAGATCAACACTTATGACTGAAATGGGCGTAAAGTTTGTCTAAGCCTGATAAACTCCTAACTTGGATGCATGACTAAAGTGACACTGATTAAAAACATGCCAGAAGTGTTGCCTTGGCACATTCATATATTTTTGAGTAATCTGTAAAAACTCTGATGGCAGCCATTTTAGGGATAGGTTTGCCCGAGTCCTCCTAGGAACGCCCCCACCTCCTGGAGACGCCTCCGAGCATTCGCCACAGAGGGAGCAATTTTATACGAGGCAGTTATTCTAATTTACTGCATTTACAGACCAACAGAAGGTTTCGTCATCATTGTAGTGTGATATAGACTGGTGCTATGTGATTGAAAAAAGCATAATACCCCCTCTTTAAGATTGTGAACAAGCCCAAGCACCACCAGTGGTGCATGTACCACAGTTTGAGAAGCACTGGTATTATATTAACAGCACATTACCCGCATGAGGAAGTTAATTTAAAAATGTAAAGACAGCATAGACACATTTGCTTAAAAGTGCTTTTATGCAAAACATTTTATGCATGTATTTTGTATATTGCCTTTGGAGCCAGTCGGTAAATCCATTTGCATTTAGTTCAGACAACTTACTCCAACACAACATTAACATAACTCTTCCTGGATTGGCAGTAATCATTTTTGGAGAATGTTTGCAGCATATTGTTAGGGCACCCGTCTGAACTGAAAAACAAAGCTATGTCACTAGTCATGATGTATCAAAACAAGCATGTGTTGTGCAGTACACAATACTCCTTATTTCAAACTTTTCAAGTTGAACCAGTTTATTTGGCAGTTTCTGTGTTAAACCTTTGTGGTTTATTATATCAGCAAATCATTGTTTGCAACAAGCTTTAACAATATGCCATGCGCATTTACGCTTTAGCTCAATTTTGATCACACATGCTAAAGCAGGTCTGCACTTGCAGGACCAGCCCGTCCCAGTGAGATGGGAGTGCTACAGTCAACAGTCAAAGTGGCAGCAGCCGCCCGCTGTGGAGTCCAGAGTACTTAGTGGTTGTTTACAGTAACCTTATTTCCGTAGCTCGAGCCTCGATCAATCTCAGTCTGGCCAATCATCCAGCGAGCGCCCACTGACACTGCAAAAGAGGAATTACTGTTAAAAAAAAATCAAAGACAAAATTAAAAAGATAAACATGCCATTACTAGCAGATTTTTTTTTTTTTAATCACTATGGTATTTTATATACTCCGCAACATGGTGATAACTACAGTTCAATTCAAAGGTCTTTGGCCCCAGTAATCTACCTTTATTACAGAGGATTTATCATGCATCATTACATGCTGTTTCAGATAGTATCTTTGTTTTGTTTTCTCATTTATGAGGGGAACTTTTAACAGAACCCAGAGCAGGTCACAGCTACTGACATGCTCCCAAAGCAAACTTACATTGGAGAGGTCAAATCGGCCGCTTTATTAGACAAAATGGAATCAATTAAAGTGGAACGTTATTAAAATGAAGCAGTGGCCTGTGGGTTGATACTAACCTATGATGCAGAGGGCCACTGAAGATACTATTGTTAGCATTGAGCCAGAGCTAATCAGCTGCACAAAAAGCAGGAACAACGGGTAAAGGAGAAGGCTGGACCAGAAGAGCCAGTTGATTAGAGACCAGGGCCGGCGTGGAGGGCTTTTTATTGGCCCCGGGAACCGTCCTGTCTGGGCATAGTGCTCCTGAAAGCTGTCCTATTACAGCAAGAAAGCATGATATACAAATGGATGATACAACAAAATGCTGTAGAATTTATCTTTTAAACACCATGCCTCACCTTTTCCTGGTAGAGTTTATGTAGCCAGGCTGCACATTCAGCCTCACCTTCTGGGACTGTGTCCAGAGGGATTCTTCTGCAAGATGCAGATAATATACAGCTTTACATCATACCAGGAAACCCACATATTAGTCTTAAGATAATGGTCTTTAGCCTACAAGCACCAACATAGGTACCTTTGTTTCGTAATTCTCTAACCATTTTATTATACTGTATATATTTATTTGAAAAGGGACAGTGCGCAATAAACATTTACTGTGCAATTAGTGCTCAAACGTCTGTGGAGTGAATGTATAATTGTCTCATGTAAAGTGTTTTGTGACTATGTGAAAGGTGCTATGTAAATAAAAGTTCTTCTATAGGAAAAAACTGCTTGGCCAAAAGCAGTAGTCTAATAACGCTGGCTGTACTGATCTGAAGTTGATTTTAGAACACAGAATGTTGTGTTATTTGTAAACATATTCAAATGAATTTACCTCACATACAAATCTGCATGGTATTTTCTCCCACTCAAGAGTCCGAGCAAAGTTGGGGATTCATTATTTCTGAAGTTGAGCGTAGAATCATACACAGCAGCAGCTATACAATACATAGATGAACATCAAAACTCTTTTTTCGATTCATATATTCCATACATTATAATAATCCTCACCATTTCCTCTGAGATTCTGGACCGTTACCCAGAATCCTTTGGTGCGAGGCAAAAGATGATACTTGAGTTTTGGGAGGCCTTTGCTCTCGGCCACCTGCATTGAGACCTCGTGCTTCAGTGGCGTGAAACGCGTCCCTTCACAGTGGAGCAAAAACTGCAGGGAACACAGTGAAAACCATGAGTAACTGAGTAACCAGTGTACTTTGCTTAGATTCATCACTTCCTGTTGACAAACACATACCCAAAAGTTTTCTGGATAATCGTGCAGGTTTTGAAGACTCTCTGCGACGGTTTTTCGATCATCCTCCCACTTTCTCTGACAAAAAACTATCTCTAAGAAGTACCACATCCACCCGATGATCGGCACAAACGCCAACTGCTTTTTTGCAAGTACTTTAGAACTCTGGAAAAGGAGTAAAAATACTGAATTGATGCAGAGAACAACACAATGATACCTATTAGGGCTACACAATATAATCCCAAATTATTAATAATTTTCTTCTCTATTTATATTTTGCAGCCCTAATACCCATCTGGTGCAGTTCATTCAGAATCAGAGGTCTATCTTACTCCCAGAACGCCAAATCTCTCGCAGAAGGTCCAACCACACAGGAAGTCAATCTCAAAGTTGTGGTTGAGTACCACGATAGCATTTTCATTTCCATATAACGGGTAGCTCTTGGGGTCTGTGTACAGTGTGCACTCTGTAGCAGACCACCACTCCAGCAACGCGACCATCTCTGAGAAAGGAGAGGGGGACAGAATGGTTATAATGCATGTGTTCTTGTGTACATCATCTTCGAGCCTTGGATTATTTTTTTCAGTTCATATTAGTCATCAAGCAGCTCTAGGTGAAAAGACTGTACTCACGGCTCATTACGCTGTAGCCCAGTCTGACGTTGAGTTTGCGGGCGAGGCGTTTACTGACCAGCCACAAAGGTAAGGTGCACAACTGTAGTATATTTACAATTAAACCACTGACCATGAACACATAGATCATCAGCAAGTGAATCACAAACTGGGACTTCAGCAGCTGCACAAGCCCCATCTGTGAAAAACATAGACATATCAACATTTAATAAGACAAAACCACACATGATGAGGTTAGATTTTTTGTTTTTCATAGGTTTATCCATAGAGTGTGGCAAAGCAAAGCTGATTTGCATTGGTCTCACTGTAACAAGCTGTAAAGGTCGTCTTTGACAAGAATATGAAAGAGCGCATTGAGCTCTTCAACTAACACAGAGGAATGTAGTGTCTCCGCAAACATTTTTTCTTTTTTTTTGATAAAACATTGCTGTCTAACACTAAATGCTTAAATTAGTCATACTTTAACATAGGGCTCATTATTTCCTGAGCAGAAATATTTCACTAGTACAGTACACATCTAGATCTCCTGATTAACATTTGCAATTTATCAAAACAGTCTTAACCCAACTCTTCACAATACAGTATCAAACAAGTTACTGTAGCCAGTAATCTCAGTCACACTCTATGTAATAAGTGACATAATAATTACTCAAACCTGTTTTTCTTGCTACATAAAGCTATATTAAGATTGCACTGCGATCAGTACGCCACATATTAAAATCTCGGAAGTTCATGAAACTTAATTACCTTTGCGCTCAGTTTTCAAACTATTTTCCTGGATAACTCCAACCATGCAGTGATCACTACAGACAATGGTGTCACTACACGCACTCCCTCCGCTACAAGTGCTGCTTTGTATTAATTTTCAGGATGTTTGCATGTCATGTTTGCGCGTAGCTGCCCCTCTGTCTGCTGTCAGTGCTTCCAAACTTCTCTGTACAAATGCACCACACCCATTTACAGCTGCGCCTCGGATGGAGCGCTTCCTTGTAGACACAGGAGCCACACCATAGCCACGCCGTCTCGCTTTTCAAAGATCGTCTATGCACAGTTACCGTATGAAATAGACTATTCAGTAGCGTTTAGTGCAATGCAAACACGGTCGCTTTGAGGACAAGGAAACATCTTCGACATGAAATGCTTCACTGCTCAACATCCTCAACCAGACATATTGGCCACAGAGCAACATTTAACGACTTTAAGTCTCGCACGAAGAGCAAAGCATCTTTCTCTTGTTTGTGAGCTTTGGTGACTCCTTATTTGGTGAAAGGAGATTGGCCCTGAGAGTCAATGCAAGTAAGCTTAATTAAATATGATTTATGGTGCGCTTTCTTAATTCAGTTTATTTTCGTTCAATTAATAAAGTATTGGCAATGTTTAATTATTTTTATAGCAGCAATACAGGAAATATAGTAAATACTTTATTTGCCACTAGATGGCGATAAAGTCGTACCAAAGCAACGCAAGACAACGGTGATTCTCAAACGGCGCGCATAGATCAGATCAGATCAGATCTTGTAGAAGATGGACGGACGGACGGACGGACGGAGGATACACAGACAGATAGATTTGACCCATCCTTCGTTGCTGCTGGTGGAGCCAGGCTGATGGTCAGTAGCTGGCTGGAGGATGCACCTATTGTACATATTTTAGTGGCAGGGGAAATCGGAGTAGGCCTACCTGGCCCCCGTTCAGGGATCGAACCCGGGTTTTTCTGGCACAACCGCTAACCGCTGCGCCACCGCGCACTGTACTCTTGAGTTTTACCAAAGCACCAAACAACCAGGGTTTGGCTTTTCACAGTTCTTAACAGATGGAGATTTTTTTCTTATTATTATTACTGTAAGGTTTTCTCAAAGTGTTCATTCTGTTTCTACAGGGAGCCTAACATAATGACAAATAGAGTAAAATATCAGGTAGGCTAAAGACAGTAGACAATGTCACCTATTTTTATTTTATTTATTTATTTATTTCAAAATGAAGACAAATATAAAAACTATAAACTGAGTTTTGTAATTTCAAGAAAAAGTAAAGTTGGCTAAGGCTTCCTGAGGTGATAAAACAGACACTACAGTAGGCTATAGGATTTGTCAATGATAAACAGGCTTATGCTGCACAGAATGTAGTTATTATTACTGTCCAAAGTAAACACTTGCAGGCTACTTTAAATTCAAACAGAAGTTTCACAGTTTACGGCTTCCTAATGCTTTCAGAGTATAGTTTATAATGCAGTTTCAAATCTACGTGTGGTCGCTACAGTATAGATTATGATCCTAAATATCCATATTGCTGTGCAATTTCTGATTCCACCAGATTGAAGGAGAGCGGGTGTGCTGCACAAGTCTTTTACGTTTGACCCCTGAGTGGAAAAGAGCAGTTGATATGAGGCTTGTGGATGTAAAGATGCTTGTGGGACACCCCACAAGGACTTTCCATGGTCCAACTCACGTCAGCTTTCATTACAGGAGTTTAGTGTTACTATAAGGGTCAGCTCCCAGGGCCTATGGTAAGACTGGCAATTAGGGATTGTACAAGGCTTTAAAGCGGTAAAAATTGCATAGGCTGACATTTTTATATACCCGACTGTTTATTACCTTTATGATCCAAAATGTCATCTGAATGAAATGTTACAAACTGATTGAATGAAGTGGGCTGTTTCTAGTTTTGTGGGGTCCCAGGCAAAATTATTTCCAGAGGCACTTCTTTGCCAATTTACAGATAGACTGGGACAAACCAAGCTACATGTCACTGTGACAGCAGTTACAATGAAAGAAAAGAAGACATAGAAATATTAAACACAACACAAACAGTCAATTAAAATTATTATACTTATTTACATTATTTACAATTTAAAATATCCACAAGCATCACTATGCTCAGAGGACACATTTTTGCTGATGAACTGATTATGTATTAGATTCTGTGTACAAAATAAAGCATTTCTAAAACAGTGTCTGGCTCTAGAGGGGACCCTGAGGCTACATGTTTTTGTGGTAGAGGTTGCCACATCATTCATGGGGAACCTAGGCACATGAGGAGACTCTGCAAACTCCACACAGAAAGGCTCCAGACTCAAAGCTGGGACCAATACTTTGAGTAATGCAGAGCGAGATTTGACTTGCATTTATGCATTTTCTTTGGCTAAACTTTCTCACTTAGGGCTGCTGCACGCTTCACAAACCACACTCTGAATCAGATTCAATAGACTTTAATGAGTGCATGTTGTAATATCATATCATAGGATCATGAGAGACACATGTTCTCAAACAGTTTCTGCAGCACGAGGCTTTGGGACTGTGGAAAAAAGTACAAATCAGAAAAAGTGACAACATAGCCACGGGAAATACATTTTATTTGACACAATGTGTACATTCTGTAAGCCGGTAATAAGCTCCTGATGTAAGTCTTTCTCCACAGAATCATCATTCAGAACTGAAATGTCCCCCATGGATACATCTGAATGGGAATGGGGAGTCACCTGCTCTGCTGTGGGGAGGGGAGGGAGGTCCAGCCTATAGACAAAAAAACAAAACAAAATAATGGCTGACAAGTTGATGTAAAGTTTCGGGAAAAATATAAGGTGGAATATTCTGTTCAATCATGTTATGTAATTGCATGACCTCGTGACGTCCTGACTGACAGTGGGGGAGTTTGCAGAAGGTCATATCTGCAGATGCTTTCGTTGTCAGCCGTGAGAAGGTTCATCAAAGCAAAGAAAAGTGACCTGTTGAGAGCGCGCAAAGAAATAATGCTTATCTTAATTATTTGTGGAAAAGTACATGATGTTCCACACACTTAAATATGATCCAAGGAGGGAAAAAAAATCAATCCAGCAGAAAGTCAAGCCTATGGACCGAGAGCTTTCATTCAAGGACGCCCGTTTTTTGTTTATTATTTATTTACTATTATACTTCAAAGCAGGACGTAAATACTACATAAATAATGAACCTGATAATAATAAATCCAATTATTATAATAGTTGAAGTAGTATTTCCACTTTCAGGTTTTGTTGGATTTCATGCTGAAAAAGTGATCATGAGTGGGAAAGGAGGTGCTCTATGAGAACGTTCACCTTCTATCCATTTCATCAATTCATCATATGTGGCATACTGTAAGGGCAATGACCACTTAGTCACAGGACCCATACTGTGACATGCAACAGACTACTATTTTCTCCATATGCTGGGGAAAAAAAAGATTTTTCATGCTTTTGTGGCCTTCGAAGAACGTTGACAGACGTACAGGTCAATCTAAGGTTCAAGTCTAGCACAATTTCTTAATTTTTCATTTTGACAGAAAACACTCAACGCTTTGTCGGGAGCACTGAAGTGAAGTTAACAAATGACTTGAGCCACGTGTTCTGTTAAAGCAACTTCAATAGACATGCTAGCATTTTTATTCTTAACTTTGTACATTCATCATGGTTCGGTGATGCAGATTTATTTACCAAACCTCCCAGGTATCATTTTAGAAATACTGGTCCACATTTTCCACTGTTCCTGTGATTGGAAAACAACCAGAGAAGGAAGTGAGTGAGGGGTATCTTTAAACACTCAGCATGTGTACTTTCATGATGATGTTCCATTACAGCAGAGCACAACACGGCTGAAAAACCCATCAGACGAGAAATGGATATGAGCTGATCACTTGTTTCCACTGGTTAAAGAGGAAGGGCACCCTGAAGTACTGTGGTCCCTCTCATCCTCTCAGGCCCATGTACGGGTTCATTTTCTGCAGATGAGTTTTGAACTGTTATTCAATTCAATTTTTTTTTATTATATTGGGGCCTTGTTTGGCCAGATGCATTTCCTCCATTAGATGACATTTGGGACATGTTTACTTACAAAGTTGAGTCCTGGTGTTTTGTGTGTGACCATTTTCTTTTCCCTCTTTCTCCCCCCCTGGAATAACATTATCTTTAAAGGTACACTGCGTAACATTTTGGACTATACTGTTGCCGGCAAAACAAAAGCATGCTCTTAATGACCAGCTCAACACAGAAAATGCTGTTAGTGCAGTGTGTAATAAAAGAATGGACTTGGATGAGAACCTAACCTGTTTAAAATCTCAAATTCTACTGCCTTTCGTCACATCTCCATGGAGACGAGCTGGAGACGTACCCACTCCCAGTAAAGTTTACAGTCATATCTTAGGAGAGCTGAGTCTCATAAATGTTTGTTTGTACATTTATGAGGTATTTTTCAATGAGGAAAATATCTGTCATAAAATAAATGCTTGTATTTCAATTTTATTTATTGGGTAAAATTCTACGTGGTGTGGCTTTAAGATAAAAACATATATAACATGTATGGTCGACTTCACAGGCACCGCAATGACCTGGATTGCCCAAAGCTGAATGTTGAGGACATAAGCCGGTGTGTTTGCAGACGTTATATCTTACCTCAAGCCTCTATAATTCAGTCACTGAGCTTTATCGATTTTAGGACTAGAGACAGGCACTGGGATTATGTCCTTTTATGTTTTTGCATAGAGGTTTTAATCCATTCATGTGAAGAGCTAAAACAACTTTTACATCAGGTAAAATGTTTCAACATGACAAATGTATAGAATATTTTATTATAACATAATACCCTCAGAAATAAAATATTAAACAAAAATCCGCACATATACAATTAGACAAAATGCTACATTTGATGATTTTATTCAGTGCATACAGTACAATTAGATTTTTTAGCCTACATAAATCTGTGCCTCTCAGCACTCAGGCCTCCACTCGAACAGCAGCGAGAGTAAACTGCTGATGACACATAAAGATCTTCCAAGAAATCACCACAAATGTTTGGACGGGTGAAGGATTTGATCTCTGTTCTCTGCTCAACACTGGCAAACTCGTAGCCCTTTCATTAACACAGTGATTCTGCACAGAGTTATTATTTCAGGTGCTGGTAACGTGACGTCTGGCCAGCAAACAAAAAAAAAAGTGTTTATGTGGATCCTAAAGTTTTGACTCCTTTGGCCACACTTGCTCTGTCGTCCTCTGGCCCCTCAGTGCATATATATGTGGAGCGAATGACTCATGCGTTTAGCTACATTCGCTGTGCTTCTCATGCAGCAGAAAATTGTGTTTCCCATATTCGAGGTATGCACATGAGGTCATCCATTTCCTGATTTAAACTGACATCCTAAAGGTTTCAGTTTCAGTTTGTTTGCCATGGCTGTCCAGTGTAACAGGTGCAATTGTATGTACAGCGTCGCTCGAGACTTGCCTTGAAAACAGGGCCATTTTATTTGAGGCTGTTTGATCCAAGATGAGGGTTGCAAACACTTGTGATTTGCCAAAAGAGAAAGCCAACAATACGTTATTTATTTAATTGACTCAAATGATTCATTATGACCTTGGTGATAGTGTTGGTGTGTAACAGTGAAAGTAGAGTGATAGTAGTGGCGACAGCAGCATATTGTCAATGGCAGCTTGACACTTCCTCTGAAGTCAGCCTGGAAAGATTTATTCTGGGTGAAGACTTAACAAACTGATTGAAAGAGACACTATGCATCTGCTCCTTGTTTCACACCGATGGCCTTTTGAAACGATGGGGACCAGCAGTACTAGACTTCTAGGAACAAGTCAATAACATTTATTCATCATATATATATATACAGTATATTGTTTTCAATTTACAGTTTTGATGTAGGATTGTTGGGTTAAATGTGTTTTTAAACCAATGGAATAGATATGGTCAAAAGCAGTTGTGGAAACATACACAAATAAGAGGTACAAATTATATGTACTTTTACTTTACTTAAGTTAATTTTTTGATGAATACTTTTTACTTTTACTTCACCACATTTTAGAGCCTGTATCTGTACTTTCTACTCCACTACATTTTTAAATTGGGTAAAAAGTAAAAAGTGTTTTATTTTCAAAGTGACCTCTCCACGATGAACTGGTTTAGTCCCAGTTTAGACTTGGTTTAGTGGTTTACTCCTGTTTAGATCTGGTTTAATTCCTGTTTTTGACCTGGTTTAGTTCCTGTTTTTGAGTTAGTGGTTTACTTGTTTACACCTGGTTTGATTCAATGATTTAAAAAATCCTCTTAAATACTTTTACTTTTTACTTATAAAGTAAAAATAATTATCAGATACTTTTTCTTTTACTAAGTAAATTTTTGGTCCTGTATCTGTACTTTTACTTAAGTAAGAATATTGAGTACTTCTTCCACCACTGGTCAAAAGAAAGTTAAGCAAAAAGCACCCACAGACTAATAAGTCCTGGGCACAAGTGAAAAGTGGGTTAGTCCTGCAGACTGCTGGTACCTCTGTTTTTGGGAGCAGTGAGTGTGAACCCCTGACGGCTGGCACAACACGGATTTAGGATATTTTCCCTATGACTGCACCAATGTGTGCCCTGAAATAAATGACTAACTTTATTTCACATGACAGATCCACTTCGCTGCTAACACTCACAGGACATGCGGTCATTTAGCTCATTTTGATTGTAGTACAAAGGCTTACAGAAGGTTTGCACTTTCCAAGTCCATAGAGATGTTACATTGTCATTTTTAACACAATAAACTGCTTGATTTTATTTGAATGTAACTTTTTGTCCCTTGAGCTTTATTAGACGTGACAGTTATGCAGAGTTGGGGCAGTGAAAAGTGACACCGAGACCCAGCATACGTGCTGCAGCCTTAACCGCTAGGCAGAGCCAATCACCAGTTACTACATCCTTATGTAATGGTGAATTATAAATGCACAGAACAAAGGGGACTGAGATTGTATCAAATAATTTGGGAACTTTTAGACTTATTTATCAGTTGATTCTTTTATCATTTTATTTAGGGTCGGGGCTTTTTCCGATTAATTGATTAATTCATTACATAAGGTTTAATGTGATCAAAAATATGAAGTGAAATTAATCACACAAACTTCACAGACTTCAGTTTTCTTTTTCCTGCAAGATGTGGCAAAAGGACAAAAGCTTTTTTTTATTTTTATTAGCCTATACTACTTTTTGGTCACTACTGACACCTTTGTTTAGAATATGTTCAGTCCAAACTTTATAAAATAAGACTACAGCAATAATATATGGCAGTTTAACTTGCCAATATTAACGTATGATGCATTCTTTTCTAATATTTATGCAGCAGATCACTATTCACAGTAAAGTCTGTTACACTGGTACTTCAAGACTTCAAAATCCTTTTAGGTGGAACCAATGCTCTTGTGTGGCACTATAAAATCAATCTTCTAGTGTTGATCAGAGATTACTCTGCGACTTAATAGGAAAAAAAGGAAAAAAGTTTTGAGTTAAGCTTATTGTAATTACATTGGAAGTAGTGAGAGGCAACACCATTGGAAGCAATAGGCCTTTTCATGAGAGTTAAACATTGTAAAACACATTATACACTGGCAGTGCAGAGGCAGCTGAATTGTTGTATCTTAAACTTTTTTCTTTTTTGATGGTTAGTTAATTTAACTTTCACTACAGGACAAAGCTCTGATTTGGAGCACATCTTCCACCTTGTCAAACCAATAGTTAACCATCGTAGTGGGTTTTCAGACCGTGTGCATCTTGGTACATATTTATGCCCTCACTCCAGAGATGATGATTTGATATATGTGAAGTGGAGAAAGTCCGTCAGTGGAATATTATGTTAAGCTCCTGTGTCCCAGCGCGGGACAAAGCGGACTGAAGTGGAACATCTCACGGGGAGCAGCTCTGCTTTCACACTCCTGTTTAAATAAGAGGGTTTCCTGCCTGCTCTCACTGTCTCTGACTCTTCCTGAAAGACTCACTCACTCATTTAAGAACGAATTATGACTATCAGACAATGTTTCACTACATTCATTTATCTTTGCTTTTTGTGTCTAAACTGTCATTTATTCAGCTAACCCTCCTCTTGTCAAACTCAAAACCTTTGCTGCCCGATAAATCTTAGCTTTAGCAGAAAAGGGTGATTTGCTGTGTTGCACGTTGACATCTCTTGGCAGGACGGAACCACCATGAACCACACTCTGGGCGCAGCACCAGGCCCAAGTGCCAGACCCATATAGTCCAGTCCCAAAGCCTCAACCGAAATATCTCTGCCACAGAACTACACCAGAGGCTTTGACTTCCACTTTCCCTAATAGCGCATTTCTTTCCTGGCCACAGTGCACTTATTTAACTCCTTCATGAGCAGAGAGTTGTAAGGAAAATGGCTACAATGCAAAAGTCAGACTCCTTATTGTTCAAGTCATATTTCAGAGTTTTCAGGTAAATAGAGATGCCTAGAATAATGAGACGTTAAGATATTGAGATACGTAGATGATCTAAGGACAATGACTAAAGACTGAAACAAAGACTGATGAAATATTGCTTTGTCTGATATAGATATGTGCAACAATATAAACCTGAGTTGGTCAAAAAAGGCCCATCTGCTGTACGTGTGATTGTCCTAATGATAAAAGGAGATGCCGAACAATCAAGATGCAAATTCCTGCACCAGAGAGTGCTGATTTAATGCAGAAACTTTGGCAAGGACAGGCCAAAAGGATGTAGCCAATACATCTATCAACAAACAATAAAATACTTTTATTTCCATGTGTATTCTTACTTCGATTGTGAAAGAGCACATCGCTGCTGTACAAACTGAACCACAGTGATAACAATTCATCATGTATGTTTCTGATGTACATATAATTCAGAAATAAAAGTATTGTACACTTTTCTTTTCGTATACAGTTTCAAAAAACATTTACATTTTTGTGCAATGCAAAACTCAACAAACATAACATGGCTATACTGACACAATCTCTTCCTTTCTTTTACGAGAGATTCATGAACCACAAAGTAAATCACAGATAATGATGCATGGGACGTGTGCGCAGAGAAACACACGACATAAGGCCGGAAGAACCCAAATGTGTGAATTGTTAACAATAAAGAAGCATAAACCTGAACATGAGGATCGGCCGTGAAAGAAAAGGTTTTAAAAGTGTCATAAATGCAGCAGAAAACTCAAGGGGACAGTTTTAAAAGGCATTTGGTAAACGCTGGTGCTGAAGTTATAATGCTGCAATATTGCCTGAGTCTAATTTCAAGAGCTTTTGCCAAAAAGGTTTGTGTAGTCTGTGTTTGCGCAATTATAGGATACATGTAGCGTTTGAAACAGTTTTAAGACACATTAAGCATTTATATATGTGAAAAGTGCTTTACCTACTGTATATACAAAACTACTGGGCACAGCTCGTATTTAATTAAGCTTTGCCTATTTTAATAGTTACTTTATTGTTGAAAAAGCGTTGCTAATGTATTATATATGTTTTTTTGTGGCTTGTGATATTGCTTTATATATATGTCAGTGTAAACAAATAAATAAATATTTACAAACCGTATCAAAACCGCAAACAAAAAAAGACAAAAACAAGCAGAGCAATAATAATTTAAAAAGGAATTATAATACAGACCTAGTATAAACATCTCTGTCTTAGGCTGAAATGGCTTCATTTCACTCATTCAGTCTCATACGACCACATTTAGGAAATGTAAGATTTTATACAAAGCTATGATTTGACGACACTAAAGATAACAAAGATACTAAAGTGGTTACACAGTGAATGCTTGTGAGGACTTAACATTAGGTAAACGTGATGCTGTGCTGGCATTATTTCATTATCCATTATGCATATATTTTTTTTAATAGTCTTTCAGATATAAACTCATCATGAGAATTGCATCAAGGCAGAACATTCAAGTTGATAAAGACCACTGATTTTACTTCACACGTCTTGAAATTCAGTCTATTTCCTGTCCGCCCTCCTTCAGTTATCTGTGGAAAGATTGAGAACACAACATCCTCCATTACCGTCAAACTTAAATCAGGACGCTCATCACGAGTCACACAGAGAGTGCCAAAGTGCCAATGTGCGTGGAGTGTGTCAAAAGCGTGTCTACAAAAACATTGGTTGTTTTTTGCACCGTGCTGATGATCTAAAGGACAATCTCAGATGGCCCTTTCACAATGCAAAAGTAAAATGGGTGAGCTGACAGGCAAAAACATAGCGTGACTTCTTTGTTCGTGCTTCGGCCAAAACCACAAAGCATTTAGCAGCACCGTCATTATTACCTTGTGAACACTGTTGGAAACTCCGGCTTATCTGAGTAGAAAGACGAGCACAGTTCAAAGGGTTTGCCCACACAGCAATAGACACAGAGGGGGATGGGTCTTGGACAAGCTCGAATACCGTCTGTGATGTTCACTCTACAGGTGCATGTTAATCTTTTTGTTTTTCCTACTTTTGGAGTCTACACTGAAAATCACTGATGTGTTGTGACATAATTGACATGTTGCCAATCAAATACCATTCAAACTTTTCTCAGACCAGCCTCAACTGACTTGCGATCCCTTTACTAGAATACACCAAATATAATCAATAGTCTGCTCTTCTATCAAAACTAGTTATACTTCGGCTGGACTGGGTAATGACATGTAAGTCTAATCAACAGTTATATGTGATCTTTATGTTTCAGTTCAATGAAATGCGTTCCACTCACCTCTGCACTCATACTTCAGGTCTGAGAAGAAAACCAGTTCTTGGGAGAATACGAACAATCCTAACCGTCCTCCAGCAAAAGTCTTGTCATAAACCGGCCCTGAGTCGGCCATGATCTGTTTACCTTCATACACAACAACCCTGTGAACACCACATACTTCACTTTATTATGCTGTTTATTAGGGCATATTTTAGAACATAATGAACCACAAGTATGACATTTGTACCTAATGAATCCTGTCTTTGGCCGGTGGATGAGATGCCACCTGTAAGCTGTGTAATCCTTCCAGCCAATGTTTTTGGGGTCGTGCCACAAAGTCCGCACCTGCAAAAAAACGTAAGCATAGTTTGGAAATGAGAAGCGTATCTTCTATTGCAGCGGTTGGTTAATAACTGCTGTTCCTGGAAGAGTTACATTTGAACTGGAAAAATGACATTTAAACTGGAAGAGTTACATTTGAACTGGATAAATTACATTTGAACTGGAAAAATTACATTTGAACTAGAAGAGTTACATTTGAACATTTAAGAATATGTATTAATTATTATTTTATTACTTTAGCTTCGACGTAAATCAATGTTTTCAATGCATTTTAGGGTTACTTTAATGTATGTGACTGTATTTTTTTATTTTGTGTTATTTATAGTTGCTTTTATATCTTGTAGTAATGTTTTTATATGTTATTTATGTATCGCACTTTGAAAACAGTATTTGATTATGAAATGTGCAATATAAAGTGAATTATAACTTAAAAGTGAAACTACATTTACCTGTAAAATACTAGTCTAAGACGTATCACTCGTGTTTCCTGTAATTCGCTGACAAGTCCTGAACCGTAACGTAGGTATCTTTGTTTGGTATGGCTCCAGCGCTTGTCTCACCTGTCCGGGGGTGTTGCCTGTGTGCCACAGAGCATTCCTGAGGTTTTCTCCAGTGCCTGTGGTGGAGTTAACGACTTTGAGTGAAACGCCTGAGATGCCAAACGCCTTCGAGGGCTTGTCCTCCCAGTACGTCTGTGTGATCTGCTTCCACATCACCACGTAAAACCGCCCGCTGGACTGGTACCCGAACACAAAGCCAGCATAGTCATCATCTCTGTCTGTGTTCACGTACATGGTCCCACTGAAGTCCACCGCGTTGAACTCGTCAAACCCTGCCATTACAAAACATCAAGTCAGTACTTTTTTTTTTTTATAAACAACCACGTGTATTGGACATTTTTCCCACCAAGATCTGACTGACATTTTGTTACTAAATGAGCATTACAAGAAGAACTAACTTGATGACAAATGAACCCATAAAAATCTATGGAGCAGAGCAATAATTAAACAGCTCATGGTGGCAATTACACCTTATGTTTGTTTTCATGTGATGTGTATGTCACGACTGCTCCAAAACTGTGAAAAAAAATACTCAAAAAAGTTTGAGTAACACCCCCTCTTTTTTTTTCTTACCGACCGCGATGCCTGGGTCCGAGTTGGCAGTTTGAACCAGCTCTTTGCCCTGATGCCGGACCACCCAGTTGGGGTCAATCTGAGTGGTGCCTTTAGGATCCAGGTGAACCATCTGGAACTTTCTGAAGTCAGTGACACTAATGGCACTGTTTTCAGGGCACACGTCCAGAATGTCTGGGATGCTGTCATTGTCAAAGTCATCTTTGCATGCATCTCCTCTCCCATCACCTATGCACACAAAACAAACAAAGACATGTTAAATATATTTGTAAGGACCCAACAAACAACAAAGCAGCACGGCAGAGTGAGAGTGATACAACTTATTCATTTCAAGACAAGTTAACTAGGGCCCAACCAATATGGATTTTTGGGGTCTAATACCGATATGAAGGGGCATGGCCGATAGCCGATTCATAGGCCGATATTTTAAGTCATTTAAGTTGATGTAATTTTTAAAAAATCTTTCAAATAACCTAAACATAAATTATAAAAATAAAGGTTTCAATCATAGAAACATATCTAATACATGTCGATCGATGTGGGTTTCTCTGAGGCCGATGCCGATTTTTGGTGATTTTGATTGGCCAAAGCCATGACCGCTGACATTTTTGGAATTGTGGGAGGGCATTTTAAAGCTCTGACTGAGCTCTTCCCAGTGCAAAAGTCTCCCTTTTGGTTCCTGAGATATCCACATTTTCATCACCGATATCTCCTAAAGTTAACCAAGAGTGGCTTATTAACACTGTGTGCCTCTCCTCTACAAAGTTCTAGAAATGATTACGAATTTCTTTAGTTTCCCAGAAAATATGTATGTTTTACATTGGCTATTAATAGTTTTATATCTCAGGCCTCAGTGCTTTCAGGATGGAACATTTTTAATCCATTAAAATTTCAATGTTTTTCCATGCAGTGTCACTCTCATGCAGCAGCTGGAATTTAATTTTAGTTTGGACCAGTTCTTAATCTGCTATAGGCTACTACAAGAGCTACTGCTGCTTTTAACATCTATGGTACAACTACACAACTGTGAGGTGACAACAAATAAACACTCAGGTTGTAAAAGCGCGAAGCAGCTAGAGATACTAATTTCCCGTTCGCTTCCAATTACAAACAGTTGTACAAACTCTTGAGGTAATTTGGTCTAATTAAGTCCAGGCTTAAAAGACACTTCACAGCGGGCACCAGTCATGCACAGTGTCGTCACCCATTACTACTTCCTTCCAAATTGCCTTCATTCTCACTGTAGCCCACAGCTGCAGCAGCAAAGCGAGAACTAATCGACCTTACAGTAAAAAACGCTGTCCCAATATTGCTGTTCGATAAACTGTTCCGTCTGGTCAAACAAGAAATATGTTTTCAACATATTTAGCAGCTCTATGCAGATGCAAGCAGTTAAATGTGAAGCAAATGAAGTGGAAAAAGCGGCCCATATTTTCATTACATGTCGCCTTGATTATTGTAGTTTTGTATTAAATTGGCGACTGGACTGAGTTTGGCTGAGTTGAGAATATTTTGCTTCAATTCACAGAAGCGCTTAGCTCTTGTTGTTAGAAAATGTAACAACTACACCCAAGCTAGAGTGGTCTATAGTAAGAATCAGGCCTAGGAAGAGGAAACAAGACTACCAACACCAACCAACGGAAGTTGTTGAAAGTAAACCTCGATTAGCAAGTCTTTGTTATGCTCTGATGCTGAGACCGACAAGTGTGATGAACCATTAGCATTAACAAAAGACGGCATGAGAGCCTGCACAGACAGACTTCAGATGATCTAGAAAGAGAGAACTGCTCTACAGATGATGCCATTTCCACCCTTCTGTCACATCTGGAGGACAGGAACACTGCTGGATACTGCAGCTTGACTTCAACTCAGCATCTAATACAATCCTTCCTTGACAGTTAGTGGAGAAGCTGGTAATGTTGGGTCTGGAGTCCGGAGTGTGCAGGTGGATTTTGGACCTTTTGACGGAGAGGAGACAGAGTTGGCAACATAACATCGAAAACAAGCACAGGCTCACCTCAAGGGTGTGTTCTCAGCCCGTTATTGTTCACACTGCTTACTCACAACTATACTGTCACTCACAGCAACAACCATGTCATTAAGTTTGCACATAACACCACAGCTGTCGGCTTAATAACTAACAATGATGAGCCGGAACACATGAGAGAGATGGAGGTGCAGAAACAGAATCTGTCCCTCAACACCACCAAAACAAAGGAGATAATCGTCGACTTCAGAAGATCCGATTACAATTAACAACTGTGAGGTGGAGAGGGTCAGTTTGTCTGTTAGACACCAGAGACAACACCATGGCTATCATTAAGAAGGCACAACAACATCTTCACTTCCTCCATAAGCTGAAGAAGGTGGACCTCCCCATCGCAGCGTTGACCCTGTTCTACAGAAGGACAGTGGACAGCTATCTATCTATCTATCTATCTATCTATCTATCTATCTATCTATCTATCTATCTATCTATCTATCTATCTATCTATCTATCTATCTATCTATCTATCTATCTATCTATCTATCTATCTATCTATCTATCTATCTATCTATCTATCTATCTATCTATCTATCTATCTATCTATCTATCTATCTATCTATCTATCTATCTCACCATCAGAGTCGAGCTGGTCCGGGTTTTCAGTGAGTCGGCAGTTGTCCTTTTCGTCAGGGATACCATCGTTATCATCGTCATAGTCACAGGCGTCCCCTTTCCCGTCCTTGTCGTGGTCTGCCTGGTTAGCGTTGGGCACGTACGGGCAGTTATCTAGGTTATTCTGGTGCCCGTCTTCATCGATGTCCTGGTTATTGTCACACTGGTCTCCAACTAAGTCATTGTCTACATCGGTCTGTTGAAACAGAAATGATAGAAATCATGTCACGTTGTCTTTACTTAGAAATCAGGTGGTAGGTTGGTCCAAACTGGTACCTGGTCAGGGTTGTGAAGCATAGGGCAGTTGTCACATTGATCGCCAACTCCATCCATATCAGTGTCCTTTTGGTCAGTGTTGTAAACATATGGACAGTTGTCGCTTTCATTCAGAATTTCTATCAAAAATGGATACATTATTCCTCGTCAGTGTTTTATTCACATTTTCCAAATACACCATTATCAATTATATTAGATGGGACTGTTGCCGCTTCAACATTAACAATAAATAATATCTTACCATCTCCATCAATGTCCACTGCACAGGCGTCCCCTTCTCCATTGTGGTCAGTGTCTATCTGATCAGGATTGTGCTCATAAGGACAGTTATCACATCTGTCGCCAACATCGTCCTTGTCAAAGTCAAACTGACGGGGGTTAAAGTGGAGAGGGCAGTTGTCCTGTGGCCGGAAAGAAGTTAAATTTAATAATCAAAAGTAATGAACTAAAGAAAAAACATAAAAAGTAAATGTGATTAACCTTACCCTCTCGTCCAGAATCGAATCATTATCATCATCTTTGTCACAAGCGTCTCCTTGACCGTCTTTGTCAAAGTCTTCCTGTCCAGAGTTTGGCAGCGTAGGGCAATTGTCCTACAGTGAAAGGAGAGTGACAGCAACACTTAATCAAACATTTGATACTGCTGCACACCTGAAAACTAAACCAACATGACAACACTCTGGCCAGCAATTCCTTCTTCTGTCTAAAAACAGGAGCACCTGTTTAACATTTGTAAAGAATTGAACACCTTCTCAAATCCTGTATCATTTTTTAATTGTCTGGTAACCCGCCATGTTTACTCTACAATAAATGTTCCTACATATATTACAGAGTGCCTCAGCTCCTTCTTGCCTTTCAACTCGCAGTGTTTGTTTTGATACAAATGAACAATGTGCTTCTCGGATTGTTTATTCCACCTGTCAATCACAACAATTGCAAACAGCAGAGATAATGCCGGGTCCCAGACAACAAGCTTTTGCTTAAATAAACACCAGCTTGCGACTCCCAGACGTACCTTCTTGCAGTGGTATGTGGCATTGGCTGCACACACGAGGTTCTGATTGGGCCATCCGTCCAAGTCTGAGTCCTCTCCGCAGATAAAGCCATCTCCCGCGTAGCCAGTCTTACACTCACATTTGTACATGGGGTCGCTGAAGTGGCTGATGTAGATGCATTCAGCAGATCTGTGACAGTTATGGGTTTTGTCTTTGCAGGGATTCTCTGGCTCGCACACCTGCAAGAAATAGGAAACAACTGGACTTTTAAGTTAAGTCATCATCTTTCAGCTACTCAAATCGGGGTAAGCTTCAGTCCTCATCACGGGTCACAAGAGGGATTTTAGGCAATGGCGGAATACAGGTCCCTTTTGGCCACAGTCAATTTTATGAAATCCCCCTTAATGCTTCATAGCCCCATTATGACCCTTTTTACTGAAGCAATGGTATTCACAGCTGCCCTTCGTTACCACACGATGAACTGAACTCTGCCACTGCATGAGATCATAGAGAGAAGTGACAGCATGACCGGGCCTTTGATCAGATCAGTGAAATGGAGAACTTTAACACAAGCAGTGGGACACAAGTGTAGTCCCAGATCAATTAGTGCGTTTGGTGAATCACGCTGAACCGTAGAAGTGATCAAGTGACATAGGTGGACCACAGGGGAACATTATCTTCGGAAAACCCACAGTTTAAAAGCTGCCTTAAGCTATTCGCTAGGATCTTTTTGTCAGGTGTCAGTAGTGAAGCCTGCGCTGCACCTCCCCTCACCCCCCTCCACACGCCAGAGGTCGGTGCCAAAACGTATACCTGGTCAGACCGGCTCGCCCCAACCGGGTTGACCAGGCACTGGGCTGTGTAGTGTCTGCCAGTGGAAAAAACGGCTAGTATGTGCTCTGTAAACAACAGTAGTTGAGTAGAAAAATGACCCTTAGAAAGTTTAGATATTGGATTATCAAACAAATGGACATGGACATTTTATGAGGATTTCAGCTGTATCAGAACAGATCTTTAACAGATGTTTATCAGTTCACAATCTTTCACAAATGTCTTTCATAATGCTAACTCTGACTGTGTTAGCACGCTACCTGTTGCTGCTTCTGCAAACATTTCCACTGATTTTGCGATATCTACACGTGTTTGTGTTTACGCGGTGCGGGGGCAGGTGAGGGATGTGTTCGGGGTGAACTATGAGACGGGGGAGGGGTGGAGATTTTCTACTTCTGTGGGACAAAATGAACACGCTGTTTTGATGTGGCAATGTGGGAATGCAACAATTCTGGGCCGGTAATTAGAAAAGCTTAGTTCAGCTTTAAGAATATACAGAAAGAATGATAAAATCTGTAATAATAAGGCAAGGCTGAAATTGAGCTAAATTTGGAAACACTGAATCAATTATTACAGCAATAACAACTATTTGGCACTACACTGTGCAGCCCTGGTGTGTAGTATATTGTGTAGTTAAAGTGATATCAAAGACTTTTGTTGTAATAGATTTATGACTTCTCAAAAACAGACCCCAAAGCTTTGATAGTCCTCTTCGACAGGTGTGATGATACTGTCCATGAAATCCTAAGACTCTACATCTATCTTGTCTCTGATCTTATAACAAAACACCAATGTGTAACACATGTTCACTGCGACTCCATGCTGATATTGGATCAAGGCACTTACGTATATTAAATATGAACATATGGTGACCTACTGCCTCCTATATGGCTGTGTATAAACTCTCACAATACACGAATAAGGTCTATAAATCCATCTCAATGCTGTTACGATCATTCATAAATCTTAATCTGCCATACAATAATGCATTCTGTTCAATGCTGTTAATGTAAGTGTGCTTTCTTTACCCCCCAATGTTATATAACCTTATTAAAGTTGAACATACCTGTTTGTTCTTCTTGGCATCCTCGACACCCATACCAAAGGGCTGAGTGCCTTTGTAGCGTGTGGGACAGGGCAGGCAGTGGAAACCAGGGTCGGTGTTAAAACAGCGCTGAGACCCACCCAGTTTATAACAAACGTCTGACACCATAGCACACTGCAATGCAAGGAGGAAAACATGCAAATGATCAACATTACAAATACAACAATAATTTTCAAGAATTAATTGCACTAATATTATGCATTAATAAACTAACAAATCAATCGAACATACAAACAATCACACAGTTACAGGTAATGGTTTCTTAAGTTAACCTCGTCTATGTCTTCACAGTGGGTACCATTTCCACGATAACCAGCAGGACACGGCCCGCACTCCCAGGATCCATCAGGGGAGCTGTTACACTCTACTCCGGCAAAGCACGGGTTCGACAGGCACCCATCTGCAACAGGAAATAATAATTCCTTATATATGTCTGGGCTCTGCAAACAGACACTACACATCTGCAAATTCAAAAGATATTTGCAATCAGATCACTGTACTCACTAATTGGACAATCCTTCTTGTTGCAGCTGTCACTGTCGTGGTTTTGTCCAATACAACTATTCCCGCCAAACTGAGGCTCAGGGCTGTTGCATTCACGCGTTCGACTTTTGATCCCACCTCCACATGTCGCTGAACATGATGCCCACGGCGACCAAGGACCCCAGCCACCATCAACTAAAAAACAAATTGGTTTTACTTTGCACTTTCACGCATTTTCCGACTTAGTATATCATTTTGTTCCAAAAAGAACTCGTTTTGGACTGAGTGTCATGATTTTGCCGTGCTGTGACATCATCAGCATACTGTTAGATGTTGTGTGTTAGACTTTTCCATATAGTATTAGCTAATGTAACTATGTGAACATTGATATCTGTTTTGCCAAAGTATTGTCAGACTTTGCCATATGATCCCGACCCCTACACTGTAAATGCGGTGCCTTTTGTCGTTTTTTGTAACGCTGCCTGAACATGGATTTCCTTAGGGATCAATAAAGTATTTAGCTAATCTAATTTTCAAACCTAATTCAGTACCAAAAAGAAACATTATCTCATCACAGTAAGAGCGAGCCACTTAAGTTTGGGTCAACACTTCGACGCAGAAAGGAGGTCAGCCGAAAAACACATGGGAATGTTGCTTGAGGCACGAGAACGTCTGGGTATTTGAGTTGAATGTTGGGGATTTCTGGAGTTTCCTTGTGAACTCAAACACTCACTTGGACATGGTTTGGCAGTGCAGCGCTTAGTCTCTCGGCCATTGCCCTCACAATCGTTGCCCCCTAGCTGTGGCACAGGGGCATTGCAGTGGCGAATCCTGGTGATTTGTCCCTCTCCACATGTTACCGAGCAAGAAGACCAAGGTGACCACAAGCTCCAGCCTCCATCTTGCCGAACTGGAAGAGAAATTATGGCAGGATCTGAGCAGCCATGCAACATTTTGTGGATTCCAGTCAAATAGTAAGAGACAAGGGTTATCCCCCCAAAAGGCGAAGAAATCAGTACTTGTAAACATTGGCTCGATTTCAGGGATTTTCCGGAGATTACTGGCCCAGAATTGATGTCATTGTGGGTAGTCCGTGGTCGGGATGGTGAAGTTATTTAAACAATACAAATAACCCACAACAATAGACCATCCTCAGCTAATCCAAGTATCAAATATCTAATAAATTCAGCATGGTATTCATCAAATGCGAACAGAATCCTCCTGACACATAAGAAATCACCAGCAATTTTTACATTTCTAGTTCGACTTGGCATTGATCACCACATGAACACCCCTTCATTCAGAGTAACATTTAAGCCTTATAACCCAGATTTCTGTCTTACATTTACTCGAAGCCAAACTCAGATGGACTCGTTTTATCAGATTCATGCTTTGGCTACGCAAACCTGTCATCTCCAATACATCAGCTCTAGTTCCCAGTGTCACGATGTTTGTCTTCAATTATTGTTTCTGGGACGCATGTTAATGCGATACAGAAGCAGTTAGCGTACAAGCTGATAGTTCTCTTACCACGACTGTCACATTTTCCCAAGCTGCACTTTCGGGTCTGGATTGAGGCTCCGGGACATGGATTACTGGTGGCGTCACATGACCTCCCTCTCTGTTGAGTCCCCGTCCCACAAGTCACGGTGCACTCGGTCCACTCCGACCACAGCGACCAGCCATCGTCTCCATCTGAGGCTGTCGGGGCACGACAATGACACATGTATTTAAGTTCCATCTTTCTCTGTAGTAATTAAAGCTACATTTCCACACCATATATTGCTATAGAAGAGCAAACAAACTGACGCCAATCTAAAAAAAATAACATGCCTGTCATTCCAAACTTACTCTTAATGATTAGACATTAACAATGGGTTTTACAATGGATTAGCGAAATAAAACGACACCGTTTGAATTAACATAAAAAGCTCAATAGCAGTTCCGGCAGCTCAATCCCTTCATACCGTTGTTGTGTCCTTGGTATGAAGGCATTAACACGCCTGGACTGTGTCTCCACTGTTTGTGTATGGATCAGTGAGAATAGGTGAGTGGTTCTTTGATGAAAAGTGCCAAACAAGGTGGAAAGGAAATGTAGCATATAAATGGAGACGCTGTAACAATGGAGTAAACGGCGTTTTGAGATCTTTCCACTCTGGGACGTAGCTTGGAAAATGATTGCTTACAGACCCCCAAGATGGCGGATTCGTAAGGATGATTCACGGAATTGCTAAAATATTTTTGGCTTTAGTCCAGAGCTTGACTCCGTGCTGATGGGGCATAAGACCATTAACCAGAGACTAAATAGAATCTACGAATAATACGACTAAAACAGATCAAGACTGTAACTGTACCATGTTTTCACCAAGCCTAAAGCTCAGACAAAAACTACAGAAAACCAGGACTAAGCAGGCAAAGAAAAATGGTGATGAACACTTCAATTTCATGTAAGTTTACTGTATAATTAGTGTATGCAAACGCTCTGCTTGTACTTACGGATACACACGGGGCAGCACTCTCCTTCCATAAATAAGGGGCTTGCACAGGCCACAGGAGGACAAGTGATTTGATGACAGACGATTTTGGATTCCTGCCGTTATTCAAAATAGGATATCAATAAATCGATCCACCAGGAGCGTACAGTTTTCCGTGCACGGGATGCTTTACCTGGCAGCTGCATTTGGTACAACTGTCCACCACCCATTCTTCCTTATCGTCAAACAGCCGCCCATCCTGCCAACACATGTTTTTCTCCTTAGTGTTCTTGATCCTCCCCAGAGCCTCCTTCATGACTGTGTTCTCCTCCGTCTGAAACATTGAGAGGTCAGCCACAAATGATTAGGACACGCTCAAGGTAAAGATACATAGTAATGCAATGGGCACCTGCTGGCAGACACACTGACCTGATTCTTTTATAGTATACAACAAGGATTTACCATACACTCAACCTTAAATAAAAAAATATTTCATTGGCTGTTTGTGCTTCATTACAGTTATGATTCAGCTCTAGTTTTTCCACCTAGTTTCTTTCGTTGCTTCACTTAGTTTATGTGCAAATACCTCAATAAAACTATCATTAAAGGCATTACTTTAATCACTTCTTATGTGGAAAGTATGATCAAAGCCGAGTTTAATGAAGTAGAAAGAAATGGCCCTCTATAAGACTTTAAGATTTACACACCAATTACTTAAATGAACAACAATCCCAGTGAAAGCTGCTGCAAATTAAAGACCATAACACGGTATCACTTTGTAGTTCTTTGTGTGTCTTTATGGGGCTTTATAAAAAATGTTTAGAAACAAAGTGAAAACTGACACTGAAACCTCCAATTGGAGGGTTAGGAATAGTTGGCTGAATCTACAATATTGTCAGTTGATAAGCTACTGCCATAAGCCCCCGTGTGTGCGTGTATATGTGTGGGTGTGTGTGAGTTTTTAGTAAAAAGCCAAAGCAGTTGTGCTGAGATCAGAGACACCACTCGGGCTGGAAGAGCCTCAGGGACCCTACTCAACCAAACCGTTTTTCTCCCAAGGTTCAAGCCCAGAATCTGCTGCAGGAGGATCCCAGCTTAAACACATGGCTGGTAAAACATAACCAAACATTCAACCGGACTCTGACGCTGCCAGGGGAACACTTCCTCTATCCACGTAACGTGTCATAAAGGGTGTCAGCCTTACAGCTACCCGAGTCAAGCATCTACACAGTCCAGAGTAGGTAATCCAGTTACCTCATTCACACTCTTGAGCTGCTGGTCTTAGCATAGAGGACTTTATTATTTGCTTTCATGAAACTGCACGGTCCACACAAAGAGTGTGCTTTTCTGTGTAACTCTTTTCATATGTTTCAGAAGAGCAACTGACAGCACTCACCACTTTCTGCAGACCGTCGATGAGATTGCTGACCACCACACGGAGGCCTTGGAGCTCCTGGAACATGGTGCTTAGCTCCTCACAGGAGCGCTCACACATCTCTGCGCCAAAGTCATCTGTCTTTTGACCAATAATGTTGGTGGTTATGGAGGGACTCACATCCACAATCTCTGTGCTCTCACTCACAATGTTAGCATCATCTGTAAACGAAACAACAGAAGACATTAAAATAAATGAGGTTTACAGACTGATGGAAAACATTTCTGTATGACTGAAATGCAAGAGTTTGTATCAGTAATTTCCTGTTTTCTTCTACCAACTAGAACATCATTGTGGTGATCGCTCCGTTTTCTGCATTCCTCAAAACAGATGTTTAGTCAGCAGTGTTTGGTTTTAAGAATTTATCTTATTTTTTTGCTGTGGCACAGCTGAACTTAAAACAAACACCTGGGTGTCCGTTTCGGTGATGAGAACAACACGCTGCCGCAGTAAATCTTTAGTGACCTTTAAAATCAGACTGAACTTTTTCCAATACAAAAGTAATGGACTGAGATGACCTCACAAACTCAGTATCCAGGAGATCAAACTGAAACTTTGCACAACAGCCACAGTGCACCATGTAAGTCTTTAATGTGCTTGACATCTGTGACATGGTTGAAACATGAACAAGAACATAGCCCACTCACAGTGTGACATGTGCCTTTCTTCATTCACTCAGTTTAAACCTACAGACTTTCCCTCACAATGTCTTTATGGGACCATTGATTTGGCAAGATACATGATCCCGAAAGTAAACACACAGATCATAGCACTGAGGAATTTCTGTCATTCATCCAAATCAGGGCACATTTTTGCGACCGCGTTGCATTTAGCTGTGTAAATTGGTGAAGATTAATAGCAGGCTGGGGACTCTAAATCAAATAGTTGTCTACATTGTCCGATGGCGTCCCACTGATGCCTCTGCTATGTTTTCTTTTACTTCGATCTGCTGGATTCATTCAAATCCCAGTGGGGTGTCATGCTGGGAGTGCTTGTACGCGTGTGCTTGCGTGTCTGCAAAAGAGTTTACACATTACTACCCCTTTTAGATAAAGCAAGGACTTAAGAAAAAGAGCAACAGCTTGAGTGGGTTCAATGCTGCTCATTAATGTCTAACATGACAGCTTTTATGAGTGTGGCTTTCGCGGGTTTATGACTGACTCCTGGCGTACAATGTGCTACCACTGCAAAACCTCAAAGGCAACAAGGGGACGTGTCTCAGGTTAAGATGACTTTTGTTCAAGAAATAAAACTCATTCTACTATTCTTGTAGCTATAAACTATTACACTAGTGCACATATTTGGTAACACTTCTGTTGACTCAAATGTGCGCATCGATAGAGCTTTTTTCCCTCTCCTCCTCTCTCCCTTGTGTGAATCCCGTAGAGTTTTCACGAGTAGTATTTCTCCATCTCAGCTGAGAAAAGCAGCCCTTTAAGCCAATTCATGACCTCACTGTTGGTGTGTACTGCTGGACGTGGAAGCTCCCTACTCTTAGCAGCATCAACTTACTATTTTCTATTTTCATTCCCAGGGCATTATGCTGTGTCCACTGCCAACTGAAATAAATGGATGCATCTGCAGCTCCTTTTGTTCACCACGCACAGAGTTCAAATTCAAGCCGTACTGTTCACACTGCAGTTTCCGTAAACATGAGGTAATAGTTTGTAGAAATATCAAATATGTATGCTTATTGACCCACTTAACAAAAAAGAAAAAAAGAAAACTTTCAGGAAAAATGACACATGGAGTTGATCAACACATCTGATCAGATTAATGCTGAATGGCTCACACATTTTCCAACTTTCGAGACTTGCACGTGAGATGTTTTTTTTTTTTGTAATAGGAACTTCAAAGTGTCAAGACCAAAATGTCCTGATGTGATCCATAAAAAAATAGATGGAAAAAGGCTGAAATTAACATCTGTACCTTGCTTTGTGATTTCACAGTCTCTGGTTAGAAGCACGTCCTCCACTGGTGTGTCAAAGATGAAATGCACATTTTGTAGAAGACCCTGTAAAAAGTATAAAGTAATTCTTACTTTGTTATTGCAGCTAGTACCACCACTATTACTAGTACTACTGCTATAGGTTGAATCCTGAGGTCCTCTGATAATAAGGAGCCGAATACCATTGGGCAATTTAGACATTCCCTCCAAATAGGTCTAAATTCTTGGCGTAATTTTTTAAATAACAAATCATCCTTTTACTATACAATTAAAACTTCATAGAGATGTCAGAGATTGTGTACATTTACCCAAAGGAAAAACCCTCAAAAGTCAAAGACCCAATAAAAGTCAAGCGCCACTAAAGCTCACACAAATGAACTAAGTCTTTCATAGGAACACCAGTTGCTTTCTCCTTACCCTGAAGTGGTTCTCTCGAATGGACCCTTTGGCCACATACATACGGCTCCCCTCTGCCCTAAGATGTTCATAGAAAGGTTCGTCCAGGATGAAACTGTCTATGAGGTTACAGCCCACAAACAGGTTCGCATTTTCCCCATGAACCTGAAGCGTGATGTTCTTCCACTGTGAGTCCGACAAGTCCACGTCCTCAAAGGAAACCACATTTTGGGAGCCATCCACCCAGTACACCAGGTCCAGAGTGTTGGCCCGTCCGTTGGATACGATCTCGAACTGCCTCCTGCCGTTGGGGCTCTCTAAGCCGATCAGAGTGCCCCGTGAGCCGCGGTCCTGCCGAATGCTGGCCACAAATATGAAGCCCTCGTTGATTTGGATTTGCTGCAGGATTTGCTTGAGTATCGGCGGGCTAACGGGGGGCAGGTGGTCGAAGCGGAGGAAGCGGTAAGCCGGGGCGTCTGAGTTTTGGCCCCGGAACTGTTTGGCCCCCAGTGTCTTGCGTGAGATGCTGCTGATCTCAAATAAGTCAAATAACGTCTCATCCTCCTGCTCCCCATCTTTACAGTAGACAAAATAAATACAGGCATTTAGAAGTGATGCACATGTATCATTTGAAATAAGCCTGTGTTTCTCAAACTATGGAACAGGTACCACAGTTTGAGTGACACAATTTTATATATGCTTTTCATCAGTCATAGTTCTTAAATATACACAGGATTTAGGTGGCATACTCTCAGTGACAGAGTTTTTAATATAGGGGGCACTTGGAGTGAAAAGTTTCAGAGCTGCTGAAATAGGCTATATGACCTATTTCAAAGAGACACCACAGGAAAAGATCGCCACGATTAAAATGATGATGCGCATGTTAACTTAAAATAATTTACAGTTAAATCAATACTGGTATAGGAAACCACCTTTTTCATCACAAATTAGTGCTCAAATAAACTTCAAAGATATGAATTGCCCCATTTTAAGATATTAATTTAAGCACAAATCCCTATATATATATAGGCATATATATAAAAACTAATACGATCACTTACCCGTAGTTAAAGCGTAGAGGAGATTTATTGATAAAAGCAGCAAGCAGAAAATCCTGGGTATCATATTTCCTGGAGCACAAAAGAAAGTTGATATATGGGATGCTAGCACTTTTTGGACACACTTTGACAACAAGAGGCTAATACAAAACAAACTTACTAAAACAAACTAGCCCTAAAAGAAGATGGACTTTTTTTTTGGACTTACCTTAAAACTTAACCTATCCTGCGTTGAAAAAAAATAATAAAAAAAATCCTATAAATTATCCACTGGTAGACAAAGAGGAGAAAAGCAGTCAAATGCACGTGTTGATCATTTGTATTGGCCACTTGAATGAGAGCCGCTAAATCCTTTTAACTCTCGTGCGTAAAAGTACGTCCACTTGGGTTTACAGGCTGGAGAGTTTGAGGCGCAACCGCGAGTGAAGTCCTTGCCTCCCTGCGTTTTTATAGCGCAGAGGCAGCGCCGCGCCTGTCAATCAAGCTTGAGTTGGGGGCAGTGGTTTTTGCGAAGAGACGGCATTACATAATTGCCTTCCTATGGTGGAAAGCGCGCGGAGACGAGAGAGACTATCATCTGGATGCGGCAGGTAGACCATAGCCTATACGAGGTAATGGGCGGATACCATTCCACACAGATCTGATGCCCGCTGTCTGCGTCTCCCTCCACCCGAGAACCACCATCCCCTCGCCACCGCTGCGTCTGGAGTAGATTGACTTTTACTGGGGCAGACGACGAGGGAATGTGGGTTTAACCATGGAGAGGCATTTACAGTGGTGAACAAAGACCACAAGCTAATGGTAATCTGTTTCTAGTTGAGTAGAGGTGGGTAGTGTTACATAATAGGGTAATAAAGGGTTTTAGGGAACTGATTTGACATGTGATTTATGATGACAGAACATTGTTTTTTGCATTTTTTTTAAAATTCAAATTCAAAATGGTTTGGGATCTGAGTGGCAAGGAGGTAGCCTATGTAGGAATGGTGGGATAGATTCATTTGACATGATATAAGGATCTCAACAAGTGATGAAAAAGCAAACCCATTGTCATAGCAATTAACCTCTTACCCCCCACGTGAACCGAGCACATTTTCTGCAGTTCGACTTTAACCAAATCTAAAAGCTTCCGACAAAAACGAGTATAAAAAGTTACAAAAACCTAACAAAAAAGCGACAAAAATGTGACAGAAAAAGTGATGAAAAAATTGACGTAAAAATGACAAAAATGATGAAAAAGTGACAAAAACACAACAAAAATTTGGCAAAAAATGTGACAAAAACGCAACAATGCGAGGAAAAAGATCCTTCTAGATCAGTTTTTTAGGTCTTAGCTTTTAAACGGGGCCTTACACTGGCCTATAGGCTGTGCGCTTTTAGATTTGGGTAAAGCTGAACTGGAGAAAATGTACTTGGTCATGGTGAGGGTTAAGAGGTTAACATTATTGTTTTATTGAAAGTTCAAAAGTCCTCAGGAAAATGGTGTTTGATAGGAAAATATCATATCTGACTGAAACCCTTAAATAGGCTGGTCTGGTAGTAACAGCAATTTAGTTCTTGCAAGTATTATATTTACAATACTTGTCTGAAATCTAGTAATTACTGTTATTTGTTGCAGCAGCATCAGAAGTATATACAGTGACAGTTGGAGTGATCGGGCCTATAGTGTTGGACGTCGACTCAACTATCGTGAGTACGCACTTATTCATTCTAAAAAAGAACCTTTAAAGTTCTGAATCGAGCGTTAAAACAACAACGTACATTTGACACGCCTTTGTGACATCACTTGCATTCCTCTGAGTGCCTAATGTGGGTGTAAAAGTGCTGTGATATGAGTAGAGACAATTTACCAGTTCCACACTTTACTCATTTATTTAGAAGAACCTGCAGACACTTGAGTTCAATTCTACGGCCCACATTTCCCCTAATCTTAACCTTCATATGGAGACGGAATGACGTAAAGATGATCTAGCAACAACAACAATAAGTCAAACAGTAGATTCTCAGCTATGTCTGCAATGTGGAAAAAGAACATGAAAATGACATCTAGGACAATAGATACTTTGGATGCCTCCATCGCACTGGCAAGCACCGTCTTGTGTCTGGAGACCATCAGCTTTTCTCTGTGTCTGCGTCAGAGGGAGAATAGCTGATACAACATCTCACTCAGGGAGCCCCGTGGAGCTGGATGTGGGCAGCCCATTGTTTACCAATCAGAACCATCTTGGACTGCGTCTAATGAAAATGTGCTTTCCATAGAAGAAAAGAGGGAGGGCGGAGCAGATGTGTCAGTGCAAATTATGTATGGACTGAAAAACATTAATTGTGTACCAAAAAATGACAGTATTTGCATATTAACAATGATTAAAAAACAATTATACGGATTGCTGTCTGTACATAAGTGCCTCATGCTGAAGACTGTAGCTGAAACTACTCCACAATTAAAACTTAGAATTAAAAGTTGAGAAACTGAAGTACCATAGGTTAGATATATAGATTTTTGTCATGTAAACTGCTGCTTCTATATCACTTCTATCATCAAGCCAGGACTGCCTGAAAGGATATTCTGAATCTCATCGGCTCTTCTGATCAAATAAAATAAAATTGAATGAAACCTCTACTACTATTGGGATTAAAACACTTGAAAACTTCTAGTTTCCTCACAATCTTAATGCAACCAGTTCAGCAGTTACGGCGGCATTACTGGATGATGTGTGAAAGTAAAAACTGAATGTGCTTTGATGGGATTCAAACTGACAACCGTCTGGTTTCCTGTCCTGAATTTTATACAATCCTTAATAGTCACAGGAAGGACTTGGATCTGAACACATTTGCATCAGGGTTGTTAGTGTGAGGATTTGTACTTTAGGCAGGGACAAGAGGCCAGTGTTTGCACGTACAAATATCTCCAATCCAAAAATATTTCATAAAACTATTCAGATCATTTAGTTCAGACAGTCCTTGAAACAGAGCTTGCAGACTCTACTATTAAGATCTAAAAGTGATGGATGTCAGTTAAGCTTGACAAACAACTTAGTTTCCAGCCCTGGTCTCCAAGCCGTGACTTCACCCCGAGGTTTATGTGTTTTTCAGCAAGAAATTGGTTCAGTGTGACTCAACAGCAAAGTCCAAAAAGGAAATCTAGCACCTGAGCAATGCAAACTGCCCTCAGCCATACATCAACATGCACATTTCACATTCACACAAGAAATATAGATGAAAGTAAAGGTTCTTGGGAGAAAATTTGTTTAAGATTTAAAGCTGTTATTTAAATAGGCTAGTCATTTTGTGGTCGGTGACCGTGCCAAATTCTGAGTAATTCCAATGAAACTAATTTGGCTAGAAAGGCTGGCATTGTAAAATAACCTTGCAAAAAAAAAAACCAGATGGGATGACTAGCCATCGCATGATATTGTACAAATTAAGAAGATTTCAGAAACCATGGAGAATATGGCCCCCTTATGTAAACAAGTAGGGACATTGTGTAACATTTCATTGGATCAGAACATTACATTTTTAATCATTAAAACAAAAATAACAGTTTTCACATTGAAGGATAAATGTATTTCCCTTTCCTGACAAGCAACGAGTCGCGGACAGGACAATTTCCAGTTCTCATTATAGAGTAGATCTCAAAACCTCCAAAATACAAAGTGTTCAGGGAGTTAATGTCAAGTAGTTGTTTTGTAAGGAAGGTGCTCTTTGCTGTTTTGGGAATAGCAACTGAAATAGAAAATCCAAGGCCCCCATTCTTACATCAAGTGTTAATAATAAAGGCTTTATAGAATCTTTAAAAATAGACAATTTTGATCTCGGATTTTCTGTTTCTAAGGGTACAGTAAATGCATACTTTATGTATTTTTAATAGTACAGTGATTCTCAAGACTGAGATTAAACGGTTCAAAGCATTTCATTTTTTTGGTTAAAGGTTATTTTCACTGTCAAAATATTAGTGCTTCTCTGTCACCGCACATCACTTGCCACTGTCTCCATTTGTTTCAGTCTCATTTCATTCAAACACATGTGCACTGATCCAGTTTATTTACATTTGGCAAACTACAATTACACTCACATTTATCTTACACCTCACTCTTTCATTTGTCCGGCTTACTGTTTCTGCAACAGGAAGTTACAAGTCAACGCAATTAACTGAAGTGGAAAGTTTTTTTTCTTTTTGCCTATAATCTCAATGCAATACAAATTGGGAATGTAAGCACAGAAGAACAGTACCAGACAGAAAGACAAAAAGTGTGGCAACAAAGGAGATCATCATTGTGCCACCAGATCAGCATTAGGTGAAGCATAAATGAAAGTTAAGTGACATTGTGAAAACATTTGAGGTTCTGTTGCCACCCTTAACATTGCTATAGAGTTGTGTGAACCTCAAAGATATTACTTGTTACGAATTAATTTACTGCAACACTTTTCAACAGAGTTTTCTAGCAAATATTTTCTTTATGAGGCCACTGATACATCACCTCGAAAGCAGAGAAGCTGTGGAACATTGGGTGCGATCACACACCCCATTAATCATTAAAAGGCTTCACAGTGGGTAGCTGTCCTTCTGTCCTGGAAAGAAAATCTAACTATGCACCAAGACACAATGTCCACAACTTCCCCAGACTCTGATTTATTATGCCATAAAGTGAACGGAGTGTAGCACCGGCAACCTCTGACTGTCACACCATTCAATTATGCACTTATATTACACACAATAGCATCTGGTCGGCCTCAAGGTGTCAAGATGATGTTAAAATAGTTGTCAGACTGGCCGAGCGCGGATACAGCCGCAGAGTGAGCTATTCACAGTTGAACTTGTTCTAATAAATTATAAATGTCATAAATTAAGCACAATCAAATAACACAGACCACTTTAGTTCATCTAAACCTCAGAAAGTCGGCCAGGGGTCTGCAACCTTGTGTTTCGCCATAATACGAACTTACTTACCCAGAAAATGCTGCAATCAATTTTGGTAATATGTTTACAGAAATTGCGAGGACTGATAAAGTACAACACCAGGACTTAATAACATCTAAATTATTATGTACCCCAGATTAGATCAGCGCAGGGCTAGCCAAAGGAGAGAAAACAAAGTAAAACAAAACAGGGAAAGGTTGCTCTTGTTATATGGGTAGTGGTTATATCAAGAAGTACTTCCTATGTTCGGGAACTCTAAATATCTCTAAATTTATGTGTGGGGGAATTCTGGTAAAAATGTCCTGTGTGATCTTATACTTGGGGAGAGGAGCTGGAAAAGATAATGTCTGAAGACTTGTTTATTTCTCATCCCGCCTCCCGCCAGTGGGGCTGAGGGCTGTGAGGAACACATTAATTGCCTTTGTTTATAGAAAGACAAAACATTGCCAAGTTTATGCAACACTGCTTTTCATAATGATGTAAGTGAAGCCGGGGTGAGTCTTTTTCCAAATCTGAAATGGAGTTAGGAACATATTAAATGATCATAAAAACAGTCTAAAATACAGGCCCAGGTGCACAAGGTGAAATAAAACAAAGATATATTTAATGCAGGAATTTGGAGTTAATCCACGGGACAAGAGTTATCATAAATTCTCTGCGAGCACTTTAATAGATACAAGTCACAACTTCCCCTCAACAAACTGCTTGGCTATTAGCAGCTGAGCAAGATATATTCTTCCAACTGACTACAGCCCAGTGTCGAGGAGTTTGTAGTTTTTGAGCGCAGGAGAAGTCTAGGGCAAGGAGAGAGAGAGAGAGAGATGGCTGGATGAGAGAGACCTGAAGGATCCAGTCTTTGGTGCAGAGTGAGGTCTCCTGAGCTGCAGACTGGAGGAGGAGCCTGGCCTTGGGTCCCTGGGCACACAAGGTGCTGCTTCTGTGGAGCTACAACTCTGCTCAATATAAAAGCATGATCAAATGGAGAAATTCAAGTTAATTCTCATTTGATACTTCACTTACTTGTCATATTTAGCTTATTATATTGTCATGGCGCTTGAAAAGTAAAGTGTATATCAAAGCACAGTAATCTATCTATATTTTGTAAGATGTGCATATAGAATCACAAGGCTTGGCGCTCATTCGTCTGACTCATAGCGGAACATAAAGAACATGCCCTTATGTCTCCACTCTTGACCCTATTTCACACAGCAGAGTCTCATCAAATAAAAATAAAAAAGAAAAAAAAAAGATAATAATAACAAAAAACTAAACCAAAAAGGACCAGAATGTACTGTTCGCGGGGAGAATTTGAAGCAAAAGCAATATAGTTGTCCTATTCAAAAAGAAAAAAAGTTTTGATGGATCCCAACTTGGTTCACATATGAGGGTTGCATCAAAAAGTCTAAAGTATAGTGAGAAAACTGATAAAGAAAGAGGAAAATTATTGTAAAGGAAGAAACAATATCCTGCTATAAACATACCCCTGGGGCTATGCATTAACGCCACATTATAGTGAGTTGTACAGCGGCAAAATGACCTCCTCCACTTAGCACATAAAGGTATAGAGCAGTTAGCAGGAATAATAGACTGAAGAATCCCAAATGTTCCACTGAGAGTTTCCTGCTCATTATTGAGAGCAGGTTTTACAGCTGGCACCCCGCTTCTGTCTGTACTCTTTAGCTGCGAGCACTCAGCCTAAATTAGACTGATGCTGCTGTGGTGAAGGAAACGCACGCTGCCTGGGTCTCTCCAACCGTCTGCGCATCTCACATATTAGATTTCGAGACATTTTCCCCGGTTCATTTGAGGATATGAAATCTTGGCTCGATATGAAACAAAGAAACGCAATCACTTGAGCTTTTTTTTTTTTTTTTTTTAAATCTAAAGTTATCTCGGCGGGTGATAGCCACGGTTAGTTGGCAACAGGATGGGCTGAAAATGAGCTTTGACCTAAAACTATGTCAGATGATATATAGTGGCCTTTTATTCCACGCTTTGATTTTGTTTCCAAGTTCTGCTACGACAAAGACCTGAGCATATCAGCACTCATCACTGCATGATCTTCAAAGCCACTCTGCTTAATCATTTTATGGCAAAAGTCAATCCGTAAGAACTAAAAAAAAAAACCAAAACACATTTTATGTAAGACACCCTCATCCCCGTAGTAAAGTTAATAAGTTGCACATGCCTGTTGTTGGCCCATAACCTAATCCACCAGCTTAGTTTAACATGATTAGAGAGGAAAACATCAAATTGTCCCCTAATTCGGTCATAAAAAAAGGTATTTGCTAATAGCAGGGGTGCGTGGCTGGCGTATGGCTTGTGGGTTAGCGCAAAGACACGAAGGTTTATCTAAGACACGCCAAACTATCATCACATCTCACAGATGCTCTTTGAGAGAGTGCTCCCTGGAGAAAGACCTTTTACCTTTTTAGGTCAGACTTTAATTTAGAGGAACCAGAAAAACACATTTACAGGTAGTTTGGAGTTCCAATTTGGTAAGCCTCTTTAGTCAAAAATGAAGAAATGAAGTTGTCTTTTTGCCATCTCTTCAATCTTCCTCCACCACGTGCAACGTTCTCAGGGAAGTCAGCGTTTGAAAGGGTTTATAAGCAGTCTCAATCTCGGCCTGTGATCTGGCACCTATGGTTATAAGCGTTTCTGTTTTTCCCATATTTCCTCTGCCTCCCTGAAGTTATCGTGTTGATTTATCTCAGTGTTGCAAACTCAAATGTTTATTCCTTGTACCCTGGATAGCACCATCTGCTACTAATCAGTGTCTGCCATTGTATAACAGGAGCTGCCCAAAGAAAGCATTAACAAAACCACAACTGTCCGAGCATGATATGAAGAATGAATTTTATTGGGATACTTTTCAATTTGTAAGATAGATAAAACATATGCTCTATCACAGAGAGGCAAACGGTAGCCCAAAACGTAAATGGATGAGCACAAATTAGAGGCATATGGGCCGCAAACTTAAATATTGAAGTAATCCTTTCAATGAAGATATATGACATGAAATATATACAGTATGTTAGTGTAATAGATCCAGCCTAAAGTGTCATGAGTTTGCCACAGAGTTCAAGTCAGGCTCAACAAGCTTGGATAAATGAGGATGCTCTTCATTCATAGGCAGACCGTAACACACTCATGCACAAACCGTTTTCAATAAATATAGCATAACATTCAATAATATAAATCTTCCAGTCTGTGTTTTATGAAATAAATAAAATAAAACTGAAATTGTTTTTAATGTGTATTTTGACTTCCACATTAATTAAAAGAACACAATTGGTTTCTTAAGTGAGGATTGTTAGTATATGACTTTGAGATTAATAGTGGTGTGACATGTGATGCTTTATGATCTCCAGTGGAAATTTTCAGTACACACACTCATTACTTGAGTATATATCAGTCTGGCTTCTTGTTTGCCTTTCCAGTACAAGTCATTGGAAATCATATGGTGCTGAACGCAGGACTTCAGTGATTAACGACTTGAAGTAGCAGTGGTTCAGGGACAATGCCGTTTTGCCATTTGGGTCCAGAAGAGATCTTGGGGTGACCTTTGTTGACCTATTTTTCTGGTTAAAGTCAGTTCTCAATATCCATAAGACAAAAGTTTACGCCTTTACGCCTTTATTATTTAACCAGGTATTTAACCAGTGTACAATCAGTCAGAAAGGGCTTATTTGATGAAGTCGTGAAGTAATGCACTGTGAGTGATCAAACCTAAAAGTCATCCTGACATGATGCAAGGGTGTGCCTATTCTCATAGTCAAGTATAAACACCATTTCTAACCTCTGAGGTCAACAAAGGGAGAGCGTGGCCTACCTCACACAGACCAAGAATGTGCAGCTAAAACGATACGTTTCTTGTTTACGGATTCAATTTTAGGGAGTTAATCCATTCAAGGAATGATCTCCAGGTCTGCGCTCAGACAAACATTCCACTACATTAAAAATAAAAGGAAGAAGGCCGACACATAAATTTATAACAATGAAAATTTATGCTTTCTTCCAGAAAACCTCAAGCATTTGTAGGAACACTAAAGCTTACCATGACAGGGCAAGGCTGATCTGCTGAATACATATACCTGTCACTGTGACATTGTAAACCACATGCAACACAGTGCAACCTTTAGGTTTATGGTGTTTATAACACTGTAACTCAAGCGCCACACAGAGCAAAAAGAATTAAGTAAATCAAAGCAGAATATTGGACACCGGACAAGGCAGAGATGGGAAATGTGCTGCTGCTACTGAAAATGTTAAAAGAACTCAGCCAATTGGTTCATCAACATCAACGTCACATAATGCGTCAAAGGGAATCTTTTTTGGACAGCTGGTGGGTGAATGATGGTAGCTTTGGAGTCTGGATGGATTCAGCTATAAAGTAGAGCTTCAAACCTAAGAACTGGCAGTTTTGAAGAAAATGTTCCTTGATTTGAACATTTATGAACTAACAAAGGATTTGTCCTGTCTGAAGCAACAGTAGCCACAACTGAGAAGCTGATTTTGAATGAGCTAGTTCTTTGTATCACTCATAACAGTTAATAGAGGGTAAGACATTTTAAATGTACCATACCGTAGACTACCAATGTAATGAACAATTGTTTACAATTAATTTTGTATTAATTAGTATTATTAATATATTACAATGATGTATGTGGATTTTTTTTTATGTTGGATTGGATAAAACAAATGTGGCAAAGGCAAGCGTTTTTTTGGAGAGCACCTCTAATTTTATCACACATGTGCACAGATTATGACGTCACACAGTGATCAATGACAACACTGTGGATAAAGACAGCTACCAGAGCACCTCCACCCATACTAGTCTATGGGGAATATTTACTGTTGTGCAAAACTGAATAATCTCCCATCTAAAGCAGACACTGATGTGATAGATGGTGAGAGGTTTTCTTCTTGAATGTGAGAAAGCCTCGGGACAACTGTTCTCTGGTTGTGGGTGGATGTGAACAGTAGCATGTGTGACTCTGGCAGCTGCTCAGGTTGCACCCAGCTGATGTCATAGTCCTCCGAGCGGCGCTGCTAAGTAGCCATCATCACAAGTACAAAACGTCTAAAATACATCTGTTTCATGTCCCAAACAAACACAATTTGCCTGGAATAAGCTCATAAATCTGTGAGCAAATGATTGTTTTGGCGACTTTGATTGTAATTATCTGTAATTTTGCTAATGTGGCATGTTATCCTTTTAAGTCTAAGTAAAATGAAACAGGTCCAGTGCAACATAAAGTTAACTAGACTAAATTATCTACATTCACATTTTTTCAAACCTCTCATAAACCATTGCATATTTTTCATAAAAATATACCTCCCAACAAAGGAATCTGCTCTGTTTTGATGCAGCCGGGACATGGGCGGTATTATGCAACACCACTTGTACTTGGAGACGAACAGGCTCCAGTACTGGGATGAAACAGTCTGAGCTTCCCATCCAGTGTCCCAGTGAGCAGCTGAAAAACACCCAGAGAAAAATGTCAGAATCAATAGCTCTGCATTAGGGCCATATTTGAGAGGTTTAATCCAAAAGAAAGTCTAGTGCTCAGTTCAATCATGAAAAACGTGCACATTATTAAACTAAAACACATTTGGTTTCAAATCAGACAATAAGAGGACAGTTTTATGCCAGTTTGTTGATGTGAATTGGAAACATATTATTTTCAGTCCTTTCAGCCACAACTTGATCATCCCTTGTCATTCATACTCGGTAGCGGTGTGCGACTTTTTGCAGTCCCTGATGTCCTTAATAACTGCTCAATAACACATACAGAACGCAATGCCAGAATCAAGCAGCTCAGATTAGATCATAAAACTATCTTTACTGACTTCGCTGCAGCTGCCCCAAACCATCTATCTACAAACTACTGAGCATTTATAAAGTTAAACATGTCAAACAAGTGACAGGATGAAGTTATATATTATCTAATCCCACCTCCTCTAAAATACTGTATATATATTATTAGTGTAATGAAATACACATTTACCCCAGAAAGTTTATAGGTAAAATAAAACAATAGCAAATGATATGTTTTCCATGGACTGAGAATATTCCATATAGAAATCGTGGCTTGCAGCAGGCAGATAGATGCTGGGAAGGGAGGGAAGAGACACCAGTTCATAATGACACATAAGGAGAACCAAAACTAATGGATTTCTGTTGGGGCAATCTATCTATTGCAGTTCCAAACACAATACTGTTACTTGAGTAAAAAAATATGCAATTGCACATTTGAGCACACTCAGGACACATTCTACCTGTAAAGAAAAACAATAATTCTTCCAATACTATTAGTGATTCTATAACTTGTACAAATAAAATTGCAACTAGTATTACACAGATAACTATATATCTTACAATTAAAAGCACACGCACAATAGGCTAATACTGCCTCTGCTTACAGTAATAGCCCAAGATCTGGAAAACTGTCCCCATTGAGGTCTCCTCTGTAGTCGGGCACTGCTACTGACAGATTGCTCTAGTGATGGAAGGTTAAATTCAGAGGACAAATCCCCCTGGTGACAATTACACCAAAAACTAAGGGAAGCTTAAATTGTGGGTTTGGGTTTGGTTGAATTAAGGACGTTGCACTTCTGTTCACTGAAGCTTCATCTTAGCTCTTTGGATCAGAATGTGACATTCTGTCCAAGAGCTTTACCTTGGTAAGTCAATGTCCTAATGTACCAAGGGAACGGGTTCCAAGTAAAAAGTGAAAATGCACTCAAAAAGAGAAGCTTGGTTGTACATCTCTGTTAGTGCTGTCTAGCTACATCTTTCTTGCAAAAACAAACTGCTTGACAGCTCGTTTTTACCACTGGCTTTCACTCCGACCTTCATCTTGACGACCATAATTAACAATGGGCTGAAAGGTCTAAGGCTTGCCCTTAGGCTGCACAAACAACCACTTAAAATTTTAAAGGGTCAGAGAGTTCGCTTCACTGGCTTCACTTGTTAAGCATCAAGTGTGAAAGTATAAACACAACAAACAGAATATTTCACTGTAAGGTTTATTTCTCATGCTACTGTGTAACTATGCACATTTCTCGGCAAAGGCACAAAAATGATCAGAGCAGAGCATATGGCCCAGTCATCTGTTTGTCAGCATTTTTTGTAAGTCTGACACTTGAAGATAACATTTGGGAACTTTCAAGGAAGTACAAGGACTTAAATCACCAGATGAACTTGCACCGGGTGTCACATGTGTTACATAATCTAAGTTATTGTCAGACAAACTGGCTTGATACCGTTAGGAAAGAAGTAACAAATCAACAGTTCAAAGCAATGTGCTCCCTTTGCCCCAAGGATCACTCGTCATTTTACTTTATGAAGGCAAACGTACCAAGACATTCAGAGCTGAGCAGAGGGACAGCACGGAAAAGATGTTCACGCAAGAATAAATTAATGATACCCCTACTCATCTAATGCCTATAGTTTATAGCACTATCACTGTGATGAATGCATTTCATCAGAATAATGTCTTCCTGCCGTGCATGTACTTGCTCTCATGATCAACATACACATAACCCTGTCTTCTGAAAGGAAACAAGTTTAATACCTTAAAATTGCCCCTTTTGTGAGTTTGCAACTCGATCCTTAATCCCACTGTTCCCACTCATTGCCATTCCATCTGCGTTGAACACGAGCCACTTGATCGGAGGCTCGCTCTGATGTGACATTTGGATCAGACGGCTCAGTCCCTTGTATGTTTGCTGTCTGGCCTCTTGAACATTTACTTTGTGGAGCCAAGTGAAGAGGAGAGAGGAGACATGTACAAGGGACTGAGGGTGTGAATATACTTCGAAATGGTCACAAATTAGACTAATGTAAAAAGAGGGTGTCCAGCTGCACTTTTCTGCCTGGCCGCACTGAGCCAAACTGACGCATGCCGACATATGGACAGGAGAGAAAGCCAGAAGGATGATTCACTCATTGTTCATCCTCTTTGACAGGATGAGAAAACATTTGAACTTCTGAAGACAGCTGTTTGTGTCAGCAAGCGGTCACGCACTGTCCTACATACTTCGATACAAGTGCAAATGAGGTACAAACCTGAGGGAATGAGATCTACAGGTATAACGTTTCGAACTATGGGAAATACGAATCCCATATAAACACATTCAATAGCTATTTCCTTTACAAAGAATGTGTCTTGAAACTATCATGTCTTGCAGCAGCTGGGTTAGTGAGTTTCCCTTCAATAGCAAAAGCAGTTTGATCACTTTCAAAAACTAAAAGTCCTTTTTTGCTCCAGGAATAGCAGAATGTTAAATCACTTCTCTTTGTGACCCAGTAACCTGTTTCTTAGTGGCCATTTCTTCGGCAATAGTCAGTCTTTTTGTCTTTTGTAAAACAGAAAAACACATAAACATTTAGCTACTGCAGACTGAAACCTTTTTGGCTTGTGCTCCTGGCTCTCCTCAAGCTGGATATCCCTGTTTACCCCCTAACAAATGACAAAAACGCACAACCGTAAGCTACGACCAATAATGTGTGTGCTGGTCGAATAACAATGATTTGTCAGGAGAAGGGGGAAAATAAAAACATTTGTGTTGCATGCTAGTCTGAAGAAAAACACCTATGATTGAATTAAATAGATCTGGGTCTCTCAAGACAACAGAGAAAGCACCAGGCAATGTTGCAATATGTACCAGGATCAAAGGTAACATGATATTTAATACTATTATATGACGCTTACACAAACTGATGTGTCTTTGTAGGCCTGCACGAGCTTTCAAATGCGTTCCCAAATGTTAATACTTACTGTATATTGAGGTCTTGATGTTTGTTTTAATGTAAATTAAATTCTTGGATTACATTGGCACATGCACTAGACTTACTTTAGCTCCCATATACACCAGTGGATTGTGATACCTAGCCAAATGCACAATGTGCAAAGCAGTTGGACTCCGGGGAGAGCATGCTCTGACTGATGAACTGTGTCATCAGACTCTGCAGATCGGTAAATGGCCATGAATCACATTTTCCACTGTCAAACTGGGAAATCTGAAAGTATCACTGTAAAGTTTCATTGAATGGTCATACACAGACGGACAGGAAGATTTAAAACATGTGCCTCAAATCCAAAACATAGTCAACAAACGTCTCGAAGGACACATTCGAGGCTTAGATGTTGCATTTGAAAATACGGCTTTTGCAGATGGACAATGCCCCGAGGAGTGAAGCAAATAGCAAGAAAGACATCTTAAAATGTCTGTGATTGCTGCTGAGGGACACCCATGTTGGAGCTGGACCATAATTGTTTCTCTAATGACATGGATCACTTAGATCTTTTGTGCATTTTCCCATCGGTAAAATTGCACAAAACCAATCCATTCATTATTGAAATTTATCTTTATCAAATGTGGCAAGGAGCAACCATTCACACTGGAAAACCCTGGAGACAGCAAGAGTCTGGTTAAGCCTCAGATGTCTGGCAGAACGACGAGTATCTATCTGATTTGAGGAAAAAAAACAAAACAAAGTACACAACTGACCACTACTGTTTGAAACCAGAGACAGGATCGAGCGAGAAACCTCGAACATTGCTCGAACATTGCACCTAATTCCCTTCTGAAACGTAATTTTTGACCTTTAAAAGTATATCAGGTGTTAAAACCACATGAGGGCTAGAATGCGCCACCTTGGCTGATGTTTAGCTGTGATGTGGGTAAATGCACGTTTTACCTCTGGAGTGGAAGGATTGAAGGCCACGCTGAGCACCGTCGATGACTCTCTCTGGAGCTTGTGGAGGTAGCTGCTGCTCCGAACATCATACATGTAGGCCTGTGGCACAAAAGCAAGTCTTCTGTAGCATGAATAACTTTGTGAGAGAAGTAGCTGTTTGTTTCTAATGAACCCCTGTAGGTCTGTTAAGGGACTTTCAAATGAGGTGCGAGTGCGTGTGATAATTGCCTGTTAATTCAGTGAAGATTTTACACAGGTCTCTGGTCTACATCAAGTTCCACTGTTGGGTTATTCTCAAATAAATTCATATTCTTAAATTGAAATGTTTTATGTGCACAGGAAAAAAGCAGATGTGAGATGTTTGTTGCCAGATCCCGACTCATCAGATTTTTTGCAGCTATTTTGGAATCAATTTCTATATAAAAAAATAAAAAAAATAAAAAAATACAATGTCATGTGAGATCTGTGTCTTTTGTCTGTCATGGGACACCATTGGGATTTTCATTCATGGGTTTGCTATGGATAATCATTGGCCTTTCTGCAACTGTACTGTACTGCATATACAAAAGCAAACCTTAAAGATAACTTAAACCCTTAATTTGAATCAGGCTCACTTGGCACAAAGAGGTTACTGTCCTGTAAAAATATCTCAATCTTTTTATTGCTTAGATTTTTGCAGTTTTTAAACACATAATAAAAATGTAAAAAAAAAGAAAAGTAGTCTCATCGGCCTACACGGCATAATATCACAATGAAATACTCTGCCTATTGACTTTGGCTTTGGCATTGATTGGAAAATGAGTTTGGAAGGTCTTTTCGACTGCTTTTTCCATCATTTGATATATTAGGACAAGTACAAATTCAACTGGCTTATAGAAACCTCCAAGCGGCTACAAATAAATATAGTGTGGCTCCCAACTTCCGAGAAGCAATGTCCATTCTCAAAAGAGATGCTCTCAAATGTCAGCCATGTGCTGCTTACCCATAATTAATAAAACCATTGGTATGTATTGGCTATACAAATGCATGTGGTGAAGAGTTGAATTCATAAAAATATAGGCTTGTAAAAAGAGTTGAGTTCAATGCGTTTAGGGGAAACAGTAAATGGAAAAACTTAAAGAACGTTTAGAGCCTAAAAACACTTACACAATTATCCTCTGAACCTGTAGCAATGTAGCGACCGCATGGTGAAACAGCTAAAGAGCAGGGGTGACAGCGATTTACATGGTTTTCATATCTCCGCACACACCTGAAAAAGATCATAAAAAATGCAATGCTTAAAAAAGATGAGATTTATGCAGCACTGTTAGTCTTTGTGTCAACACTTTCTGTAGAGGTGCGGTTCATCTTTCAACAGGAGAAAGAAACAACTACTTTGCAACAAATCTTGGAAAGTCTGACCAAATAGTATCCAGTTGAGGTCACTGCATCCAGAGCAGGGAATAAGAATAACTTATGCAACTGCCTTGATGTTGGGGAATAGTATGTAAAGACGCAGTGCCACATCACAGTGTCACAACGCCTATAAGAGGTGGCAGGTTGGCCAACCCTACGCATGGCTGGGTCTGGTAAAACCATATCTTCAACATGATCCACGTGGTAATGTCATTAGCCAGACTAAAAGTAGGTCATATTCAATGGCTTCCATTTAGAAACATTATATACCTAGTTTCTCTGCACAGCTCTCGAGAGCGGACGTTGGGGATGCCTTGTCATAAAAAAAAAAGAAATAAAAAAAATATACAGTACTGTTCTTGCCGATATTGTTTCCAGTGGGTTGAATTTCACTTCAGTGAACGACAAGGCTTGGATCGAAAAGCTGTTTCTGTCACCCAAGCACAAAAATAGTAACATTCAAATCAGCTAAACGATACTCGTGCTTAATAAATGGCTTCTATGACAGAATGGAAATTGAGTTTTGATTAAGGGATTTGGAAAAGGGCATATTCTTTGTGTAAGTGTTATCCAAGATTCATCTGATGAGTGATCCAGACATCGTTGCGAGGCCTGATCCTTTTGAGCAGGAAACGACAATATAATGTAACTAAATCCCCCTGTTTGTAGAATTTCATGCATTACTGCAACTAATTAATATGTCACTATATCATCCTGCTGGTTTTGAAGGCTCATTTTGTTTTCTTGACAAACAGTTACACCAGTTACATGTTTATCTGATTTGAATGGACACAATACCATTATTTTTAATTAAATGTGTTGATGGCAAGGGCTGATTGAGATATAGAGAAATGGACAATGAAATATGATGAACATTTAAAAATGACTGACAGCGCATTTAAAACGTAGCAAATGACAAGCTAATATATGAAATGGAAATAGAAAAGACTTTGGAGGGCTATTTAAAAGCGGAAGTGCCCCAGTAACGTTTGAGAAGAACTGGGAATCAAAGGTTTTGCTATTTTCACCTTTAACATAGTTAGGGTACAATAAATGCTTTAAACACAGATGTTATTAGAATATTGAATGTGTTTCATCTGAGATAAAAAGAACGAGAAGAATTTGACCTGGAAACCAAATATTTATCAGAAAGCAATAAAGCTTTGACATGGTTTGGGATGTGTAGTGAAACATGGAAGCTTCACCGAGAGACAAGATACGGTACTCAATAATGGCTTCCACAGAGCCAATATTAACATTTTTCTATGCAGGAGACTGTGAATGAGCTGCCATATCTATATCAGCAACTAAAGAAAGACTCACTAAGCACACTGTTCTGGATGCCCAATATTACTGTTGCAGATACAAACAATGAGGAATGTTTCTGACATGACAAACCAAACATTTGGTCCTAATTTGACCAATTTTTTCTTTCTTTTATTGGCTCGTGATTTTGTGGCTCATCACTGCTGAGAAATGGATGAATAATGCACTTTGAGTGCTGATAAAAGCTTAAACCAATGCATTATTATTTTCATTTAAAAATGCAGGCTTTGAAACAGACCTGAGGGTCCTGAGGTCCCAGATCTTGATACCATCTGTAACGGCACTTGTGAGGAAAAGGTTGTATGAATCAGAAGCCTGACAGCTGAACAGTGATCCCTGTGAAATGGACAAAAAACAAAAATGCTTAGTCAGCACAAGTGGAAAAAGGATTAGAAACCGTCAAATTTAAGAGCAGTACAGAGACAGTAAAATACAGCCTAAATCGTCTGCTCTGATCTAAGTCTATTGGTGTCACTGCTTTCCATTGCTTACAAACCAAACTGAGATATGTTTAACTTCACATATATGGTTTCCTTGCATGTGATAATTGAGTTTGCATTTCAGAGAAGGAGCTAGGTTGTTTTTTGTTTAGGTTTCCATTAAGGAGTGTGAGAACGGCAGTCTAAGAGGGCATTTCTTGTTCCATTTTCCGAGAAGTTCTCTGCTCTGATGAGTTCCAGGTGATTTTGCCGGAGAGGCGATGGAAATTTGAAGTGGGAAAAGCTGCTTCATACGCCATGGCTCTGCTGCTTGGTCTGCCTCGGGATGAGAGAGCAGAGGGAGGGAAGACTGATGTTATGAGTGTACAGGGGCAATCCTTGTGATCCTTTGGTATTAACCCTCGCACAACCAAATGCCCACAGGCTTGCAGGCAGAGGACCCCTGCTCTGACGTAACAGCTAAGCTGAAACAACACTCCACAGGCAGCTCTTATAGTGCTCACACAAAAGCTGCCGTGACAAAAACCAAGCTCTTCTGTGAGCTGAGTTTAGTATGCTGTGTGCAAGAGTGCATTGTAGCTATGAAAGCTAATTCTTTTAATTCATGCCACTAGCTGCAGTGAGTACAGCAAATCCAGGCTGCTGAGACTGAGTGGACAAGCTAATATGAACAGGTGCATAAAGTCTATGTCAGGGTTCCTCAGGACAAGCATCTGTTTGAGACTTTATTCTACAGCTATGTAATATTCTGTGTCATGGGATACTGTAAAATTATTGTGGGTAACAATCTACCAGAAATAAATGTGTTTTGCACAACATTTTACAGAGGGTAGATAAGCAGATGCAAGCTTGCCCTTGGAGGTTACTCTATTGGCTAAATGTATGTTTTGGACAATTCGAACTAGGGCAAGAAGTATAAATTGTTTAATTCAAGTGACAAGAAAGTTTCATAAAAAAATAATATAACTGAATGAAGACCAGACTGTCTTTGAGAAGCTTTCATTTTGTGAGTGATATGTCTAACATTCTTGATATAACCGCTGTGAATAAAAGCCCAGGAAGTCTACTTGTTAGACATCAGCAAATTGGGTCCACATTGGGGCTGAGACAGTGATGTGGGACTGAGGCCACAAAAACCCAAGTACATCATGGAACAGCATAACTCCAAGGCCATCATCCAACATGGGACCTCTACGATATTGTATGGCACTGTTAATCCAGCGGCACTGGAGAATACCATTCAAACACTAACATAAAAATAAATGATACTAGTTATTAAAGCGTGTCATTAAAGCATGCCCTTCTTCAGTCAAGTCACAAACTAACACTTTTATTCTCTCAGATGAACAGTTCTTTATGAAACTCCCAAAACTTGTGCATGTGTTATGTCAACTTTTACCATAAAGAATGATGCCAAGATGAAAAAAGAAAGTTCTTGCAATCATAACTATTGTGCCTAAACGTCTTCAAATTGTCTGAAAGATAGTGCACAATGTAGTGCATTGTACATTAATTCGGCCCCGGGAACTGCCACCTTAACGTGGTGGGGTCGTTGAATAACGTTGGTCGTCGAATGATGGGCACCGAGCCCATCATTCGCTTATTGCCCCCGAGCTCAGTCGCCACTTGTTGGAGTTCACCCCAGTGAATGAGAGGGTCGCCTCCCGATGCCTTCGGGTCGGGGACAGGTCTCTCACCGTTGTCATGGCCTATGGGCCCATGGGTGATTGGGAACAACGACCTCCCCGATCTGAACTCAGGCGGTGTTCTGTTATTGGACTTCAGTGAAAGTTACAGTTTGTCCATAACGAACACCATGTTCGTGCACAAGGGTGTCCCTAAGTGCATGTGGCACCAGAACACTCTAGGCCGGAGGTCGATGCTTGACTTTGTAGTTGTGTCATTGGATCTCCGGCCGCGTGTCTGGGACACTCGGGTGAAGAGAGGGGCTGAGGTGTCAACTGATCACCACCTGGTAGGGGAAGAAGCCGGTCAGACCACGCAAACCCAAACGTGTTGTGAGGCTCTGTGGGGAACGTCTATTGGATCCCTCTGTCAGCAGGGTCTTCAACTCCCACCTCCGGAAGAGCTTCTCCCAGATCCCTATGGAGGCTGGAGACATGGAGTCCGAGTGGACCATGTTCTACTTCTCCATTGTCGATGCAGCTGTTAGTATCTGTGGCCGTAAGGTTTCTGGTGCCTGTAGCGGCAATCCCTGAACCTGGCGGAGGGGGAAAGCAGTGCTTCACCAACACTATCTACAGTGCGTGTGGGGAGCTGCTGACCTCCACTGGAGATGTTGTCAGGAGGTGGAAGGAGTACTTTGAGAATCTCCTCAATCCCACCATCACGTCTTCCGATTAGGAAGCAGAGACTGGGGACTCGCCCATCACCCAGGCTGAAGCTCCTAGGTGGGAGGGCTCCGTGAGTGGATGAGATCTGTCCTGAGTAGCTTAAGTCTCTGGATGTTGTCGGACTGTCTTTGCTGACACGTCTCTGCAACATCGCATGGCAGTCGGGGACAGTGTCCCTGGATTGGCAGACTGGGGTGGCGGTCCCTCTCTTTAAGAAGAGGGATCATAGGCTGTGTCCCAACGACAGAGGGATCACACTCCTTAGCCTCCCTGGTAAGGTCTACTCCAGAGTGCTGGAGAGGAGGATCCGGCGGTTGGTCGAACCTCGGATTAAGGAGGAACAGTGCGGTTTTCGTCCTGGTCGCGGCACACTGGAGTCCACATGTGCTTTATGGACCTGGAGAAAGCGTTCAAGCATCTCTGCTCAGACTGCTGCTTATGTGACCCGACCCCGGATAAAGCAGAAGAAAATGGATCGATGGATATATATTGGTTGTATCTTGTAAAATATTTCTCTCTTTACCTTGTTCTGTGTAATGCAGTGTACTGCTCGATTGTGAGCATCAGGTAGGTTTGCCGCACTGGCCCCTCTATTCATGTCAAATACCCGGATGGACCGATCCGATCCACACACCAAAACTATATCTGGTATGAGGTTAAGACAAAAAACTGGATTATGCAAGAGAGAATATTTGCAACAGCATACCAAAAAGGTAAAGCGATGTAAAGTGTAACAACAGACTGGAATGCAGACATTGCTTTACAATGGAAGTCTTGGGGAAAGAGGGGAAGTGAGTCCACTGAAGAGACAACGTAAAACAAAACCATAACATTTTGGAATAGATTCATTTATATTGACAAAGGATACAAGATAGAAAGTCATTGATTGAAGATACAGCTGTAATCTCGGTTGCAGAAATTGACAATGATGTTGCCAGTTTGACACTACTATGCTGTTGATACCTGTGGCAAACAAGAAGAAGAGATTATGTCCCAAAAAAGAATTTCAGCTTCATAATTAGATGCACAGCACACAAAGGTCTTTTTCACAAATGTTTTTTTTTAATAATGAACTGAAAGTGTGAACTTGCCTTTTGATGTCATTCTGATGAGTGTCTACATCATACAGGTACATGTGGAGCAAGGTTCCTGATGCCACAAGAACGAATTTGTCCAGGTAGTAAAACTGGGCACTTCTGATTGGTTTGCAGAAGGTCCTGTTATCCTGCAGACATAATCATAACAACATTTATCTCCAAGTTATTTGACTGTAACATAAGGGCTTCACACTAAAACCAGGGTCAGGAGAACCTTCAAACAAAAGCTGTGGCAGAGACCAGTGTTTGAGAACAAGTGTTATTTGTACTTCATGATGTAATTTTTTATGTGAAGGAAAAATGATAGCCCTTAATATGTTTTTCAATTTCAGTTTTTTAAATAAGAACAATTTCAAACAAAGAATACCTCTGTGAGTCATAGAAAGTGCAGCAGAGATGACATAAAGGCAGAAACCACATGGAGTAAAAATGAAATTGTAGCTTACGTCAAGTGTGTGAGACACTGCATGGGACATTTACCATAATAATACTCGGCTCTTGGCGCTTGTGTGTCCAAATTCTCAGTGTCTGGTCCTCAGAGGCGCTCAGCCACCACTGTCTGCTGAGGCTCCAGCTCACACTGCTCACAGCCTTATCATGGCCTGCAAAAAACATTTGAAATAAACTAACAATGTTGGGGCTTGGGGCATTACTGCGCATCTCTATTGAGTCCCTTTGGTTAAGTGATCTGCTCAACTTAACTCTGCTGCACTCTTGTGGACCATTCAGTCAACAGTTGCACATTGATCATTCAGTAAGAAATAGCTCACATTATTTATTTTTTTAATCGTTTGCAACTGTTTTAGAAATAATGTTTTAAAAAGTCATAGCTTGTGGAGGAAATAAATTCAGAGGTTTCAGGGTATGGGCAGCAGTGTTGACCTCACACACCTGTATAGACAGTTGGGCTGCCCATAAGGGAAGGCTTACACAGAAACACTGAGCAGTCGCCAAGACCACACAGCACTTGTTTTCCGTCACCTGGGAGAGAGGAGGAAACACAGGCCTTTATTATACAACTAACGTTAGTTACTTGATATTGAGCATTTGTTTTCCTTAATTGGTAATTATTTAAACAAACAGCTAAATTATGGTTTAAGACAAGACAGAATGTAATAAATATTTTGGTAACAATTTAGTACAATGTAATCTGCTTTGTAACAATCTGTAATAACTTGTATTTATGTAGTGGATACACAATGGAATAATGTGTATTAGTACTTTGGAGGTGCATAATATAATAAGACATATGACTTTTAGGGTTGGGGCTTAAAGGGACTATATGGAGTTTAAAATGTTAAAAATGTTAAATAAAATATTATTATTATTTTACATGTTCCAGTCATGTCCTAATGTGTAAAATTAGCTCCTTTGCCTTTAAAATCCTGCACAGTCACTCAAAAAGGTGTTACTTCGGGTCCAAATTGCCGTCATGCACGCGCTTAATATAGAAGGTGCAGTTATATGTATAGCCTGTGGTGGCAGTAGTGAGTATAAAATGGCCAACTTGCATCTAGCCCCTTTAAGGTTGGGGTGGGTTTACGTCTTATTACATTATGTACCTGCAAAGTACACTAATACACATTATTCCATCATGTATCTAGCACACAGGTTGTTATTACACATTGTTACATAGAACAAAAGTCATAGGGTAGTTATCAAGGGTAGTGTAAAATAAGGTGTTACCATTATTTATAGACTGAATAGCTATAAAGCTAGTGAAAAAATAAAGACCATGTAAAAGTTTTTTTTTTTAAGATGCTTTTGCCTTACCAGAGTATTCTATGCAATACACAGGTTTGCTTGATGTGGTAAATTCTTTCTTTGATACACTTGGTGCCGCGCAATCGTCAGGGTAATCTTGGAATATGGAACTCCTAAACATTATAAAAAAGTAAGGATAAGACAATTTTCAGTAATTTTTTCACTTAGAGACTTCTTACTTTGTATTGTTCGCCTTTGAAGGTGCTGGGCTTTTTTTAACATTTGTTTTGGGAGTGAACATGACTCTTCTATAATAACAAGAGAGAACAGGTGTCATAGTAAATGTGACAATAAACATATGACTAATAGCATGAGAGGTGATGACACTATACCCATACCTTGGAGCACTAGTGTATCCAGATGACTTTACTTTTGTGTTAAAGACCAAGGATTGATCTTTTATTCCTCCTGTATGAACAAAGCCTGTATGATGTAAGTGACATGGATATTCAGCACTCAAGTCTCGAGACAGGTATTATTGCTGATACTCTGTGTACAGTAAATGATTATATACATAAAGCCTTATATTTTCATCTGTGCATTAACTGAATGTGGGAAAAAGATATTAGTCAGTCCTTGATTTTAACTTGCAGTGAGTGCAGTTGAAGATCCTGCATACTCACAGGCCATTTAGGATTTATTTTATTTTTTTAAGTTAAACACCACACTGTGATCCAATGATTGATTTGGATTTAGTGTTAATTCAGAAAAAAGTAAGAAGAACCATATATTGAATATATTTGTACAAATAGCCTGTAATCTACCTAAAGAGAAATATAAAAAGGTTTTGATCTACTTTAACTCTTGCTGATTATGAATGGATCAAGGCACAATCCCTGTCTTGTTGTTTTGTAGACAGCCTAATTTGCCTATAATCTAGTTGACTTGCTTTCTATTATACACTGTGGATTGGCCTGTGCTTGTCTGTGGTTTCTGGTCTTCCATGGCTGTCACGCAGCACCCAGAGACTCCCTGAAGATCCCCTACAAGCCTTCGACCTGGCAGCGCTCCTCTCTCCAGTTGTGGAACGTCTGGCTCTGACTGGCAGCCTCAGCACAAATTTGCAGCGAGAGCCAGATGCTTACCACAGAATAAGACTCCAGCAAAAGAAAAAAAACGTAATGGGGAAAAAGTCAAATGATACACCGAGTGACCACAAATCGCCACTTGAGCAACAATGCACATTCATGCGAAGTGATACTGTAAACTTGCTTTGTGACAAACCTTTTTACAAATCATTTTTCATATCTAGGCAATAATTTTGTATTTTTAACTGTACAATGACAGTTTAAAAAAATAAAATGTTTTGAATGTGATAAAATATATTCATTTTCAATGATTCACTGGGAAAGTGTGACAGGCCTACTGCATGCATAGTAAGTGGTAGAATTAGAAGCTTGAGTTTGCTTTTATACTGAGAGAAACGTCTTGAAGTAAAGATGTATCATATAGTAAGTTTTCAGTTTTGTTGACATTACACTACATGTCAACAGTTGATGTGTTGTGTTCAAACCTTTTTTAGGAAGTTTGCCATCCTTCTTAAATGTTGCATTCAAGGGAGAGTCCAGTAGAGGAGGAGAACTGAATAAGAAAGAGTCGGAAACAGCAGTGTTAATTTCATTTGCACAAGGCTTCTTCTAGTCTACATTGTGACCATTGAAGTTTAAAATAAATACAGAATCTGGTACAGTATTAATGCGATCATTACCATGAAAACACAGAAAAACCTTTGACTCCAACCCAGACCTTTTGTAGATCGCATATGTTCATCTCCAACAGGCTCACACATGGTGTAAACAAAGAGCTCACCAACAGCAGGATCTTAATATAAGTGTAAAATAGAGAGTTGGAAATTGTAGAACAGTTTAACCATAATATAATATAACATAACATAACTAACAATACAGATTGAAACTTACAGAGCTAGTATTTTGGTTCACACAAATGGAGTAAGCCCCGGCCATAGTGACGCTCAACTTGGGGTAATCTGAAATAACAATTATTTGATTGTTGTTGTTGACAGTTGACAGTTGTTTTTATCATAATAAGTTTTTGTATCACAATACGTATCGCGTATCATGAGTATCGTGACATGTATCAGATCGTGACAAATATACCCACAAACACCTTTAAAATAGAGCACTGTTATCAGTTCTGCAGATGCCAGATCCAACATGTACAGGCCAACAGTGCTTCCAATACATAACCAGCAAGAGTTTCTGCAGGGATAATAAACAATCAAAAATTAAGCAAAACTTTATACCTAAAACATAATTTACTACATGCTGAACACCTGCTGTGATGTTGTGATGTATGCAGACTTTATGATATAGCCTGAATACATTTCTGTGTGGCTTATTACTTTCCTGCAGAGTGTCAATTTCCATACACAAGATCAGTTACAGCAAGCAGTAGAATTTGATATAAATAAAAAAATCTTATTTTTCACAAAACGTTATGTTTTTTCTCATATTTCAGTACTTTCAGTATTATATTGCTTGCTTAGTTCCCAGGTATGTGTCCGTATATTTTGACAGCCTGAAATAGTTTATGCATTTTGGCCTAAATTGTACCCTTTGACGTAAGAGGCCATGAAGATTTTAGAGACATCCTCTGGTAATGTGGAAATATGTGATGATCCACTTTGGATCATATTTTCCAGCATGAGATTCAAACTCTTCTTTGTGGTTCTCACTACTGGTCGGATTGCGACTTATCAAGAGTAAGTTTATGTAATATGTTGATATATTAATACAAAATAATGCATTCCATGAACAAACTATAAACATTACAAAAAAGGGTTGTTAGGACTTACTTCTTGTCATTGGAGTCAGATAAAGAACACAACTCCATTTTGAGAACAGGTTTTGCAGTCAACACTACTGCTGATGCACATTGATTTGCAACCTCTGGAGACACAATAGATAGATTGTGTATACCCTTCACTTGTTTTTTTGTGTGTGAAACATTCTTTACCTGATTGTTGCCCCAAAGAATCTTGATGCATTCTATGCCTTTTCTCTTCCTTCTCAAGGTCTGTTTTGGTCAACAGGCGACACCTTTTGTCATTGGTAAGAGAAAAACTCCATACCTGAATAAAAACACTTCGATTAGAATTAGATCCATGGACCTAGATAAGAGGATTGATGCCATATAGTATGCCTCACTTGACCATCCAGGGATCCGACAGCAAACAGTTGAATTTGTGTCAAAAACAGCACACTGATCAATGGAGAACCTAAAAAATAATTTAAAAACACCCTGTGTAAACACAACTCAGAAACACAACTTTTCAAAAAATATTTACAAACCTGAAAGGACATATGACTGATAGTACACTGATTCAGTCAGTAAATCCCACACCTGTTGCAAAAAATATTTTTGTTATTATGCAATTATTAAAAGCACATTCATAATAATAATTAAAACCAAATAAAATGATTGCCTTAAAAGTGCGGTCCTCTGATGTAGTAATCAAAATATTACTATTCCAGGAACAAAACTCTGCAGAAGTCAATGATCCAAGATGGCCCGTTAAAGAAGAAATAGTTTCTTCTTTCTATTAAAAAACAAACAAAACCAAATATTGATATATTAATTTATTTTTGAAATAATGTTATTGTTACTAATCCTTTGCCTAATAAGCCAAGCCTTACCTTTGAGTTAAGTATATGCACAGTATCATCAGTACACACAGCAACTCTGTCATTGGAGACAGAGAACGAAAGATGAATTACTTCTCCCAGCAATGTCCCAATAATTGTTCCAACTGCTATCTTGCCTGAAAAATAACAGCGTGCAAATTAAACAATGAAGTTAAGTCCAATATTCAAATGATCAGTCAGTGTGGTTCACACATTTTAGTGACTCACCTTCCCTGGCTTTCTGCTGACAACTTTCAATATCCCAGATGATAATGTAATCGGCAGAGGCAGAGCAGAGAACTGGCTTGGTGTCTCTTCCAACAGTCATAACACTAATATCACTGTGGTGGCCAATTAATTGCAACTGCGGGGTCTAGAGAGGAAAAGGGCAAAAAGATTTTGATGGTTTGAATCATATGTATAAGGCCTATGTTACAACAGTTAATTGTTACCTCTCTTACATCCACAAGACAGTAAACGAGTATCTCTTTGCCATTTACTACTGCACAGAAAGATTGACAGCAAACGAGCTGCTGGTGAGATACAAGATAATCCTGAGTGAGACAAAGCTTTTCAGAAATCATCTCAATTGCTTTGGATAACAATTGTGGACAAAAAAAGTGCTATTTGCTATCCACAGATCATCACATCAATGTTTTTAGCAGCAAATATCAACAAAAATATTCAAAAATATTGAAGCAGACGCCAGGAGGAGACAGCATAACTAACGTCCGGTTACCAAGGTGACTACAAACAACTCAACTTTCACTTCCGTTTGACGACGCATCAAGTTTTGTACAACGTTGGCTTTCTTATAACTCACATGAAAGCTAATACGCGGAAAATATATCACATATTTAAAGATAAACTGTGTTAAATTGGTTGTCGTTAAGAGCATAGAAATATGGTTAAGTGGATCACGGTCACAGTTTTAAGGCTTTTCACTTCTGCATGTAGCCACAAGGTGGCAGCAAACCTTTAAATAACCATAACTGCACTTCACTCGATTTGAAAAACAAACCAAAAAACAAACTATGTTTTCATTAAATTTGAAACTTTTAAAAATGTATATATTACTAACACACAACAATTCCCACATATAATTTTATATTACTATTAATAATTATTACAAACCAAATAATCAAAGGAAACACCTTTTGTTTTGTAACACCCACGCGCTATGAGGAGGACAGGAGGACAGGAGGAGCTGGATTTAAGGTCATCCCGTTTAGCATGCCGTTTAGTGCCAAAGGATAAGGTGTTTATAAAAAGCATGAATGAAGAGTTGCATCCTGGGAATTGTAGTTACGGTCTACGGTTGGGTGGCGTCAAGCCGCTGCTAGGGCTGTAGTTGGATGAATCAGTCGACGTTGACAGTCCTTGGGACATGACTGTGCTTTTGTAGTGAAGAGCTAACTTTAGCCACGCCGTTAGCTGGTTCAGATATTTTTGATTTGTCTAGTGGTGAGAGATTTCGGTGCTAATCTATCTGCAGACTCGCTGGAGTTTTCTAAGCCTTTTCATTCTTACAGATCGAATATGGTATTTGCCATTTTTTTACTGGAAGTGAGCTAACACAACTTCAGCTAAATGGCTACCTAGCATGTCTGGAACTTATGGATTTCATAACTGAGTCATCGTGACCCATTACAGTCTTGTTATTGGGCACAGAGGGTTGTTATCATTCAATCTCGTCATTAGTGTCCTGGAAGACGGCAGCACAAGACTAACTTTTGCAAAGTGCAGTTTGCTAGCATCACAGAGCTAGCCATTTTAGGATTAGTAATATGAAAAGGACACAGAGCGTTACATTGGGATTTCAACCTCAGAAGGACATTGTATACAACAAACTTCTGCCATATGCGGATAGGTTGGACGAAGAGTCAAACGATGTTTTGAGTAGAATTAAAGGTAACTTAGCACGAGCCGTCCAGTTGAGAGAAATATGGCCCGGTGTACTCTTTTGGACAAGGAAACTTTCCACGTAAGTATTGATTTCATTGAGTGAAATGTAACAACTGTAACATATTTGTAATATAGAAAAAAAAAGAAAGGTGTTCATTTATCTCAATATCTGTCTTGGTGCTGAGGAGCAATTTCGGTGTCCTTATGGTTCCTTGTGTTTATGTTTGCTTAGAAATGCAATCAGCTGACGGCATTGGATGATGATGATTATTAATAATATAAAATTATAATCCAGATCATGCATAAACGAATTCTTCAGATTTAGGATGTTCGTTTTAATCCCCCACAATAAGCTATGAAATAATACATTGTTAATGTAGTAGGTGCTCATTTGCAAGTTTCACATTGCTGGGCTCTGTTTAATCTGTGTCATTCCTCATTGGCCTTGTCCAAATGTGAGTCACTACCGGCTCAGAGTGTCGGAAAGTATGTGGGGTTGACCCAGATTCTTATGGCTTGTGTTATTGCACTTTTCAAATGTTGTTTGCTTGTCACCTGACTGTCATTTATAAATAAAATAACATTCTCCTTTAAACTTCATAGGTATATGCGTCTATACGGTCGGAAGTTCAGCAAAGAAGACCATGTGCTGTTTATCAAATTGCTCTACGAGCTGGTGACCATCCCCAAACTGGAGATCAGTATGATGCAAGGCTTTTCTCGTCTTCTCATCAACCTCCTGAAGTGAGAGACGTTTTAAAACTTGCACTTGCACTCAGTCATTACAGAATGTACTAGACGTTGATGCTGTTTGTGGATCTCATTTAGAATTGTTATTTGTAATTAAATAATAATTATCTGTATCTGTATTTTTCAGAAAAAAAGAATTGCTTTCAAGGGAAGACCTTGAATTGCCATGGAGGCCCCTGTACGAGCTGCATGACCGGATACTGTATTCTAAGACAGAACATCTGGGTCTCAATTGGTTTCCTAAGTATGTCTGTTCTCGTTTGCAGATTCTGCTATTTCAATCAATTTTGTTCAGCTCAGAAAAATATCCATAGACAAGCAAATTTTAGTCAGACATAGTAAACCAAGTGTACTGAATATGCATTAGTGATGATATGTAGATTATTCAAGGAATTGTAGCGTCTATTGGAAAAATCTGTGAAGCTCTTACAGTCAGCAGTGCGAGGTGCTCTTTTATGGTGTTATGGGAACATTGTTTGTTACATATTTTTGCATATTGCGTATGCGCCACTATGGTTTAAAACAAGCTGCTTAATTTGTTGCACATGTCCATAAAAAGATAATTGTAAAATGGACAGGTGAAGTTTTGGTAATAGTCAGGGTGATTGGCGTTTTGTGCTGAAAACAATCTTTTTGCCTCTGTCTCCTTTTACATTCAGTTCTCCTCGGGCTCGCACATCCTCTAAAAACTTAATACTAAAATTGGTTCAAAGGCGGTAAGAAATATATTCCTCCTTGTGTTTTATTTTGAAATAATCCTGTGGGGCACTTGTTTTTTCCTTTGATAAAATGCATGTAAAATCACAAAATGGCCATCCCATATGCAGCTTGTACAAGGATCAAAACCCCTTTATCATCAATGTTAACATTCCACTCATATTGGAGACTGTCGCACTGCAGCCAACAGATTCTCAAATCTCTATCCCCTTTATCTACTCTGATAGGCTTCTCTGGGATTCATCCGTGTATTCAACTGTTTTGGATTATAAAAAATATTCAAAGTCTTAAGAACAAATTTGTAAATGGTGCATTGCTTGCATGAGTAATGATTACTTACACTGACTGTTGATTGGTGGTGGGCTGCAGCCTTGCAGACGTTAGTTGACATGAACAATTTTTCAAACGTCTTTTAGGGGCTACGAGGAGAAAATTCTTAGTTTTGTCCCAACTTTTAATTGTGGATATCTGACACAGATTCCAAGCATTGTAGACCTGGGGTTCTTAAACCTTGTATGTCTCACCCTTGTGTAACAAAATACTCATCTACTGACCCAGGTGGCTTTTATTGAAAACACTTTGAATGCATGATTTTAACCCTGACCTGTGTGATGTGGACATTTGTGGAGATGGTTGAAGTGTGACTAAAATGGCATGAGGAATTTGGATATTATTGAACTTCTTGCCTGTGCTGTGTAGGAATACATGTAGTAATTAACAGTTGAGGCAAATTCTTAGGAGTTTCCACTGAGGCATGGCTTGAGCTTGCATGTGAGCACAAGGGTAGCTGAAAAGCTGTAGTTATATTGGTCAGGGGCTTTAAAAGTGGTTATGTGACCACATGTCATCTGTAAGTGAAGATAACCTTGTCAGGTGTGATGGTTAATAAGCTCTCTGGAGTGGAAACTAAAGGAAATGAGCAATACTAGTCATGCAAGTTGGCAGTGAAAATAGCTGACATAAACTGATACATCTTTAGATAAAATTTGTTAAAATGTGCTACTGTTCGACGCAAGGCATGTTGACATGTAATATAAATATGTCTTCACATCAGTCATCGAATGCATACGGATTGCTCTGACTGACATTATTGCTTTTCATTGCAGCTCTGTGGAAAATGTGATCAGAGCACTGGTAAAAAACTGCAGACCGTGAGTATTCTCTGTATTACTCTTTCTTTGTATATTTTTTGGCTCAATATACTTAATCATTGCCTTTATATAAACATCAGGAAATGTAGAAAATCACCACTGCACACCATAGCTCGGCAGACATCTCAGGGAGCTCTTGGGCACTGTGCGCTCTTACGCAGATAATCTTATTATCTCCTCTAATTCTGTCTTGTCTGAAAGTTTCCTGTTACGGTAAGAAGGAAGAGTGATATGTGGTCAAGTGCAGAGACACTGGTCAGCAGCAACACAGAAGTTTTGACATGTTAGAAGCAAAAAATGGGAGATTATGAAAACGAACGACTAATAACCCCTTATGTCATGTTTCCCTGCTATATAAAACAATGCCAGAGTATCTACATTTGAGGGTTGTAAGATGCAACGAGCTTTGATATGTTCAATTAGTTAAATGTTAGTTAAATGTTATAGGCACACATATAACATTTAACACCGTTCTTCTAGCCGGCTAATTCATTTTTGTGATGCTAATACTCTGTTTTTATTCCCCCATATTATACTAAATTTTTGGCTTGTATGCAGGTATTTTTCAGACTCTGCAACTCAGGAGATGTTAGATGAGTGGAGACCTTTTTTATGTCCTTTTGATGTGACAATGCAAAGAGCAATCAGCTACTTTGAGCTCTTTTTGCCTACAACTTTACCACCAGAGCTGCATGAAAAGGGTTTCAAGTATGTTTTATTTAAAACTGTGATTGGATTGATTCACTTGTACACAGTATTAAGATCTTTGTTTGTCATCAGGTTGTGGTTTGAGGAAATGTTGAGCTTATGGGTGTCTGTGCAGAACCTCCCAAGCTGGGAAGTGGTAAGATGAAAGATGACATGTTTTGTAAAGTAAAGGACAGCATCTTGTGCTTATTTAGAAGTGTTCTGTTTGTTTGTGTAGCATCTGGTTAGCCTCTTTGCCCGTCTGGCTAATGACAACATTGGCTACATTGACTGGACTCCGTATATTCCCAAGGTAAGTTTATTTACAGTACAGTCTGCCACTTGTGAGGTTTGCGAAACACACCATGTGAGACTACTGCATGGTCATGGATGCTTGTGGAAACTAATTCTCAAGTTTCCTTGTTGATTTGGCAATCAGTCAGTTTTAGAAAGTGGGTTACATTTTTCAGGTTTGTTTTTTACTAACATTTTAGACCTATAAGACAGCTGAGCATAAATGTTATATTTCAACAATTTAATAGTTGATTTGCATTTTATTTTTCCAGATTTTTACAAGAATATTAAGAAGCTTAAATCTTCCAGTTGGCACCAGTCAGATGATCGTGCCCCGATACATCACCAATGCATATGATATCAACCATGCTGTGTTGTGGGTTTCGGCCTTATTGGTACGTTAACAGTTTTAATCACAACAGTATTATGTGACATAAAGATTTATTGACTTTTACATTACTTGCATGTTTCAGGGAGGACCCGACAAACAGGCGCAAGCTCAGCTCAGTGGCCTGTTCAAGAGTATTACCTCTTTCTTTCACCCATCAAACCATGGTCGCTGGTTGGTAAGTGATTTGAATGCTTCACAAGTTATATGAAGATATTATATCATTCTTACTGAGTTATTAAACAGCAACAAAGAGACTGTTATGTTGGTCCAAAGAAAATTGTCTACCCTCCGGGAGTGTAAATGCTCCAGTTAGCTTGTCTAACACTGATCCTCCAATATGTGGTAATGGCAACATCACTGTCCTGCTGACGGAGGGCACAGTCACACGTTGTTTTTTTCTGAGAAGCTTTCTTGGTTGTTGGCTGTATTGGTTTACAGCAGGATGTTGTTGAGACATGTGAGTTTACCCACAATGTTATTAAAGGTCACAGGAGGCACAGCCACATACCATTCTGTTTTGAGGAGCCCCCTCCATTACATTTCAATGCTCAGGCATCAACATGTGTCTTACCCAACACTATTAATGGCTCAGCAATGACTCAGTAAGTTTATTTTTGGCTGGCAAATATGTGGAAACACATTTTATAATGTGTTTACAAGTTAAACATTTAAACAAAGTTTATCAATTTATAATTGATTTATTATATATAATAATAATAATCATCATAATAAATAATCATAATAAATATTCTCAAACAAAAATGACATGTAAAACGCCATTGTGAACAGTCATCACATTCTGTAAACTTTATTATTCTTGAATAACACTTATCATGTAGCTTTATTAGTGATGCATTATTGTCATCTTGCCTCAAACAACATGTTTCTACTCCTTTTTTGGCTGAAACTGTTATAAAGGCCTCAGGCCCGGATCTTCAGGGTCCAAAAGGGTGCATTGCAACCTCATTTTAAAATGCTTGCTTCCTCGGATGCACCCTCGGTCAGATTGTTCTGGAGCCAGTGCTGAGAGGCGCACATTAATATACTACTTTTTCGTGTGGTTTTGTATATGGCGTTGTATGATATAATACGGTATTGCATGCATTTTTTGAACAGGGACAGTACATCTACAAAACATTGACCAAGGCAAAGTCAGGACAAATACTTGGTGCCAGGTTATAACATGAACACTAACTTACACATTTAGTCCCTAAGTAGGTAACAAAACACGAACACTGTTGTATATGGTTAAACAATTAAACAATCAATCAAAATAATATATAATTCAGCTCCATAACACAATTATTTATACATCAACTGAGGAGCTTATGATTGTTTTTTATAAAAGCCCTTTATGACCATTTACAGATGAAGCTAATGAAGATGCTCCATAGACTCCCTGCAAGTGTTGTGCGCAGGCTGCACAGAGAGCGCTACAGAAAGCCCACCTGGCTCACCCCTATTCCCGACAGTCACAAGCTCACAGAGCAGGACATCACCGAATTTGTAAACAGTATGATGGAGCCAGTTTTGCTCGCCATGTTTAGCAAAACGGGCAGCCTGGATGCCGCAAAAGCATTGCAAAACCTTGCTTTGATGAGACCCGAGTTGGTCATCCCACCAGTGCTAGAAAAGTAAGTTATTACTTAAATTAAACTTAAATTATTTCAACGCTCTTAATACCATCACGCTCTAAAAACTGTGATTAATTTGTTTTCTAATTGCAGGACGTACCCCGCTCTGGAGACGCTGACAGAGCCCCATCAGCTCACGGCCACTCTAAGCTGCATGATTGGAGTGGCGCGCAGTCTAGTATCCGGTGGCCGCTACTTTCCTGAGGGGCCCACTCACATGTTGCCACTGCTCATGAGGGCTCTGCCTGGCGTAGACCCAAATGACTTCAGCAAGTGCATGGTAGTCCATCCCTCTGTAGCAATTAATACTCATCCAGACCAGTAGCCTAATGACATGAAGTGATCTATTGTAATGTGCCCACAGATCACATTCCAGTTCATTGCTACATTTGTGACCCTTGTGCCTTTAGCTGACTGCTCCTTTGCCCTCCATGAAAGAACAGACTTAACAGAGGTGAATGATGAGTTCTTTATAAAGCTTGTTCTTATTTTTAACTGAATGTAATTGTACTTTTTCTGATTTTTAGATCGAGCGTGAGATGTGCTCAGCTTCTGCAGAGTTTGAAGATTTTGTCCTTCAGTTCATGGACAGGTGAGTGAATCTGGTCTCTCATTTTTGGTCTGCACGCTACTTTGCTGAACATGTTTTTACCATTTACATACCATTTAGCTGTCTTGTATGATAGACATACTGTAGACCATGATTCTTCACTCCTCCCCAATTATATTTGTAACAGGAACTTAATATAATCTATGTAGTCTGTCTGACGACTCCTACAGAGCGTGTTCCTCATAGTGTCAGCAGAGACTTAAAAAAAAATTAATAAAATCACTTTCCGTCGCTTAGCTAGTTCTAGTTTCCTCCCGGTGGCGGAGCACATGGAAGTGGGGTTTGAGATGCAGCCAAAGTGTGTGAGCCAATTATGTGTCTGTCTGAGCTTGTTCTGTTGTTGATGCATCGCGCCGCTCTCATGCGTATTTCCGGTGATCGCCTTCATTCCATAGGGAATGAATGCAAACTGGTGGCTCGTACTACTCTTGCCACTGCTGGTGTTAGTGCGCTGTTAAAAGGGTATCTTTGCTGTACACTCCGCCCTTCTGGAGCAGGCAGAACTGCATCACTCCTCCATAGTTCTGTTTGACCTGCCAATCAAAGCCCAGCCTCAAAAATATTACATTTTCAATGCTTGTTGATGAGCTTCATGTGCTACATACATTTTCTCTCTAATCCTGTATTTGATTACTATTTTTTTATGGTCTGTGCAGATGCTTTGCCCTGATAGACAGCAGTACTTTGGAACAAACCCGTGAGGAAACGGAGACAGAAAAAATGACTCATCTGGAAAGTCTGGTCGAACTTGGACTGTCCTCGACTTTTAGCACCATCCTGACACAGTGTTCATTGGACATCTTCAAGGTTACTGTTACTCTACACACATGTCCCTCATTCATCAAACTTGTGTACGGCAAAATCAGAGCGTATGTGAGGTGTACGAAAAATCACTGCCTGTTTTGGCATTCATCAATCCGGACGTAAACAAGGCTACAGCGTTAATATTTATGGGCAGGCTTTGATTAAGTGTTGCCTGGGCAGCGGGCCACAGCGACGCTCATGGTATTTATTTATTTCTTTTGTGTTCTGTTTTTAACACAAAAGACCACAGTAACCGTGGCGCAAACATTGTGTGAATGGCTTCCCCGCCTCACACGCGCCCCACTGCTGTGTACCGGGACTCACCTGGGTCTGAGCGAGGCCCTGGTCTGTGCACAGGGTCTGCTGACCACGCGCTCTATTTAATAAAGATAACTTTTATTTATTTATTTAGTGAATGTGATCTTGGATTGGCTATAAGGTTAATGTGGGTTACTGACTTATTCTATATTCTCTTCCTAATGCGCAAAATTATCATTTGTTTTGCTTTAATTTATTATTTCCTGGTCCGAGTAATGTTCTTTTTTGCCGTGTTTTGTGTCTGCATGTCGTCAAACCCATGGGTAAGGCCTCTTGATACATATTTTTGGGCATTTCATTCAAATGACGCTGGGATTTCACCGTGGCATTTATCATCAGCTGCTCGTGTGTACGGCAGGATTAGAGCAGTAACCACAGGTTCATAAATGCCGCGCGTCCTCTTGTGTATAATCACAATACACCAAAACATACACCATTTTTGTGCGCAACGTTAATAAATAAGGGCCACTACCTATATCGGTCTTTTGTGTATACATTATGTTCTAATGCAGAGTTTGACCATTTTAACAGGTGGCTTTGGAGAAAGTGTTCAACTTTGCAACCACCAACATCTTCGAGACTCGTGTAGCAGGGAGGATGGTCGCAGACATGTGCAGAGCTGCTGCCAAAGTGAGTCCCTTTGAATTGCATACAGTGTACAATGTTTTCAGGCCTGTCTCTTCTTTTTCTATTTTGTTGTGGTCTTGATACATAAAAGTCTTTTTTTCCTGTAGTTAAATTTCTACAATAATGAACTTTAAGAAAATATGGACCAAAAGGACAACATTTAGTTAGTGTTGTAGTTGTCTTTGAACATGCGTACAAGTTAAGGGCTCTGGTAAATTTGATTAATCGTCTTTGAAACAGAAAGGTACTGCTTCTATATCAACGTGAGTGGAATTTTGTAAAATAAAAAATCAAATAGTTTTAACATTTTTCGGAAACAGACTTATAATCATTATTATTTACAGTTTGACATTGACACAGGGTTAAATAGAGAGAGACACACTTCTGAACACACTAAAGGGCATCACTTAGTTCCATGTCATCATCCTTGTGCTCTCTTCCTTTGTAGTGTCACCCAGCAGAAGCACTTAAGGTTTTTGTGCCACATTGCTGCAACGCTATAAACCAAATTGCAGTCCGTAAGTGCATTGAAGTTGCATTTTCTTTCGGAAATTTGTTTTGGTATAAACTTTGTGGCTGCTGTAAACTCTGGCTTTATCCTGCACAGATGAGGAAGTGTTAAACGAAGAGGAGCTCGACAAGGAGTTTCTGTGGAATCTGCAGCTCTTGTCTGAGGTGATTTTGCCCAACTTTCCTCATTTTATTCCCTGTGGCTTATTTGGCCTAAGCTTTTAACCTCTCGACGCAGGTCACCCGAGTGGATGGCGACAAAGTTTTGCCCTATCGTTCTGAGCTGGTGCAGATATTGCAGCTGACGCTCCACCTCAAATGTAAGCAGGGCTACACGCTCTCCTGCAACCTGCTGCACCACATTCTTCGCTCCTCTACTCTCATCTACCCCACGGAGTACTGCAGTGTGCCCGGGGGCTTCCACCAACCCATCAGCGACTACCTGCCTATTAAGGTATTTCTCACGGGTTTTTGAGACTGCTGTTTTTAGGACCCTTGTTTTAATGGCGACACATATGCTCTCCACAGCTCTGGCTTACAGCTGATGTGATTAGTTCCCTGTTGCTCTTAAGTCAGTAACAACCTCTACTGTGATCCCATTACGGCACTTTCTCAGTTGAGGCTAGTGTCTTGCCTAGCTTACTATTTAAAATCCTCAGCTGTCAATGACAGTTGTTAGTAATTTTGTTGACGAAGAGTACGAAACAGTGCTTTTAAACTTGGAACAAATCGTATCAAAAATGAAATGGCAAAAACAATCTCAATTTTTAATCTGATATTTATTTCTGATTTGCTTTGGCTTTTATTCTTAATACAAACAAATAAATATAGCAGAATTACTAATATGCTTTATAATAATATAGACATAATTGACATTTTAAATAAATCTTTAAATAAAGCTTCAACTAGAAAATGTCCCTCTTCAGGGCAATTAAACATACAAAATAATAACATTTTACCAGACTTCAAACCCTTTTTACTGCCACAGAGTCGGCTGTAGACCTGACCATTAAATAGCTGTTTCTGATGGGATTGTGATTTCGATATTCAACGTTGTCTTTTAAAGGATTGGGGTCGACCTGGTGATCTATGGAACTTGGATATTCGGTGGCATGTCCCCAGTGTTGAGGAGACTTCTTTTGCTTTTTACCTCCTGGACTTCATTCTCCAGCCTGAACTTCAACGCCTTCAGAGATTTGCCCAAGGAGAACAGGACTTGAGCAGGTACAATCCAACATAAGGCGTTTTTTGCACCAAACAGTTTTTGGGGCTAATCCCTGAACCTCCCCCAGTCACAGAAACTCCCTTTCCCCTCTGCTAGTGTTCGCACTGAGCAGCAGGACAGGGGTTTATAATGGGGTTATAATGTCAGCGCCCTGCATGTATCTGTACGCTGCTAACCTGGCCCAGGCGCACTATTAGCAAAGCAACCTTTGTCGCATGTGCCTGAAGGCATCCGGATTACACTTCTCCCCATGGAAAATTCATAATTGAGCAAAAAGTACAGTGTGCAATGAGCAGTTGGAGTTTAAAGTAAAACCAGGCTTCACTGAGTTATTTTGCTTCAGTTTTTGACGCAAAAAAGACGCAACAGATTAATCAATCACTCAAACTTAATTTATAAGTCGCTTTTCATCCAAAACGTGACACAAAGTGCTTTACAGTGAATTCAAATACAGTGATTCACATGTACCTTTTATATAGTTATTCATTCATTTATTTACAAAGACAGTGCATATTAACATAACAGCTCAACTTTAATATATGCCAGAGTTAGCCAAAAGGCTAGTTTTCATCTGTAGTCCTATGCCAGATGTACAGTAGGCAGTGCACCTTGGAACTAGGTAGAACATATTGATTATCATATGGCAAAATACAATAAACATTACATTTGCTGCTGTGTTCTTTTGTTTTTCAGAGATGATGTCCTGCAAAGTCTCGCCATTGTCCAACACTGCCTCTTAGGAGCAGGAAGCCTCATGCCGCCTTTAAAAGGAGAGCCCATCCCTGACTTGTAAGGAGCAGCACTGTTTCATTAAATGCCATCTAAAAGTGATATGTCAAGTAATTCAAAATAAAATAATCCTCAGGGTCCAGAGTTTGGTGAACTTGAATGAAACCACTTTTTATACAGGGATGGAGTATGGTATGATCATTTAATCTTCGTATTAGGTAAATATATATTATTTTTTAGATGTTGTTCTGAAGTCTCGATGTGTGTCTTTCAGATCACTCCAGAGAGAACTATAGAGATGCAATCTGTCGTGTGATGAGGCAGTTGCTGCGTACGTCTTAACACTTTTGTTGTAGTATAAGTACTATAGTAAGAATAAAGCTCAATTTTAGACAAGCAATTTACTTCTTTTTTGTGATTGTAGACTACATCCTGGAGCACACTGAGGATGACACAAAGTCTCTCTTCTCCATCATTAAAGTGAGGCTTTTCTCAACTTAAATACTTACTGATATATATATATTTTATACTTGTTGTGTTGTTTTGTTATCTATTGCATGTTTATTTTGTAATTGTATGTCAACATGCAAGTGAGCTTTTAATAAAAATGTTTGTATTCCAGATCATCAGTGATTTGTTGCACTTCAAAGGTTCGCACAAGCACGAGTTTGATTCTCGCTGGAAAAGTTTTAATCTTGTCAAGAAATCCATGGAGAATAGAGTGAGTGTTGTATATGTTTTAACATTGCCCACAGGGTCACACTGCAATGTTTCTCATTTGACAAAATACTTAAAATTGCAGCTTCACGGCAGAAAGCAGCACATCAGAGCACTGCTGATAGATCGTGTTATGCTTCAGCATGAAGTACGTAATTTTCCTCTTTATTTGATAGAGGGTATTCGATGTATACTTAATGTGTGCTGTTTGTAGTTGCGGAAGCTGACAGTGGAAGGTAGTCCATATAAAAGCATTCACCAAGACCTGATGAAAGATCTTTTGAGGCTTTCCACAAGCACCTACAGTCAAGTAAGTTCATCTTAGGGAATCTGTGTGAAAATTGTATTCAAGGATTTATAAACTGATTGTGAGATGAAACATGATTATCTCACAGATCCGAAACAGGGCTCAAACTGTGTTGTTCACTGCTCTGGGAACCTACAATTTCTGCTGCAGAGATCTCATTCCTCATGTTTTGGAGTTTCTTAACCCTGAAAACAGCAGTGTCACACAGCAACAGTTCAAGGTATAGCAGTCAACTGAACTTTAATGGACAGTTGTCTCAGTTGTCTTTAATGACCTTTTCTTCATGTTTTAGGGTGCTTTGTACTGCCTTCTTGGGAATCATAATGGTGTCTGCATGGCCAATTTGCACGACTGGGATTGTATTTCTTTGACATGGCCTGCTATTGTACGATCTGGCCTTAGCTCAGCTATGTCCTTGGAAAAGCCCTCCATTGTGCGCCTGTTTGATGACCTTGCAGATAAAATACATCGTCAATATGAGACCATTGGCATTGACTTTGCGGTGAGACGAGTATACTGTTGACACTTCAGATAATAATTGGACTGGATCCATATTCATTAAAATAATGCGTCTTTTTGTTATTATCTTTGTGCTCGGGCAGATTCCTTCCGAGTGCTGTGCTGTGGCAAAACAGCTGATGGTCACTGGAGCCCCACTGCCCTCTGAGCCTGTTCCCACAGACGAAAACGTGGCAGAAGGTCTGCAAAGACAGGAACAGAAGAACGCTGAGTCTGTAGAGTGAGTAAACCCTATATATTATTTTTTGTTTCCTGTCACACTCCATCACGCTTGTATTTATTTATTTATTTTTATTCATAGAAGCTTTTGTACTTATTTATGTGACAACGATTACATTTCAATGACAAAGATTTCATATTTTGTAGAAGGTACAAGCAGCTGATCGTCGACATGCTGGATAACTTGAGCAACAGAAACTTGTAAGTCAGTGTATTGCAATGTATTGATGAGCGGTCAGTCTGTTTTTTAAATTCTCATTACCTTTAACATATTTCTGGTGTCCCTTTTCAAGGCCTTGGAAATTTGAACACATTGCGATTGGCTTTTTGTCATTGCTGCTGAGAGATGACCATCAACTCCCACCAGCCGCTGTCACTTTCTTTGTCGAAAGCCTCAATCACGACTCTCTCTATGTTCGCAAGGTTGGTTACATACTTTAAGCATTTCCATGTTAACATGAAATATATTGAAATATTACATTTTCACCATTAGGTGGCGATATCAGCTGTAGCAGGAATCATGAAGCAGATAAAGAGACCTCATAAGAAGGTCCCTGTCAGTCCCTCAAAGCTTTGTAAGCATTGCCCTTCTTTGTCCTTCATCTACTGTATTTTATGTTGTCGTTTATGTTCTACTTTTGCTCATTTGGTGTAGGTGGGATCAAGGAATCCAGTAATGTTGTAGCAGGAGACCGAAAAGACAACAAGTGGCTTCAGTATGACAGCAGCAGTTTGCCGCGCTCACAAGAGACCTGGGATAAATGTGTCTTTGTTGAAAAGACGCACTGGGGATACTACTGCTGGCCAAAGTAAGATACAAAAAAATGTTTCACTGTGAGTTGTCTGTTGTAGATTTGTACTTAAGTAATGTTTTAACACTAGGGAACTGATCGTGTATGCACCATCTGAGGAACAACCCAAAGAGGACCTCAGTAGAGATGAAATGACAGAGGTAAATGTGCAGTGACTCATGTTGTGCAGGATGGCTGTATTTCAAGTATTACTATTAACCACATTTTTCATATTTACTTACAGAGGGAACAGATTATATATGACCATTTCACAGACCCTGCCTTTATCAACCAGTTCATTGAGTTTCTCTCTCTGGAGGATCGAAAAGGCAAAGACACGTTCAGCCCTCGCAGATTTTGTTTGTTCAAAGTAGGAATACATTACAAAACAATATGTCTTTTGCAAACTGGCTACAAAGTACTCATTTGTTCATTGATCTTGTCAGGGGTTGTTCCGCAACTTTCATGATGCATTCCTGCCACTGCTGCAGCCGCACATGGAGCGCCTGGTTGCAGACTCCCATGAGAGCAAACAGCGTTGTGTTGCGGAGATCATCTCTGGTTTAATCCGAGGCTGCAAACACTGGCGTTATCAAAAGGTGCACCTGCAAGTGCCATTTAATTACTTTCAATTGTAAACACAAAATTGTTAATTAAACTGGTTTTATAGGTTGAGAAACTCTGGGCCACGTTGTGTCCTTTACTGCGCACTGCACTGTCTAACATCACAATCGAAACCTATGCCGATTGGGGCACTTGTATCGCTACAGCATGTGTAAGTTTATACTTTGTCCTTTACACTATGACACATAGGGGTTGCCAGCTAATAATAACATATACTTTTTTTCCATGCAGGAGAGCAGAGACCCACGGAAGCTGCACTGGCTGTTTGAGATGCTCATGGAGTCTCCAGTGAATGGAGAGGGGGGATCATTTGTGGATGCTTGGTAAATTCAGTACTACATGATTATATCAAAGTATTTAAAAATTAACCACAAGTAATGACATTTATTTTTCCAGTCGCTTGTATGTTCTGCAAGGAGGACTTGCTCAACAGGAGTGGCGTGTTCCTGAGCTCCTCCACAGATTGTTGCAATATTTGGAGCCCAAACTTACACAGGTCTACAAAAATGTGCGAGAAAGAATTGGCAGGTAATTTATTTATTGTTTTCGGATAGAGGCAGATAGGCAAGGCATGTTTATTTATACCGAGCATTTTGTGCACAAGGCAACTCAATGCGCCAACAAAAAAACAAAGTATCTGGAAATCCAATGCAGGATATTGCATTGTTTACAGCCCTTGGCAATTTTCAACACCAAAGGGGCTTTTGACTGGGGCTTTTTGCCAACTGACATTTTCTCTCATCTTGAATTTTGCAAATATGATTTGTTCTCTTTTCCAGCGTTCTTACTTATATCTTCATGATTGATGTGAATCTGCCATTCACTGAGCCAACCATGTCTCCACGCATCAGTGATTTTACTGAGCGAGTGTTGTTGCGCCTGAAACCCCTGACAGAAGGTGATGAGGAAATTCAAAATCATGTGGTTGAAGAGAATGAGGTCGGGGAGCAGGACGAGAGAACCCAAGCAATAAAACTCCTAAAAACAGGTGAGAGATTGTTTTGGATACCATGCCCTTTTGTACCATGTCATGACTTTAAACTAAAATCCATTTTTGTATCATCAGTATTGAAATGGCTGAAGGCAAGTGCTGGACGGTCATTTTCCACTGCTGTTACGGAACAGTTACGATTTCTTCCTTTGCTTTTCAAGGTGAGAACTTTCTCTATTCATTTGGAATAACACTTCTTAATAGTGTTATGAGATATAAAGTCTGTTATTCTTTGTTTAGATTGCTCCAGTAGAGAATGATGATAATTATGATGAACTAAAACGTGACGCAAAGACATGCCTGTCTCTCATGTCCCAGGGGCTGCTCTATGCAGAGCAGATCCCCATGGTTCTCGAGGTGCTGCAGGAGGTGAGTGACAGTTGAGTTTAGTTAATTGAGATCCCCGTTAGATCCTGACCGAGCTCAGGAACTATTCTGCCAGTGTATAATCACAATACAATGTAAAGGAAAAGAAGTGCCCTTTTTAGCACAGGTTCTAACCCTTGTTTTTTTTTATCCTTTTACAGATTGCTAGCAGTAATTCTTGGCATGCTCGATACACTGTGCTGACATATCTTCAGATTATGGTTTTCTATAACCTGTTCACTGTCATGAGCGACCAGAAACTAGTGAACACAATTCGGGCACTGGTGATTAAACTCCTGGAGGATGAACAACTGGAGGTAAAATATATTCATATTATGGAATGCATTGTGTCAAAATAGTAAAATTATTGCATTAAAATAAATTAATCAAAGCAAGTAATTTTCCTACTCCGCAACGCTTATAAAATGATGAGGCTTGTGATCTGCACTAAACTGTAGCTGTAGTGACATGGCAAAGCAAACCACAGAGTTAAAACTGGGGCAAATATGTGTCCTTATGGATGAGAATATGACTGCACATGTGTTTCTATGTGCTTCACTTGACGCTGACATTACTGTGACCCCAAAAGACACTTGATATACAGAATTCCTATGTAGCTTTGGGCCTCGTTTAAAAGCCTAAAAGCCTGGCTCCCAAGTGTTTTTTTATTCTAAAAGTTGTTATGACCCATGTGACAATGCTGGGCCTAGGTGTCATATTTTTAACATAGCTGGTTTTCATCAGCAATAAAAAGTGGAAGCCTAAATAATAAAAATATTAAGATGGTCAGGCATGGAGGGGCGAGGTTATGGATGGCTTTGAATGTGAGGAGCATGATTTTGTAGTCGGTGATAAATCTATGATTGACGGGCTCTGGAGGACTGTGGAGGCTCGTAGCTGGTCCATCCGCCTTTTTGCCCTTTTAAGGAACAGGCTTCGTAGGAGGAGGTTGAGCAGCCATGTTAATTCCACAGACAACTCGGGATCATTATTATGAATGGGGCTGAATGGAACACCGGTTATCGCTCCTACTTTGTAGTTTCACACAAGATTATTGAGTTGATGAGGAGAGGGGGTGGAGAGCAGGGTTCACTACTGACACCTACTGACGAAAAATCAGCTTTAAGATTATTCGTTTTTTTTTTCCCCCCCATCAATTTCCCAGCTGCAATTTACACTATTTCTATAAGGGAAATGCTAAAACTGGGGTGGTGCAGTCACGGCATAACAGTCTGATTATATAATAGTCGGCCTGGTTTTTGCTGTAACCTGCTTGTTTATGCTAGTGGTGCTCATAGTGTCTAGCTTCACTGTAGTGATTCAGCAGACTCCCCTCCCCTCAGTTTCTCTTCCTGTTGCTATGGAAACCGGAGGCTGCAGTGATCTGTTGCTATGGCGATCATGTTCAGATTGAAGGAAGATAAAGCACATAGGACAGTGGAAAAGAGGTGTGGGGGTGAATGGAGTCAGGTTTCTGTTGAAAAGACCAGTGATGAAGATAATCCATTAAAATGATCATATCCCTTCTTCATATGTAAGTGAAATGTCAATCCACTTTATTTGTAAAGCACTTTTCATCAACAAAAAGTTTCCAAGTGCTGCACATAGAATTATTAAGTAGTGTGTGTGTATCTGTTAAGTCCCACCAATCTTCTTCAAAACTAAAAATGATAATGGATAGTTATACATTGGCACACTGGACCAACTCTATACCCTTCATCGGGTACTCGAGGGTTCGTGGGAGTTCGCCCAACCAGTCCACATGTGTTTTGTGGATCTGGAGAAAGCGTTCGACCGCGTCCCTCGTGGTGCCCTGTGGGGGGTGCTCCGGGAGTATGGGGTCCGGGGCCCTCTGCTAAGGGCTGTCCGTTCCCTGTATGACCGCAGCAGGAGCTTGGTTCGCATTGCCGGCAGTAAGTCAGACCTGTTCCCGGTGCGTGTTGGTCTCCGCCAGGGCTGCCCTTTGTCACCGGTTCTGTTCATTACTTTTATGGACAGAATTTCTAGGCGCAGCCAGGGGCCGGAGGGTGTCCGGTTTGGGAGCCTCAGAGTCTCATCTCTGCTGTTTGCGGACGATGTTGTTCTGATGGCTTCAACGAACCAGGACCTTCAGCACGCACTGGGGCGGTTTGCAGCCGAGTGTGTAGCGGCCGGGATGAGGATCAGCACCTCCAAATCCGAGGCCATGGTTCTCCACCGGAAAAAGGTGGCTTCCCCTCTTCAGGTCGGTGGGGAGTCCTTGCCTCAAGTGGAGGAGTTCAAGTATCTCGGGGTCTTGTTCACGAGTGAGGGACGGATGGAGCGTGAGATGGACAGACGGATCGGATCTGTTCCGGATGCCTCCTGGTCGCCTCCCGCGGGAGGTGTTCCAGGCATGTCCTAGTGGGACAAGGCCTCGTGGAAGGCCCAGGACACGGTGGTGGGACTATGTCTCCGAGCTGGCCTGGTGTCGCCTCGGGGTCCCCCCAGAACAGCTGGAGGAGGTGTGTGTGGATCGGGAAGTTTGGGCATCTCTGCTGAGACTGCTGCCCCCGCGACCCGGCCCCGGATAAAGCGGAAGAAAATGGATGGATGGATGGACATTGAACAGTATACTACATAAAACTATAAATAATACTTAAAACCCAAAATAGAAAAAGGGAAAAAACAAACAAAAAAAGCAATAAAACAGATTAAATGGAAAAAAAGAAGAAGATAAAAGACCTCTGTGAACTACACACCAACACATTATTAAAAGCCAGAGAATAAAAGCGTGTCCTCAGGGGGCTGTTTGGATGTGGGGCGCAAAGTGTTTCACTGCTTAGAGCCGACTACAGAGCTGTCCCTTGGTCCTTAGTGCCCCAGCTGGAGTATACTGCACATTTGGAGGAGGTCCGTGAGAGTCCAGTATATTCAAAGCTTAAGAAAATTAAAATGTTACAATCTAGTTTAAAACAGAGTTAGCCAGTGCATAAAAGCAAAAATATGGGTTTGCCTTTTCAGGCCCCTGTTAAATGTTGTGCTACTGGTGCTTGGACAATGGCAGAAGGGACAGTGCAATATTATGGATAACAAATATCATTACTGAACATTGTAAAATTAACAAAATAAAGAAACAGTTCTATTTTATTTACAGGTTAGAGAAATGGGTGCTACTACACTGAGTGGCTTCCTGCAGTGCAATTTTCTGTCAATGGATGGTCCTATGCAGGCCCACTTTGAAGCTCTCTGTAAAACACGATTGCCAAAGAAGAGGAAGAGGGAGCTTGGTGCGATGGTGGACCCCATACCTTCAGCTGGTAATAATGCGAAACATACTTAACAAAGTTCTTGAGTTTTTGTTTTGTTTTGTTTTATCCAATGTGTAATGTTTTGAAAGATTTGGTACGACGCCATGCTGGTGTCCTAGGACTGAGTGCATGTATACTCTCCAGCCCGTATGATGTCCCCACGTGGATGCCTCAGCTGTTAATGGACCTGAGCGCTCATCTAAACGATACACAACCTATTGAGGTACACACTGGTGCTCATCGTATAGTACACGTGTGTGCAATGATAAATTTGTTTGTAAAACATGTTATTCCTCTCAGATGACTGTGAAGAAAACCTTATCAAATTTTAGACGTACACACCATGACAATTGGCAGCAGCATAAGCAGCAGTTCACAGATGATCAGCTCCTCGTCCTCACCGACTTGCTCGTGTCTCCGTGTTATTATGCCTAATGCCAGGTAAAGATTTTACTGTGAAATAGACTCCCTACAGCGGTTACTTTTTAAATGTCTCTGTGTGTCTTTGCAGCAATAAAGACAACCCTTCATGAGCCACGTTCCTTGACAAATTTTGAAGAAGGAAACCATGAAGAAAAATAAAATGCAAAAACAGTACTGAAATGTGGAACATGAACTATTTTATTTGTATGCATCTGGTTCATTTACATTTCTACTATACTTAATATTTAAGGAATTATCCTTGCAGGTGTGAAAGACCTGCAGTTTGTAACATTATTGTACAGTTGTTGTTTTTTTAATTTGTGTGCATGTGCACAATGGAGTGTGTGTGTGCATTTTGGAGATGCTTGAAGACGTTCGTTGGTGTCCCACACATTTCTCAGGATTGTATCCCAGTTATAAACTCTGAGCCAACACAATGTCCAGTGAAGGACATCTTTACTATACACGGTCTTTAGTTAGAACCCTGCACACACAATGTTTGTGTGTCTGTTTGATCTACGCATACATATGTATGCATATGTCATGCTGTGTCAAATATGCACAAACATTTATTTATTTATTTTACTTTTTGAAGTGCTAAAGGTTTATTTTTTTCTGAAATTATGTAAATGTCACGCGGAAATGATTTTCATTTCTTTACTTGTACTTTGCAATGAAGGGAGAGGAGATGCTCCCCTAGGCTGTGCTGTGATGTTTGCAGTGAGAACGAACAGATTTAACCATGATGTGTGTCAGTGCAAAAGTGTAACCAAAATGCCTGTTCTTGACTTTTATGGAGTAGCTACAACCTTTTTTTTTTTTTTTTAAATAACCCTTGAGAATAAACTATTTTGGTTGTTTTCCCCTTGAATCAGTCAAACCTTAATAATTTAGGACCTCACTTAGCATAGTGCCAAAACTGCAGTGATTTTTTTCTTTTTTTTTTGTAACATTTTCATTTTGAATGTTAATAAAGGTTATATATCAATATTTTTTCTCAGTTCTAATCTATGATTTACTATATGGCCTTTTAATAACCGTGTCTATATAAAGATTGGGCAAGATGCTCAAAATACACCATGTTGCACCCCAACAATTTACAAATGTTGAAATTGCTCTTTAAGAAGTGATGAATGCACAAACCTGACACATTTTTAAATTATTGTTTTAAATATTAATTGTCTTCACTTTTAGACACCTTTATGAGAAAATAATTGGACCTTACTTTACTATGTGCTTTCAGAGAAGACCCTGAACATTGTGACTGTTTTTATTTCATTTGGATTGCCCGAGTAAAACCAGAGATATTAGTCAAAAACCAAGACCAAAAAAAAAGCGTATATTATAATGTATAATAATATGATTCTTGCGTGCCCACAACCTCAATTTGAGACTATAGACTGTTTATAATGTGATGTCACATGAATTGATGATCTATAAGCTGCACAAATAGCCTGGATTTTTAAAAGCCAGTGCTGCGGTCTGCGTTAAAAATTAATGCCTATAGAAATTCATCATTCATACTTGTTGCCTAGCAACTTGTTGAGATGCTGTTCTCAAGGATATTTGTACAGAGCAGGGCAAACAAACAATTGGCAACCATTTTATTGGCTCCAAAAAGAAAGCATAATTAATATATATATATATATATATATATATATATATATATATTTATATATTTATATATTTATATAGCGTGTCTTTAAGCTAAAAAGACAACAACAAAAAAACAGTGGAGCGTAATGGAATCAGTGGAGTGTAATGGAATCAAAGCAATATCCTACTGTAACAGTGCAGAGAACGCTATCATCTTTTTCTAAGAGCACTGTAAAAAGGTGGCGAGATTTTCCACATGGATGAGACGCATCTTCCTGAATGCAGTGGATGCTCATGCCTGAAGCCTACGTAGGCAGTGACTTCATACTCATTTTTCAGCGCACGTCCAGCCGTCGCTTCTACATGGATGCCTGTATCGTTAAGAAAACCAATATAAACCGTCTAAGGTTGTTTGAATTGTTAGACAATTGCGCGTTTGGAGAAATACGTGTTTTGACAGCATCCGTCTTACTCTTGCGTAAACGTTTCTCTAAAATCGGGCAAATTTGAGCAAAAAACTGCGGCGCGTTTAGTTACGGTTTGAGATGAAGATACACGGAGAAGGCTTCAAATAACGATGACGGATGCTGCTGATTCCACACAGATAATAGAAGGTACGTTTTCTTGTTATTATTTGGCTCTCTAAGTGTCATTGGTGGCTGTAGAGACCTTACGCATTGTATAAGAATAATGTTTGCTGGGGCGCAGTAATTTGCAGTGGCGCCGCTGGCGCATACAGCAGGCTTTTTAGTCGTTAAATTGACGTCTGCAACCCGCTAATGTCGCTATACCTGACGTTCTTGATAAAAGCTATGAGCATATGTTAAAATTTGTAATATTAATTACCACTCTCTATCTTTATCTCACACAGTGGTAATGGTGCCAGAGGCCGAGCTCCAGGCACTGTAAAGGTGATGATTTATCCGTGGAAAATGTGAAATCCAGCCAGTGGAATACAAAAGACGTCTGACATAAAATGAACACCACAGTCCCGCCTCCAGAGCTGGTGGATGTGCCAAGGACACATAACCTCAGCATTCCCCCTGGAACCCTGGGCACACAGAACCTGGCAGGATGGGCTGTCATCCACACTGCCACTTTGGCATTTTGCTCTCTTCTCCTTATTGTCATCTTTTGTCTGGGCTCTTATGGAAATCTGGTTGTGTTTCTATCTTTTTTCGACCCAGCGTTCCGCAAATTTCGAACTAACTTTGATTTTATGATCCTCAACCTGTCTTTTTGTGATTTGTTCATCTGCTGTGTGACTGCCCCTATGTTTGCACTGGTGCTCTTTTTGGATGCTAGTGGAGGGGATGGGGTGTCAAAAAGTTTCTGCTTTGCCTTCCATTTAACCAGCTCCGGCTTCATCATCATGTCCCTGGAGACAGTGGCTGTCATCGCCCTGCACAGACTGCGTATGGTACTAGGACAGCAGCCCAATCGAACTGCTTCCTTCCCTTGTACGCTGGCCCTTACTGCCCTTTTGTGGACATCCAGCTTTACCATGGCTGCTCTGCTGACTATGAGGGCCTACCCACGCAGAAGTGGACCCTGCCTGCCACACTTTGGTCTCGGGGGTGGGCAGGCCAGAGTGGTACTTTATGTGTACTTGGCAGACTTTGCCTTTTGTGTGGCTGTGGTGTCAGTGTCCTACCTCATGATTGCTCAGACTCTGAGGAAGAATGCACAGGTGAGGAAATGTCCCATCATCAGTGTGGATGCTACCTGCCCCCCACCACCACCGCCACTCATTGCAGCAGGATTTGAGAGCATGCAGTGTGGTGCACAGGGTCCCTCTCTGTATCGGAACCAGACATACAACAAGCTGCAGAATGTTCAAACTCGCTCGTTGGCCCACAGGAGCCAACCTGCTGTGCCAGGAGCTGCTGCAGGAGCTACATGCTGTCAGCTGGTGTCCTCTGTCAACCTGGCCACAGCCAAAGACTCTAAAGCAGTTGTGACTTGCATAGTTATTGTGTTTTCAGTGCTGCTTTGCTGCTTGCCAATGGGAGTTTCACTGGCACAAGATGTGCTTTCACCAGAGAGTAATTTTACACATTACCAGTTTGAACTGTGTGGGTTTGTCCTCATCTTTCTCAAATCAGGCATTAATCCCTTTGTGTATTCTCGCAACAGTGCAGGCCTACGCCGTCGGGTCCTATGCTGCTGTCAGTGGGTGGCACTAGGTTTTCTTTGTTGCAAGCAAAAGACCCGCCTTCATGCAATGGGAAAAGGCAGTCTTGAAGTTAACCGTAATAAGTCGTCCCACCATGAAACCAACTCTGCCTATGTCCTGTCACCAAAGCCCCAAAGGAGACTCATTGATCAGGCGTGTGGGCCAAGCCACTCCAGAGACTGTGTAGGCAGCCCCAAAGGCACCGGGGCCCGCAAGCCCCGCCCCCCCAGCACCTCCACACCCATTAACACCCGCATTGAGCCCTATTACAGCATCTACAACAGCAGCCCCTCTGCTGGACCTAGCTCACCCACCAGCCTGCAGCCTGTTAGCTCACAAACATTTGCCTTCGCCAAGTCTTATGTAGCCATGCACTACCACACTCATCAAGATGCTCTACAGGACTTTGACAGCACCTCAGTGCATCAGATTCCTATTCCCTCAGTCTAAACGGAGATTATGTTTTGGACCATTGTGTTAATAAGACTCATCTCACTTTATGTACATGGATGTGGACACAATGTGGTGGTAGAAAAATAAGGAATAATACAATTTGCCATGGGAATCAAAAAGTATTGTGTTCTAAGCGCTAGACTAAAATTAACTTTGCAGAAAATGTATTTTCACACAGTGCTCCTGTATTGTGCACGCATGTGCCATATTCAGTGCAAGACTTCTGTTTACATGCTGCAAAGACTACATGGGCTGATTTCCGTGCAGAGCCATGAAAGAAGCTGCAGTAGTGATTGTGTTATGAAAACCTGCACACATCTTCACATGGCTGCCAATGGCATGTGAATGCACTTTGAATCTGCTTTGAAAATGTTATTTGTGATCCTAAAACCATTTTTAAAAGAAATAAATGTTTGGCAATTTAAAGCTTGTCTTCACTGTGATATACTTATTGTCCCAACATAAGTGTGTAGTTGTGTTGACAGAACTGAAAATCTTGCCTCTGCTCTGAAGTGCCCTCTGGTGGTTGAATTTAGCAATTTCAAAGTTGTAGATGCATACATTGAAATTAAGAAAGAGAAAAGACAAAACAACAACTGGGCGGCACAGTAGCGCAGTGGTTAGCGCTCATGCTTCAGAGCTAGAAAGTCCCGGGTTCGATTGCCACCTGGATGGGGCCCGTCTGTGTGGAGTTTGCATATTCTCCCAGTGTCTGTGTAGGTTTTCTCCAGGTACTCTGCTTTCCCCTACCACTAAAAAACATGTATAATAGGTAAATCCTCCAGCCAGGTGATTCTGACCATCAGCCTGGCTCCACATCTGGAGGTGGGTCCCTGGGTGTAGCACTGCCGTCGCCCACCGCTCCTTACAGGTTGCCCCAGCGGCATCTAGGGATGGGTCAAATGCAAAGGACAAATTCCCTACAGGGACAATAAAGGGACAAACAAACTCTATATTTGATTTTGAGAACTTTTATTAATAACTTGAAATCAGTTGGCATATTCTGATCAAAATCCCAGTGTGAATTTACATAAAAACAAAGTCTTTCAATGATCCACAGGCATTTTGAACGTCCCACAAAATTCAATAATAAAGCACACATCTCCTGCTACAGCATCTTCTATAAATTAAACCGAACCATACAGCTAATAAAGACAGCACACATTAGCGCTTTTTTAAGTGCAAAAAAAACAAAACACTCATGCAGCGTTTCATCTCAAATAACCCCAGAAAACACTATAAAATATAACATTTTGCTCTTTTCATTTTTAGTAATCCCCCTGATATTTGTGGATTGGTTGGTTTGTGTCATTATTTGCTTACCGTAGATCAACTTCAAGTAAAGCACAGAATGCCAGAACAAGCAGAGGTGATGAACTGTCTTATGGAAAGAGGCGGTGTCCACGTCTATTGACAGGATTACGCTGGTCAGCTGCACTGGCTCTGGGGCTATAACAGTCTTTTGGGCGGATGTTGCAGTGCCTCAGTTTTGGATTTTACAGCGTTAGCAAGTCATGACTTTGACCTCTGCCTCTCTGTCCCCTGTTCTTAGAAACAGTCCTTTAAATTTTAGCTGGATATTGATAAAAGTCCATGTTCATCGGCTGTATCCAGAACTCTACATATAACTGGAGATTCAACCTGGAAATAATAATAAGAAAAATGATAAGTGTTTTGTAATTGGTAATGACAGTAATGGCGCTAAGAGCATGTTCACAAATCCGCAGTTTGTCATCTTGATCCCAGCTCATACTGCTTCTGTGAGTTTACCCAGAGCAGCTCTGTCTACAGTAGTTAGTGCTTTGAGAAACTTGGTAATACAGGCTTGTAAAGCGCAATACAAGTGTATGACATTATTATTATCATTATTATTAGTTGCTAACCACCACTCATGGTGGCCGGTGAATTAACATCCATTACTTATATCAATTATAATTGATAACATTTTATAAATTACAATCAATCACGAAATATAGAGTGGTGAAATGACAATGAATACATCGATATCCATGAGGGGGGGTCTGTGGGGTCTGTTGTTCAATACAATCCTTTAGTTTTCCTCTGTACTCAACATGTTTTATCATTTGTCTTGAACACTTACCCCAAGGACATATTGACACGTCTGAGGCTCCAGCATGTATACGGTAACAGCATGAGGAGACTCCGACTCTTTACATCTGAGAATAAAAAGACAGTGTAATGAATAAACTAATTACCTATGCACAGTTTAAATGTTTTGTCACCCACTTCAGTTTCACAATGACCTGTCTTGGTTTGCCTGTCAGATCACAAACATCACCATGCCCATAAAAATGGGACACAAGCCTGTGGCAAAAAGAAAAACATATCATTTGAATGATTATCATTAAATCATACTTTTGGTTTTAATATCTTACAGTAAGTAGAATAAAATCCGTACTTTACTTTCTGGACACCATCGTCCTTCAGCTGGTAGGATCGAGCTACGTTTTTTGATGCCCAGTCAATATGCTCCTCTGCATTCCAGGTCCCCACAATGACAATGTTCTTCCCCTGTTCTTTGTCCTAAAAATATGCATTTATTAATCAAATATACAAAGTTTGTAGCCTGGGAATACCCATGCTGCTGTGTGCGCTCGAATCATTTCAAAATGCACAGCAGTCTGGGGACCATGGCCGAAATGTTCGCATGGATTTGGAGACCAATCACAGAACGAGTAGGGACAGCAAGACGATGACGCACTATTCGACATACAGAAGCTTGTAGTTTGTTTACGGATACAAATAATAAAAAAACAAAGTTTATTTACAGCTCCAACATGACAGCAGCGACGCCATCTTTTGATCAAGCTTTTGACCGTGTTCTAAATAGTTTAGCTTGAAAGTTTACAGCGGGTATGTCATACGTCATCTGATACGATGATACGATTAGCTGTGGCTTCGTGCAGACGCATGATAAGACATTCGTAGCGCCCAATAAAGGGCTATGGATGATCGTAAACCACACCTCTCCAACGAGAAAATGAATTGGTGGTCCCTGACTAAATATAACTTGTGATTTTTTGCCTGGCGATAGAATGTTTGTATATTTTTTCCCTAATACACAGAAAGCCTTACCTCATGGTACTGATGCACATGCTTGCCATAACAGAATTCATATTTCCACCATCCTACACCCTGTAAAACAAACTAATTATGAGTAACTGTGCTTGTTAGTTTGAATTTATACAGTCAAATCTTTACCCCATGCAAACAGTAAGATCCACTAAGAAACTCCTTGATCAACTGCTCATCGGTCAGGCGAGAGATGTGTGTTGTTCCTACAGTGACCTGGGTCTGCCCTCCAACAGTCATGGGTTTGTGAGTGGAGGTAAAGGCCTCTTCTCTCACTGGAGGCGCCTCCTCCTATTGATATAAAGTTAAAATTAGCAATATTAGCATGGTATGCATTTTAGGAAAGTGCAAACATTTACCTGTATCTCCGACTGTCTGACCTCTCTGGTTTCAGAGGCACTGCTGCTAAAAGGTGGTTTGAGCTGCTCCTCCCGCTCCTTGTCCAACTGTGAAAGCCTCTGAGGTCGCAGCGGAGAGCCGGCTAGCGCTTGGCAGTAGATGGCATTCACTGGAGATGTCTTGAATCTGAGACAGGAGTGAATGCATAATACAGACTGAAATACTATTTTTCATACACTGTATTTGAAAAGCATATTAATAAACATTTTCCAAAGTGCTGCACAATGAATTGTCCAATCAAAAATATATATTCAGATATTCACAATATGTGAAATTTCTGCAGCATATATGTGGTTTTCAGATGAAATAAATACCGGTACATGTTGAAACATGATAAATGACTTTGAATAGATTTACTGGAACAAATTAACGTGTTGTATATTTGTAGCTCATCAACAAATCACAGACTAACCTGTATTTAGGATGGTCACAGAGCAGCGGTGTCAGTACCACCACCTCGTACTCACACGTTGTGACCTCTGCCACGGACAAGATCTCATGTTTGGCCTCGGGATGACACACATAAAGTACTGACGTAGAACGGGCCAGATTCTGTTTCAGTGTGCAAGGAGTCCCGTTTCCCATTTCCACAGAGTAGTAAGGGGTTAGCTGACCCTCTATGTTCTTAGTTGGCACCTGAGTATTGGCAGGATTTAAAATGGTTTTATTATTACAATGTCAAAGGCATAGCTTCATGACCTCAACACTATACTTGCCTCTTTTTCTTGTTCAGATTTTTTACTTTCAGCCTCCTCAGCTGTATCTAAAAAAAAAAAAAGAACAAGACACCTGAGTTATAAAGATCCCTAGTATTAAAGGTAGCAAACGACCACATTACCAAAGTAGAGACTCACCTGTAGGCTGACTTTTCTGTGCCATATTACCCAAAAAGTACTCCTGGACGCTAACCTTCTTCACAAACATACACATTTTTAGGATTTCTTTGTAGTTTCAGTGAGCATAAATAAATAAATAAATAATGAAACTGACTTGACCAGTTTCCTTCTCTTCATGATATTGCCTGACGTACTTGCCATGGCATACTTCATAAGTCCAGTATGACTCTATCTGCAACAGTGTCAGAACAAAAAAACAGGGCAAGACATGTCAGAATGTGATATGTCATCTACAGACCAACTGTACAGGATATTTGGAAAGTACCAACACCCAGCTGAAAACAGAGGTTAAAGGAAGTGAAACTGACCCTGTATGAACAGCTGCTGCGTTTGAATAACGGCTCAAGAAGTTCACCTGGAGTCAGCCCTTTGTAATCCTTCTCATCGTCCTGCGACAGACAAAAGGCATCACATTCACTGCTTGGACATTTTATTTCCACGAGGAATTTTCATGTATTAGTTTTGTATATAATGCAGGTTAACACATGGTCTTACTACCTCATTCCCTGAACTCAATGAAGGCAGGAGACACTTGTACTTCTCCTGCTCTGTTGTTGTCATAATAACGTAGTCGTCCTCATTGTACAGTGCACCTGACGTGGGCTATAAAGGGAGTCCAGACGTTTAAACAACAACCAGCAGAAATGTTACAATGTGATATTAAATGTGTATCTTACCAGTGTGAATTCCGACTCAGGCCATGTAATCTTAAAGGGAATTTCGTCTGTAAATATAGGGTACCCTCCTCTGTTTGCCGAGACGCCACTGCAGACCTCTAAAAGTCCCCCGACAAGCACCAAGACCAGCCCAGCCATAACACCACCTCCCCCGGCCCGACCGGGGCTAAACACCTCACACTGACACCGTGCCGCAAGGAGAATAAAACTACAAAATGGACCCACTGTGGCTCCTCTAACGAGGCTAAAAATCAGACGATACAACACGGATGTCAATAAAAACAGCGCACCGGAAATTGACAGTTAATTTGCCACGTTGTGTTCCGGCTCAGCTCCTGCTGCCTGAAATGTCAAGAGCGACATCTGGTGGCCAACTGCATACCACAGCCATTCGTTTTCAATGAAGGTTCTTGGGCCATCATCTGTACTCTGTAGTTGAAGATGGAAAACTCCAGTACGACTGAACCTACCCACAGACATCTTATCCATTAGTATTGATTAGTGTAGTTTATTCTAATTTACTTCTTCTTCTTTTTTTTCTATTTGTTTTCCTTTTTTGTTTTCTTCTTATGAACAATCGAGAGTTGTTTTGAAAATCATGCACTGAAAGTAGTCTAAAGAAAATTAGAAAAAAAGTTGCCTTTGTTCTTATTTATTAAATCTTATTCATTTATTAGAGAATTCATTGTAAAAAAAAAAGCATGTTTGTTTTTGTGTGCCTACAGCTGTTGTAGCCTATTACAAATGATATTATATTAAAAAGCAAAGAAGAGTGGTTATGCACTATATATATATGCATGCTAGTAAATATGCTAGCATGCATACATGCACAACAGTAATGTATTAATTTTGACAACATATTTTAATTTAGTTTTAGTCTTAGTCTTTTGACAAAAATATAATTTAAGGTTAGTTTTAGTCGAATAAAATAGCATGTAAATTTTGTCGACTTAAGATGAATTTAGTCAACTTTGCATTTATAATATTTTATTATTATAATAATTGAATCAAGGTCCTCTGGTTTATGGAGCTTCTCTCCCACATGAACAACGTCCATAGCTGTTCCTCGGCAGTGGATTTGAATGACTCTTTCGAACCGTCTTTGGAAGTTTGGATGATTTTAGTCTCTTCTTTTCATTTGTAGTCATATTCTAGTCGACGGACATATCTGGACATTTTAGTCATAGATTTAGTCTCATGACCAGCTTTTAATCTATTTTTAGTTCAATTTTAGTCAGCAAAAATATTACTTTAACTAAAATTATAACGAAATATTTTAGTCGACGAAATTAACACTGTTAAGTGGAGCAATGTGGGTATCACTCCTTCCCAGCCATGGTAGCACTGCTAAGGATCGACATTCTACATTTAGTGACCAGATGGTGTCACTGTTGGCGTGAGAATAATCCACACATTTTGAACATAGACATATTATCTTGAATAACCAGCATTTGAGTGTCAGTCAAGAGGAAAGCGGAAATATTACAATGGAGATTCTGAGACAAATAGATTGGGAGAGAGCGAGGTAGGAGGAGGGAGAGTATAGGAGGTTTCAAGGAAAAATGTCACGTGACCATGCTTCCTTTACAGTCAACGTCTTGAGCCTATTTTTGATTAGACTATGCGTAGCTACTAATTTTGATGTGGTTTTGAAAGAGTAGCAAACCATAATATGAAACATAATGCAATTTTCTAATCAATGAACTGATAAATAAGTCTAATAGTCGATTTCAGTGGTTCGCATTCATCGATATAGCACAGTGGTTCGTGGGCTTCTTCAGGTGGTACTCTGGTTTATCTGAAAATTTAAGATTTTATCATGTAAAATCCCTTTCTCTTTCTAATGCTGGAACATTTTACCAAGCCTTCCACATGGAATATCCTAAAACATTCTTGCTGTGAGATGAGTAATAACCACTCTGCCATCCTGCTACTATGGCACTTTTAGTAAAATTGCCACATTCAAATTATGTTATTAAATCAATCAATCAATCAATCAATCAATCAATCAATCAATCAATCAATCAATCAATCAATCAATCAATCAATCAATCAATCAATCAATCAATCAATCAATCAATCAATAAACCCAGCGACATACCACACAAGCACACCCGACACAATGTATTACGCTGAGCACAGATAAACCATTATTATGTCATGGACCAGCACAGCATTGTGCTCCCCTTTGCCTGTTGAAAAAGAAAAACAATTTTTCAATCTCAATGATCTTTATCCTGGTTAAATAATCTAACACATTTCCGGACAGTTACAACTTTAAACCACTAGAGTCAGTAAGCAAAGCAACTTTCCAGAAATGTTGTGGGTCTTGTTGTGGGCCCAGAGTATAACTTACCAGGTGGTACGTGTTTTGAAATGAGCTTTTCATTTATTTTGCTGGTGCCATGTCTGGGGTGAACCTCATTTGCATAGATGCCTTTCGAACATTCACACCTTATGCATAATTGATACAACTGTCATCTCGAGAACCATAATAACATCAGTCCAAAGGGAGCATGGAGAAATGAAACCTGGCATTTGAAGGTCTGCAGTGAGATTAAGATGTATCCTGAGCTGTCGCCCTGAAACCACACAAGGAATATATCAGCCTTCACACCAGCACACGGCCTGTGATTGGACTTTTAATTACGTCCGGAACTCATTTGCTTAATTCTGTTTCAATAGTACAAAGGTTTATGCTCAAATCATGCTTATAAATACAAGTCAAAAATGTGCAAGGTTCTGGTGTAAAGTTCCTGGTGTTGGTGAGATTAGTGGACTGAGCATTTGTCCACTGTCTAAAGGCTAACTATTTCAAACACATGTTGAAAAGCTGTGCAAGATATTTCACTCATATCTCCAGTTTCAAAAGCCAACAGCAGAAAGGGCTTTAATAACTGCCAATTCACTGAAACTCATTTGCTGTGCCAACCTTGAAAAAAAAAAATCTGGATATAGAGATTAGGGTTGAATTAATTGAATGCTAGTAATGGCACAATCTGCCAGCATACAGGGCAGGCCACTGTGAGAGTCACTAAACCAGTTCAGAGACAAATTCAAATATGAAGTACGGACTTCTTAGAGAAAAAGGACTGTTTTCACACAGATTTTCAGAGACATCTACTTTTGAACTAGAGGCTCACAGGTTCAAGTTGTGAGAAATGACTACTTCCAACAGACTGGCGTATTTGCCATCTTTAGCCAATGGATTGTAGCCTATTGCACAAACTGTGCCTTGCTGTGCTCGTGTGTTACTAGTGCACCTGTTGTTTTGGCCTGACTGTTATAGGCTAAATGAATCTTGTAAAAGCCTACAGCTTGTATAAATTCAGCAAAGTAGAAAAACAAGCAGTGTGTGAGACATGAAAGCAGTGGGTTTGGCCGTGTCAGCGGATCAGGGTGCGTCTCTCTCTCCACATGCCTGCAGAGAAGGTAATGAGAGAGTATTTTTGTTTGGAAGGATCTGGAAAGGCTTCAAATGGTCGTGGCGGTGGTTCAAGGGATTTCATTTCACCCGTGACTTGGCTTTTGAATGACGCTATCAGAATATGTCGAGACACACAAGCCCCAAATGCATCTAAATGAGAAAGAAACTGTAATTTAATTCACAGCAGATTGAGTTGTGCATCAATCATCATTTGAGGTTATGGGATTTTCTTTTTTCCCTGAGGATTTCTCCTGTTACTGCCTTATCATAGCTGTCAGTCAGCCATTTGGACATGGGCTTGAAGAGGACCAAGGTGAAGCAAAATTAGTGGGAAATATGCTTAGTTGTTATTTCAATATGGAAAAGCTGTTGTCTGTTACTTGAAAAGAAAAGAAAAGAAAAAGGGTACTAGAATATTACTTGTACTATTATTAGAATAGTCTTAATAATATTATTTTTCACTCTGTACTAGTACTCTAGTAATAGTACTTTTTTCCACTATAGTGCTTTTCACTTAATTGCATTGACGTTCAGCTCAATACATGTAGAAACAACCACTTCCAACAAAAATATTCAATTTATATTACAATACAATGATGAACACACAAGAGACCATGCTCTTATTAATGGTTTGGTCTGATCAGAGCATGGTTTCTTTGTATGCTGAGCAATACATAAACCAAACCAACCCATTTACAACACAGTATTACCATAGCCTTTATGTTGCACCTTCGGAGTACAGTATCCACTCCACTGCATCATTCATTTGTATTCCACCGGCTGGCAATGTTATTGATGCAAAACAACCAAAACTATCCATCATTATTTGTAAGCAGTCACCAGATCTTATTGGCACCAGTTTGAACAGCAGATTGTTTTTCTCTGGTGAGAAATGTGAGGGGTGATGACTTCTTCTGAGGATATGGAGATGTTACAGTAAATCACCTATTGTAATGTTGATCAATGAAAACTAAACTATATGTTGTACAGCTAAATCATGTATAATGTCATTTGTTGTCAAATACTTGTCGATTAGTCAGGTGTCATTTACATGCATAGGACTGGACACAAAAAGCGGAACTGGCACACAGAATGGGAGGTGGCGTGCATCTGGTTACGTTAGACACAGAATCTGAGATTGAGATTGATTCGACTGCATCTGAATCTAAAGTAATGTCAAACAAAAAGAAAAGAAAGAAGAAGAATGAATCAAGTCAATCAAGTCAGTCAAAAAATGAGGAATCTTTTTGCAACTGTGAAGCACTTTGAATTGCCTTGTGTATGAATTGTGCTCTACAAATAAACTTGCCTTGCCTTGCCATGTCATGTTCCAATCGCTCAACTGAAGAGGCCATCTCCACTGCGCTTCATACAGCCCTCACTCACCTTGAAACAAAGGACTCCTCCATTGGAATGCTGTTTTTAGACTCTAGCTCAGCATTCAACACTTTAATCCCATAGCAGCTAAAACATAAACTTCTCCACCTGGGGATCAACACGGTTGTTTGTTTGTTTGTTTTGTTTGTATACTTTATTGTCCCCGTAGGGAAATTTGTCCTCTGCATTTAACCCATCCTTCGATGCCGCTGGGGCAACCCGTAAGGAGCAGTGGTCGACGGCAGTGCCGCGCCCGGGGACCCATATCCATGATGTGGAGCCAGGCTGATGGTCAGAATCACCTGGCTGGAGGATTCACCTATTGCACATGTTTTTAGTGGTAGGGGAAACCGGAGTACCCGGAGGAAACCTACGCAGACACGGGGAGAACATGCAAACTCCACACAGAAAGGCCCCGTCCTGGTGGGAATCGAACCCGGGGACCTTCTAGCTGTGAAGCGGAGGCGCTAACCGCTGTGCTACCGTGCCGCCCTCTGTCGGCAGCAAGTCCTCCAGAACCATCAAACTGAACACGGGGCTCCCCAAGGCTGTGTGCTGAGCCCCCTCCTGTTCACTCTGCTGATCCATGACTGCACTCCAAAGTACAACTCAAACCTCTTCATCAAGTGACACAACAGTGGTGGGTCTCTTCAGCAACAGAGACGAGTCAAATAAAGTCAAAGCAGTCTGACCATGTGGTGCACACAGAAATATCTCTCTCTAAATGTGGAGAAGACAAAAGAGATTGTTCTAGACTTTTGAAGAGTGCGGGTCAGTCATGTTCTTCTAACAATCAATGGTGCAGCTGTGGAGAAGGTCACCAGCACTAAGTTCATGGGTGTTCATATCACAGATATCCTCTCCTGGACCATGCACTGCATCACTGGTCAAGAAAAGTAATCAGTGTCTCTTCTTACCCACAAAGCCTCCAGAATCACCAGGGACCCTACGCAGTCCGCACCCATCACACAGTTTCAGGGAGGAGACTGTGAAATCCACGGGCCGGGAGATTTTACTTTAGATAGCTTACAAATTAGCGGATAAAAGTGTCCTCTGAGCTAAATGCTAACTCAAATTCAGTTAAGTTTCTGCTTTTTGTGGGGTTGAATATACATCCAATGGCCACTAAACATCATCTTATATATGTTAATAATAAAGAAACCACAGAAATGATGTAAATGCCATGAAAAGTGCAAAACATACCTCCCCGTATACGTTAGTATTGCTCTGTTGCCTCCCTATTCATTTGTATGGGGATCGAACGGTCATTCATATCGGGTGCGGCATTCGACAGCTAACAAAAATGTGCGCTATTGTAGTAACAGGCTCAGATAGCCAAGGGCATTTCTGTGATTTCTATGTAATGCTCTTTTTTCTGCATTTTTAAAAGAATATATATATTTTTTTAAAGTAATAGAAGTAGTAGAAGTGTAGAAGAAACCAAGCTGATGATGGATAATCACTTACAATGTGTAAAAAGCTCAAAACAGGATGTATGCACTTCACCAGGGCTGTGTTTGTAAAAGTAGGCTACATGTTTTAGCCTCAAATGCTAGCGTTAATTTGATGCATTTAATGCTAAGAAATTACTGAAACACAGATTTATTCAAGTTTCCCCTGTTTCTTTTTCTTTTTTCATATTTGCCAACAGGAAGCCAGTCGCGAGTAACAAATAGGCCTTTGCTATTCAGCAAAGTGTACACACGAGACTCATGTAAATGCAAAATGTTACAAAGATAAAATGTTTCGCACAAAATATTTTTTTTTCTTATTAAATCAGTCAAAAATGATTTGTACTGTATTATTATTACAAGAGGTCTATTACATGCAGCACTGGATTACTTTGCTATAGTTTGTAAATAATAGTGGAGAGTAGTATGAAACTGAGTGTATTTATTGCAAACCCACACAGTACACACAAGGCTGCAATGTGATGAGGTTGTTCAAGGTCTGCCTGGTCTCTTCTCTGCTGGATATTTCTACAAGCCAAACAAACTCCAACTAAAGCGCCACACTTTATTACACTTCTACAAACTTGTTCTCTCCCCGGGCTTTATTCTACTTCTGCATCTGTGAACTGCTTAGTAAACAGCATATATTGGGGCATTTATGAAAGATGAGGTAGGATTATATTGGCAGCTTGGTTTCATGCTGCCTCTTTTCCAAATGGCACAAAGAATTTGACCTTTTCCTGATCTCAGCACTGTCAAAAGATGACCTTTGTGCACCGCATCGCAAAGTCAATGTAGGAGTTACGCCATTTAGACAAGCAACAACTCTCGCCTTTGCGGGGATGGCTTGTCAATAGCAACGCGGAGTAAAGTTTGACATTTAGTGCATATCAAATATAGAGGCTTAGACGGTAATAAAAATGTTAGTGTTGAGAAAATGTAATGAGGTACAGTAGTTCTCAAACTTTACACAAAAAAATGCCACATCGCATAATATTTTAGCTTTCTAGTACCGTCTAGATCAGCCCAAATCAGGACTCAATGTGACGTAATACAATTGAGAATACTGATTTTTCCAAAAAACATAAAATAGGGATGAAAAATGCTGTGTGATAAAACTACTTAAAGTACAATTATCAAATAGTTCAAGTACATGCTCTTCTTGAGTGAATGTAACAGAGTAATACACACTTCTGTCAATTCTCATGTCAACTCTATCACTAATTGTTAAAGAGTGCTCTAGAAACAGAGCTCCAGTGGATACAATAAACTCACTTTACACCCACATGAAATTCGTCAATGCGTTCAGTTGTTTCACCTCTTTTTGGGGATGTTGAGAAACTTAGTGAATCAATATTAACTTGCTATACTTTTCTAGGTACGTGGGTGTGAGGCTATACAAATATGTTCAAAAATCATGTAGTGTAAGGTTAAAATTCTTTCCTGGGAATAAATGGAAAACGTAGCACACTGCTATAATAACACAATTACAAAATTGTGTGTATAAGAGCCCGAAGATCGCTGGTCACTGCATGTCAAGAGTGGTCCAAATATGCAGAGGATCAGTGGTTAGAGTAATGTTTGCCCTCAAATCAAAAAGTCGGGTTCAATCCCAGTTGATTTTCTCTTATGTCAAACCCATCTTGCCTGTGAGTTGCCTGTGTGTGTGAGCGATTAGTGGTCTGTGGAGAGAAGCCGTTAGCGTAGATTTGTTGCCACGATTCTGCTACTCAGGGCGCGGTTTCTTGAAAGACGTTGCCCAATGTCAGGTGTCATTGTTATTAATAATAAATCCCCGATAGGTGTTTAAAACCGCAGAAGTAAGGAAGTTAAGAATTGTCCACTCTCCTGTGTTAGGTCAAGGTGAGCGTACAGGCCAATCTCTCTCCCTTCCTCTCCCTCCCTTTGTCTCGCTCTCCCCCCTCCGCAGATGTCACCTGGTCATTATCCCGAGGCCGCCATCTGCCAGGCCCCGGACACCCTCGCTCTGCTGGGCCCACTGTGACTGCCACTAAATGCAAAAGTCCACGCTTCCACAATGTTGTAGCTCCATACTCTGCTGCCCTGCTCCTGCGCCTGCATGCCTCCAGCGTCTAAAAGGCCAGCCTGGTCATGCCCGGGGGGGAGGGGGGACTTTTTCACTCTAAACTGTCATGAATTGATGACGGCCTACCTCTACTTGCTGCACTTTCAGTTTTTGTCACCCCTGTGTGCTGTGGGACACTACTGCCAAAGTAAACTCTCTGCCTGAAGATGCTTGGCCGTTATTATATTCTTTCTCGAAAAATACTCATCGAGATAATCGTCCTAAAGCTGATGAAAGCAGTCATTACACCTGAAAGTTAATTGTTAGGCTCCTCGTCATAATGGCTGCATGCAGGCAAGTAATTAGCAGAGAAAATTAGATTCTTATGGACATACTTGATCATGTGTCTTTCAAGGTGTGGGCTGTACTGTAGTGTAGCTGTGGGCTCTTATTGTTATAAAGTCATTTACTTGTGACTTGATACACAAATCAGAATGTAAGATTATAAATAAAAAGGGTTTAGGACAAAATAATATAAACTATATGTTTGTGTCACCAATGGTGTAGCAATAAGCAAGTAAAGATGAAAGAGTTTAACTTTGATTTAAGTTTTATGCAGTGTGCAGGAATGTAGTATTTGTCCTAAAACAACACCATGCCTGCAGTTGACCACGCACACAAGTCATGGTTCATGTGTTGATCACATTGAACAAACCAGTGATTTGGCATTAATGAAGCAGTGTTTTGAGAGGTGTTTTGTTAAGCTAAATGTATTTTGCTAACTAATGGCTGATTTGAATAGAGGTGTATACTGTAATTTATAAAGTAACGTTTGTTATTGTAGCAGTCTTTTCCCCCATTTGACAGAGCTGTCTCTCCCTGTAACTTTATCGGGTCTAAAGCTCCTGAATCTGGGAGCAGTTGAGGATATGGTCTGAGCTGTCTCATCAGGTGAAGCCTATAAACACACTCATCTTCCTCCAGCAGTGATGTCCAGGAGCCAGTCAGTTTTTCATCATCTTCACACCTCCGTAATTTACGCTGAAAAAAATAGCATTTGGGTATGGCCTTACAGACAGGCACCTTTGATCTGAGCGGGGAGATTCTGAGAGTCCATTCTTGACCCACTTTGAACTATATGGCCTGCGGTAGTGTCCATTATACTCCTCCTCTCCTCCTGCCTCCATCACACTGTTGTTTCAAGGGATGGTCAGAAAACATTTTCGTTGTTTTTCAGGCCTGATTCAGAAGAAGCTGCAGGATTGCAGGAGGCCACCGTCCACCTTGTATCCCTGGCAACAGTAGCGGGCCAGCTGGTTCTGTCAGCACCCTGACAGACGACCGACTGAGAGGATACTTTTAGCTCATGATTCACCGTCATTATATAAACTTACAGTTTGCACAATGGCCCGGGACAAATCAGCGACACAAGTCATCTGTTTTAAAGCGGCTCATATAGAGCCCAGTTCTGTAGGATTTAAATGAGAGATGTTTAATTTCTGGCACAGAAGTGCCTGCTCCTGTGGGGCTGGTTTCAGCCTCACAGTATGTTTTTGTTTGACCATGTTGCAGAAGCCTCCCACACACAGACCTGTGGCAGCGGGCCATTATTTAGAGACACTGCAGGCATCAGCAAAGACTTATGGGTAAGATGAGCAGAACAATAACATAAATACACAGCACAAAATGTAAAAGGGATTTCTATTTTTAAAATAGTACATCCCAACTTGACCAACACACATGGAACACTTTCATTCATTAAACTATGAAATACATAAAAGGCCAAAGGTAATAATCTTATGGTCCCTTTTTCTGAGCCCAACACGACCATGAAAATGATCACTACAGTATAGACGTCTGCTTGCTGGTGCCTGCTAAATGATATAGAGCTGTTTGATTTTCTGCCTCTTCACAAGAACACAAATCAGTGTGAACTTGTAAATCCATCCCACGCACATTGTGTAAAAAAACCCCATGCACAATTTTACATTATAAAAAAAAAAATTGGTGCGGAAAATTACAGAAATGATAGAAACATGAATGGTTTTCTGATTGATATTCCACTCTCTTTGGACTGGGCTGGGAACATCTGGATGAGTTTTTTGTGTGTGGCTGAATGGGACACAGCTGTGTCCTGCGTGATTCTGCTCCACTGTGACACTCTTCACATTTCTGCCGATCTGCCATGTGGCACTGTGCCTTCACCACTCACCGCCAGCCAACAAGTCTTTTTAACACCCGCCCAAAGACATGCAAATGCTCTCGTATTGCCGTGGTGGTGCAACACCAATTTGTTCTTTTTACTGATGAAAAGGTAATTCAAGCACAATGTGGCTTGATTTTGAGTCCTACCTGAAAGAGAGAACTACTTCAGCATACACTTATTTGAATTCATTCCTAACATTTACAAGTCCTAAGCAATATCTTTAAAGTGCTGTGATGAGTTTGCTTGAACTTTTTTGTCCCAGGGAAGATCTTCTAAATAGTGTTGCTCAGATATAATTTAATAATTCTCACTGAGACCCAGAGATTGTGGCATGAGACTATGGCAGGAGGGGGAGTGGAGGTCAGTGAGGAGGGGCTAGGTTGCACAGGGCTTTATAGGTGATGAGCAGAACCTTGAACCGAAGGTGCTGTTGGGGACCAGTGGAGCTGGAGCAGTTTTTAGATGGCAGTGGAAGGGAGTGTGTAGAGGAGCCTTTTGCGGTTATTGAGTCCACTGAAAGTTTCTGCGGCAGAGGGGGAAAGGGCCCAGTCCTATACCAATGCTTGGGCTCAGGGTAGCTGCCAATACTGATACCAGTCCGATACGAGGTGAGAAGAAAAACAACAATGAAGACACTGAGCCTTTTCTTTCACTGCAGTTGTCAGTGTTTAGAACTTTAACATCCTCCACAGCCAGTATTTGAGCTGCATTAGCCACAATGCGACCAACAGCTGCCTGGGGCCCCTCAACCTGCCGGGTCCCTGGGCGTAGCCCGTGTAAGCCCCTTAATTAATCCGGTTAATTAGAAATAACATCTAAATTACTGACAAAATTCAACTACAGTATTTTATAAGAAAAAAATGGCCAGTTTGATCAGTGTGACAACCGTTATATTCACAGTTTTGTGGAGCTAGAGGAAACTTTGAGATGTGCTAATTTGATCACAGCTTTGCCGAGCCTAGTGCACGTCACACAGTGAGAAAAGCCAACACTAGTGAGGAAGTGTGGCACACGACAGCTCTGGCTCACACTGCCATGACATGAAGATGCCAAACCTGTTTTAAAGTTTCTGATGGTCTCACTACAACTGCAATACATTATAGGCTTGTACCTGCTTTTATCTATAATATCCATACTTAAACAGTATTGTCTTCTTCAAGAAACCATAGCCTTCACTGAATGTCCAAACTATCTCAGAATCTCCGAAACATGATGTATAATGTAAACACCATTAACATAGCTGTGGAATGAGACCAATAAACACAATGTTTTTACATTTAAGCCGTTCTGCCATTGCCAGCAGTATGGCAGGTTTGTGAGTTAATAAATAATATAGCAGTTCAACTTAAAAGTCTATGTTAAATTTCTGCCATAAAAATTTGAGCTCATTGAAGGTACCGATATTGTTTCAATCAAGTAAAACCAGTAAGTTATAAATGGTCCTTAAAGCATTGCTATAAATTGTTTCAACTTAACAGTTTCAGTTTTAACTAACCAACATGTTTTGTTGTGCCAACCATAAACTTGTATTGCTTCTTCATATTAACGCAAGTGTGTGTGTTTTTTAAACTCACAAGGCTAAGTGAAAAACATCTTTGACTTATAATTGAATGTCAAAAGAAAACAATGTTTTGACCTCTATGAACATTTCAGGTTAAGTTATGAACAGATTTCAACTCATTCACTGCAGTTGAATGAAACCAAATATATTTGCTACTATAACACAAAATATTACTTTTTAAAATAAGGGTACCACTTACAGTCTAATGTTAAAAGAACTCAGATGTTTATGGCAGAAATTGCACAAACACTAGTAAGTTAACAGAACATCTACTTTTAATTCCTGTTAACACAGATACAAGTGACAAGAGACAATTATAGTCAAGGCATTTTAATTTTCCAGTAAAATAAAAATATGTTAAAATCTGATGAAACTTACACATTTTGTTGTCTTGCAGGGCTGCCAACTTTTCACCAAACTTTGGAGTGAGACATTGGTCGGTCCTGAGCTGGGGGGCCTTTTCATGGCGATAGTGTCTCGTAATCGTATTAAATTCTAAGCCAAAAGCAAGTCTTCAGTCTACATGACTGAGCACATCAGGAGCTGCATATGGATCAGAGGGGGTTTGCCACCACCCCACATGGCCATCAGAACCTATTGAAAGTGTGGGAGGGTACTCTGAAGGGGGGTTTTGGGGTCCTCCCCCAAGAAATGTGTTATTTATAGCCCGGCCTACCACAACTACTAGATGCACTCATGCAGTGTTCATTTTAATTGAGTTTTAGCGCTTTGAGATGGAGCACCTTTTGAGAGAAATCATTATTATAGGGGCGACAGAGGTGCAGCTGGTAGAGCGGGTCGTCTCATGATCGGTAGGTCCGGGGTTCGAATCCCACCTCCTGCACACTGTCGTTGTGTCCTTGGGCAAGACACATTGCCCCCAATGTCTGCGTACATCGGTGTATGAATGAGAGTATGATCCTTGCTGCTCCTTCCTGCTCCATATGGAATGCTGGGGTCTGTTGCTATGGTGAGTCCGGGTCATTTCTGCCAAACTGTTGGTTTAGTTCGCATTGCGACGCCGTCTTAGCAAACGCACAGCACATTTCAGTGCTGTGCTTCAGTTTTGATCGACTTTTAGTTCGTTTGTACAAACATTTGTGACATTAGCAAAATGGAAGACATCCAAGACACTTCCTACAGTGTTACAGAAGGAGCTGAAGCTTTTTCTGAAAAAGACAGACTCAAACAAGAGATACAGGAGCTCCATGACAGAGAGCGTCAGTGGAGAGAGGAGAGATCAGTTCTCCTTCAGAAAGAAAGATGGAGACAGGAGCGTGACTCTGGCTGTCGTTCTTTCATGCCAGAGAACGACAGTGGTCAGAGACGCAATTTGAGAATGAAAGACGTTGGTGTGAGTGGAAAGTCCTGCATGAGCAGCAGTTACAAGACTTTGAAAGCGCCGCACGAAAGTCTGCAGTACGTGAGGAGCTTCTCTTAAACGTGTCAAAAGAGGATAAAAGGCATCTCATCATCAAAATTGAAAGAACATCAGAAATATTAATCCCTCAGACGACGAACACACAGGGTTCAGCAGCAGAAAACGTCCAGCAAACATTTGAGCCAGTGAACAGCGCCAACATGAGCGAAGGCCACAATAACCACGCTTTGCTCACATTTGGGGATTTTCCTCCAGAGCTAGAACGATTTCTGAACAATCCTTCAGTGACGGTTGTAGAAATGGCACCACTAAGGGGGGTTTAGGACAGGGCGGTGGTTACAGGAGAAGGGGGGGGCGGGTCTCTCACATCAATGGCATAAAATTTGCTTTTACTAGGCTCAGTTTGGTAGAGATTTGATAGTCCAGGATGGGGTAGGACCTCGGGCGGGGCATTAGTGAGGAGTAGGACATCGCGAGAGAGGATAGGGCGTGGTATTATGGGGCGTGAGGGTACTGCGTGTAGTCGCTAGGGAGGTAAATTTGCTGCCATTGGTGTGACAGAGTCGGTGTTAGGACAGGGCGGTGGTTGTAGGACTTAAACATATAAAACGATCATTGTCATGTGAAGACAAACTACACTCTTACGTTACAATAACAAAATGGGCATACGACTTTTAACAGTGAAAGGGCTAATGAGAATAAAATTATGGTTCAAACAATCTGAATGAATAACCCTTCTGGGAGGGTTCTTTTTTTTTTAGGTAAGGTTTGACAAGAGGTTTGAAATGTTCCTATAAATGCAGTATTAAAAAAGTTCCCAGACCTTTCTCATTCAAGTTTATAAAATGAACCCAAACTTCACAGCAGTGTTTTTGAGTAGTTCTTACTCTGCTGGGTATCCCTGAATACTACACTCCCATTATCAATGAGCCAAATTGAGGCAGATTGAGCCATTTAAACCATGTTCATGTGACCGGGGCAAGGTTTAGCTGTAGCTTAGGTTCCCACAATTAATACACAGGCAAGTTCATTGCCAAATAAAGGGCAATAGTTCCATAAATAATTAATAATTTATTTGTTTGTTTGGTTTTTCATTATTTGTATGGCGAACACAGAATTTGTTGTTGCCACAAGTCTTGCTTATTTATGCCACCACCATCCAACTTATTTACAAACTTTACACCTGTCGTCTGTTAGTACTAGATTATCACTGCCATCGGATACTTCCCCATATAGTACCATAATTACCATATTTATATGCATATACAATGTTGGTCATTACCTCAGTTTCACAGTTCATGTTTCCACTAAAATGGGAATACATGTGAGTACAGGGGGAGAAAATAAAACAAAAAACAAGGCAGCTATGGCATCCTACGCTGGTGGAACTACAGGCTCAGGCAGGGACAGTGACCTAAAACACATTGTTGATAAGCCTATGTGTGGCAGTATGCCTGCAGGCAGGCACTGCCACTTCTAGTTTTAATGGTGGTTGGCTGTGCATGCTGGCCGTCACCTGTTAAATAGTCCTGTGTATTGGTTGACCTCTGACTTCCAATGCTCCCAGTCTGCCGTTTGTGTGGCAAATGCCCCCACTCAGGTTTGTGGCTTGGTTGATTTAGTAATAAATTCCAGTAAGGTATACTCATAGTGACAAGTACCTTTTGTAGCCTGTGGTCGAGGCGTGGTCCTCACTGCCACCTGCCTTTTTTCCACCTTTGGATTCGTCTTCTTGTGTTATTTTTTCCTTTGTCCCTGGATGTATGTAGCCCATGTAACTTTGTATGTGCGAGAGCAGCATCGCTAAAATTACAGGCCTGTGGTAACTGAAAGTGTGGCGAAACAAATGACTAAAGAACTGTGAAACAAACTTCGGACAAACATGGTCTTAACTAAAGAATGTAAAATAAAAGTGAAACTATTGTGTGACTTGGTATACGAGCGATCGCTGTTATTGTTTACTTCCGCAATTTTCGACGGATGTTTTGGTGAATGGTAGGCAACGGCTGATGCATACAGGCCTCTAACTTGGTTTTATAAAATGATAGATCTGTTACAGCACAAGAAAAGCAATGCACTGTTTATGGACATAGTTTTTGCTGATTGTAGGATTTTAATAAAATGTTTATCAAATATGAAAATGTAAAATGCCTACCACAGCCAATGGATGTGACGACATCGCGATCGCTCGTATTGCCTGTAATCTATTTCATCAACAACGAACCTTCATGCTTTAAGTTCTGGTGCTGGCCATCTCCAGCTGGCGTTGATTGGCATGGACTAGAAAAGATGGACTAAATGGAAGTTGACATTGTTATACTCACTACTGCCACCCCAGGTCTTACACGTAACTGCAGCTTCTAAACTTGTGCATGAATTAACAGCTTTTTGAGTGACAGTGCAGGATTTTAGCAGCAGTTGTGGTGAATAGGGCTGGGCTCATTCTACACATTAGGACATTGCTGGCAGAAGTAGGGGTAGAAAATATATATATATTTTTTTTACATTTTTAAATTCCGCTAAGTTGCTATAAAACTGCTAAGCTAACCGCTCGCAATGCCACATTTGCAAAAACTGCTACAATGATAGCTCAACGTAAGTTACAGCTGTTGGGCAGTAACTGAATACGTATGTCGTACGAATAATAAGTATTCAGTATTCTGTAACTAAATACAGCAAAGTATTCTCCCCAACACTAGGTACAGCCTACCACACTCTGATGTGCTGGAAAGGACCGATGCTACGCACAAACAGGACCATCGGGGACCCACACTCATGATCTACTGCGACTGCTGCTAGCATTTGCCATGACGCATTTCCCCCCAAAACATCAGCACTAACTGGAAGGCTTTAATCAACACCAATTGTTGTAAATTATTTTTGGACAATTGTAACACCTGCTTGCCAGAAGCAGTGAGCACCACCATGCTGACGACCCCAAGAGGACAAAGGCCAGAGGTTTACCTTTTATAGAAGATACGACGTCCCCAACTGGCGGGCGGAATAAAACACAGGCGTTGTATTCTCACACTCACATCACAGGAACAAACTATGGACTTTTTTGTTTTAAAAATATTTATTTGTGGATAGCGTTTTCCAAGAATTAATTGAATCTTGTTTATTTCCCCCAAACAATAAATATTCTAGGCAACAATTTGATTTGAAATGTATTTAGGCCTGAATTCACTAATGGGCTTTTCTGAAATAGCAGAACAGTTTTTTTTATGTATTTTAATCTGCCTGGCTATAGCCTATAACTAGCTTATTACTAAGTAGACAGTTGTGTGTCAGATGAGGGGAAACAGTTAGACTCAGAAGTGACTCAGAGTCTCTCAGACTTGTCCCTATAAGCAACAGCTTGTTAAATATCACTGCGGTTGTTAGATAAATGTTTTTGACATATGAACTGGCTGTCAAATCCCACTTGTGTTCGAACTGATGAGAGAAACATTGGCAGCTAAATGTATTCACCCTCATTTCTTCTGAACTAAACTTGCAACTTCACTGAGGACAAGGGAGCAGATATTTTGCTATAAAATGCCTCTGCTATTCGTTACTTTATAAACTTACTAAAACCTTTTTGTAATTTTTACACTTTGCGCCATGACCTTGATTCAGCACGGTTTTCAATATGACTTGTTCTCATTAATTTACATATTTGCTGTTAGGTTTGTTGAAGCTTCACAGCACGTCGTGTCTGTCTGCAGCAGTACACAGTGACTCACCTGATGTTTTCAGTGCTTAGACCGCTCTGAGCACTTCCAGGACAGAGCTGACACCCACTATTTCCTCTACACCTGTTGTCATGATTTACAATACAAGAAGACATCTTTCTCCAACTTCAATAACTTTAAAGCTGGTGTTCTCAATGACTGTGGTTTCAAAATCCAATGTTGTCGGTGTTGGCGCACAGCGCGCTTGAGAATGTAGGTTTTCAGGACAGCTGTTTGAAGCGTGTTGACGTACGATACTGGACCGAATGTTAGAATCCTCACTAGTTCAGAATTAGTAGCTGCTAAAGTTGTTTGCCTCACCAGAATGAGACGACTCACAGAGCTGTTCTTGGAAGGAGACTGTTGTGCTGAACAGATGCCAGGATCCACTCACTAAACCACTCTGTGTTTTCTGAATTTATCTTTTTTTGTTGCAAAATATTAATTTGAACAATTTCAAATGTGCATTGTATTTCAGTATAAGATTTAGCTTCTATTGTGCATTATGACCTCTTCTAAATTTTCACAGCATATGTCAAATGGGTGAAACAACGTGGCAATGGTAATCACAATCTAATACTTAATGCCACTAGAGGAAGTGAGGAGTTGGAGGTTCCACATATATGACATCAAACATTAGGGATTCCCAAAGTGTGAAAAAAAGGCTTTATTTTCATTTTTTCTTAATGACATTCAGTGCTATAATCAATATATCGTTAGCCACATAGCATAACTGCCTAAGTCATTTTGTATTGTTAAAATGGCAATAAGAGAAAAACAATGTGTTTCCTCTAAAACGTCTTTTTAGATGTTTTCCAAAATCAAAACAAAAATGAGTTAGGCAATTATGCTATGTGGCTAACGATATACAGAACTCAAACTGCCCTAAAGCCGTAAAAACACTCATTCTTTTGGAAAAATAGTAAATTTGAAGCCTAAGCCGCTGGCCACTCCTTCCTCCTCTCTCTGTCTCTCTTTTGCTTATATTTTTTTGGCCTGGTACAGTCATATAAGGAAAGTTGTACCCTGTAAATGGAAAACTTGTACATATATGGAAAGTTTGTACAATTACGGAAAGTTGCACACATTTGCCAACGGAAAATCTGTTCATATATGGAAATCTGTATCCATGTAAGTGAGGGGTCAGAACTCCCCAGGGGCCACAAGATGATTTCAAGATTAAACGTTTTGTTGCCCCAAAGTGGTACACGAGGCAATAACTATTTACAGTGGGAGTCCTGGGTTGTTTGTGTTGGTATATGTGGATTTTCCGTCCAAAAAAGTTTGGGAACCCCATCATACACAATACTGTATGTATGTATGTATGTATGTATGTATGTATGTATGTATGTATGTATGTATGTATGTATGTATGTATGTATGTATGTATGTATGTATGTATGTATGTATGTATGTATGTATGTATGTATGTATGTATGTATGTATGTATGATCAGTGTGAAGAGAAGAGAAATTCTGGCTGGAGCCATGACTCAAACCCACAACACTGAAGGGCGCACCGACCTAACCATCTAGGACAAGACGGTTATCTTTGTACCGTTCACTGTGCAAAACTTCCATTTAGTGTTGAATGTATGGCATGCTCAGTGGTCATTTGTAACTTTCTTGTTGAGTATATTTAAGTCCCATAGTCCTTAGCTCCAGGACAGGCCTCTGTTCCTCCGCTTTCTAGCGCAGCAGTTTGAATCGATGCCTCTTTGATCGCCCGCACTCTCCCCCCTTTCCTCCCGCCTCGCTCACTGGGAGGCCAAATGGGCTTCTTCAGCTCAACCGTAACCTTCACAAATGGCTTCGGCGAGGTACTGTTGAGCCGTTAGCTTTACCTCCTGCTTTACTTGTTTCTGAGCGCAAACACCATTGCTTCTCCCCGCTATCATGCGCCGAGAAAATGCAAGGCTGCTCGCTAATGCCGAGAGAAGGCATGTGTCATCCAAAGCAGCAGCAATTCAAAATGACATTTCTCTCAAAAGATTCCCCCACAGTAAACAAGGCCTGTTTGTTTACACATGAATAAGCCATCAGTCCTTGCAGTGTGTGGACTACCTCGGCTGTGGAGGCATGTACAGATCTGAATGCGTACAGACACAAACAGAGCAGTGCATGATTAATGGTGAATGAAGAGAAATAAATGAAAACAATGTCAAGAAACTATAGCTCTACAATATTTACCATTGCTTTTAGTGGAAACATTCATATTAGGTCAAAGGGGGGGAAATGGCATGATGAATTTTAATTTAACAGGAATAATTGTCTCGTCTTGCTGCAGACAATTGATCAATGATGATATTAAGCAGGATTTTATGAGATCTCTAATCCATTAATTATAACCAAGTTAATCTAAGCTTCAGTAATCATTGCACAGATAATTTGTAATTTGGTAAATCATTCATCTTTGGTATATTTTAACATCTACAATGTATGCTGTTTATAATTAACATTGTAATACTCTAATAATGACTTTTTTTGACAGCTGTATTTTACTTGCACGTATGTCTGCAGAGGGATTGCTTTCGAATACTGATTTGTCCTCGGGAGCGTCAAAATCTGAAGGCTTTAAAGCAGTACTAAGTTACTTGTTTTTTACTTGCATTCCATCCGTAGTCCCTCTGGGGGTAATACAAATGTTAATGGGATGATTGGGTGGTCCTTCATTTCCCCCTGGTGTCTCATGCTTGCAACTTCCCTGCACCGGTTGGAGTCACCGATACACACTAATGGATTCACGAAGAAGAAGCTAGCAGGCTAACGGTCAAAGCTAGCTGCGGGCTAGCACCACTTAACCAGTGTTTGCAGCCAAGTTTGCGTGAAAAAAAGAATCTCCATTGTGTAATTGGATGTACAATATCCCTCTCCCGCTTTGTCTTTTCTGTCAGCGTAGTATTTACTCTCACAGACAATTAATGAGTAAAAAAACGCAACATGCTACAATACCTGCAGTGGCGCTTATGGCCTCTAGGGGCATGAGTTACTTAGTACTGCTTTAATGATTTGTAAATGAATCTGAAGCATGTTTTTTCTTCCTTTTTACTACATCTGACTAGTTTTGGAGCTACTTACTCGTTGCCTAAAAAACAAGGCAACTAGAGAGCGACCTAATCGGACATATTTGTCTCTTTCACACCAACTATTGCCTCTGTTTTGCACTGCTTTGCTTCTTTGGTCACCTTACCGACCTCTGCCTGTAGGTTAGCCACAATCACCCAACCACACCTTTCTCAACATTTGTTTTTGTGCGCAGAAATGGCTTCCACTTTTGAATGCTATGATTTATTGCACACAAACTTAACCCATGCACTCTATATCCTTCTACAGTCGGGCTCGAGTGGATTCCGCCGCTGACCTCCCTCCTGTTCCGATAATAACTGCAGCTCTGGGTTCACTGGAGTTGAAAGTCTATCAGGTTTAATTGATGGAGACCTCCGAAGGCAATGAGGCTGGACGAGCGGGACGGCCCCTCTCTTTGCGCCCTGCCAGGAGGTCCATCTTTGGGGAAGGAGGGCTGAGGGTGTGGGAGTGTGGGGGGACCTCCTTGGAGTAATGGTGTGTGCCTGCCCCGGTGCCACGCCACATAAACTCCGTGGCTCCTGTCACATTTAGACACACAGGCCCGGGGCGGCTCACAGGAGGGGTGCAGAATGTGCACCTATCCCAAGCGCTTTAGAGCGACTACCATGGTGTCACCTTTTAGGAGACATGATTAGAAATTCTGCACTTATTAAAAGCAAATTTCACTGTTAAATCTGAATAGTTTGTAAGGTTTTAAAAAATGGTGACATCATTTTCACATCAAGTCAAAATTCAATATTGAAACATGTATGTGGCTTAAAGCAACCTCCACCATCATGTCCAATTCATCTAAAATCTGTAGTGTAACTGTGGATTCTCCTTGCTTCATAATTAATTTATATGTAAAACCAAAGCTTAAGACGACCAGATAAAAATGACAAGCAACAAGCATAGAGAAACCAGGAAAAAGGAAAAAAAAAAAGAGAAAAGATTCTAGTACTAAACATTTACAGATGGACTTGCCTTAAACCTTTAGAGTTACAGGAGCGCCTTTTTTCCTCAGCAGGCCAAAATGGAAATGTAATAATGGGCTGAGGACTAAATGCAATAATGTTTTGCATGAGCTAATTTGCAAAAGCTAATTCTGGTCTTCCCATTATTTAGGGCACAATAGAATCAAAGTGGACACCTTTTTCAAATCTCAGCGCCCTTCACGGATTGAAAGGCCAAGCTTTGCAATTGTTAAAAGTGAAAAAAAAAAAGCTAGTTTAATTTAAACTTCAAGTCACTTTTTGTGCACTTTATTTATTTATTTTCCCAGAATCAAAGTTTCATCGTGCAACACATTACCCAAACCTAACACTGTAGGAATGTTTTTGGTGTCAGAGTACAAATGCAATGCAGAAAAGATGCAGTAAAAGTCCAAGCTAAGTGTGTGTGGTGACATTTCCCGTGCACCAGTGGCTCTCTAAAAGTCCTGGCGGAGCAAATGGAGAGTGGTGGATCCTCTGACAGCAGCCAAATTGAGTGAATTACTGAGTGAGCACAATCATCTGCTGTGGTTAGAGGGGCAACACTGAGCCTCCTTTTCCCTCTTCACTCTCACTGCAGCCTCGGCAGCGGTGTCAATGGACTGGACCACTACAGTGACAATACAGTGGGCATGGTTCAAGCCATACATATGACCCACCTGGGGGGGTGGGAAAGGCAAACGGATCTGTCTCACAATTCTATATACTTACTATCTTTATAATGCCTATAAGAGGTGGATAAAACAATTGGCTGCATGTTAAAGTTCACAATTCATTACTGGTTCAATTATCGCTCACTGACATCAAGACAGAGATGAGGAGAGTGGAGGGAATAATGATGTCAAAACTGATCATATTTCTGGGATGCTGCCACATTCCATTATAATGGATATTTTATAATGAAAATTATTGGAGTTGTCATGCAAATTGAAGCATGTGGACATCACATAGTGATGCTTGTGAAGGCTCTCCTTCTTCCAGAACATATTTATCGTTGTGAAGCTTAAACCGTTAACTGGACTGGGTTTGGTTGAGTTGAGGACGTTTCCCTTCCCTTCACAGAAGCTTCTGTTTAGCTCTTGCGGTCCTGGTCGTGGCACACTGGACCAGCTCTACACCCTTCATCGGGTGCTCGAGGGTTCGTGGGAGTTCACCCAACCAGTCCACATGTGTTTTGTGGATCTGGAGAAAGCGTTCGACCGCGTCCCTCGTGGTGCCCTGTGGGGGGTGCTCCGGGAGTATGGGGTCCGGGGCCCTCTGCTAAGGGCTGTCCGTTCCCTGTATGACCGCAGCAGGAGCTTGGTTCGCATTGCCGGCAGTAAGTCAGACCTGTTCCCGGTGCGTGTTGGTCTCCGCCAGGGCTGCCCTTTGTCACCGGTTCTGTTCATAACTTTTATGGACAGAATTTCTAGGCGCAGCCAAGGGCCGGAGGGTGTCCGGTTTGGGAGCCTTGGGATCTCATCTCTGCTGTTTGCGGACGATGTTGTTCTGTTGGCTTCAACGAACCAGGACCTTCAGCGCGCTCTGGGGCGGTTTGCAGCCGAGTGTGTAGCGGCCGGGATGGGGATCAGCACCTCCAAATCCGAGGCCATGGTTCTCCACCGGAAAAAGGTGGCTTCCCCTCTACAGGTCGGTGGGGAGTCCTTACCTCAAGTGGAGGAGTTCAAGTATCTCGGGATCTTGTTCACGAGTGAGGGACGGATGGAGCGTGAGATCGACAGACGGATCGGTGCGGCGTCAGCAGTGATGCGGTCGCTGTATCGGTCTGTCGTGGTGAAGAGGGAGCTGAGTCGGAGGGCAAAGCTCTCGATTTACCGATCGATCTACTTTCCTTCGCAGGGTGGCTGGGCGCACCCTTCGAGATCGGGTGAGGAGCTCAGTTACCCGGGAGGAGCTCGGAGTAGAGTCGCTGCTCCTTCACGTCGAAAGGAGCCAGCTGAGGTGGCTCGGGCATCTGTTCCGGATGCCTCCTGGTCGCCTCCCGCGGGAGGTGTTCCAGGCATGTCCTAGTGGGACAAGGCCTCGTGGAAGACCCAGGACACGGTGGTGGGACTATGTCTCCGAGCTGGCCTGGTGTCGCCTCAGGTTCCCCCCAGAACAGCTGGAGGAGGTGTGTGTGGATCGGGAGGTTTGGGCATCTCTGCTGAGACTGCTGCCCCTGCGACCCGGCCCCGGATAAAGCGGAAGAAAATGGATGGATGGATGGTCCGAAAGTGTAATACTGTATCCAATCTAGAGTTGTCTTATATAAGACTTAGGCCCCTCCTAGGAGTGTTGACTTGGAAACAGAACAATAGAACAGAATGTGACTAATTAGAAACTTCAGGGCTAAAACAATAATAAAACATAATTTTCAGGGGATTTGAAGGGTTAAAACACAAAAATAAAACATATGTGAGCTATTAAAGGATGCTATTAATAAAAGAAGTGTAAAGATTATTGACGTTACTCCCCCTTTTCTCTCCCTGGTTCCTCTGAGTCTCCTGGAATTAGTACAGGGGTCTCTAGTGCTCCAGTGATGTTATGGTCCTTCTCAGGCAGCTGGGGTCCTTTCCGTGGGGCTGATAGAGATGCCGATATCTGGATTGTTTGTATCATTAGCTCACATTATGCTCAATTGTTCTGTTTTCAGGAGGTGGGAACCAAAACTGCCATGTCTAGTGGGATTTATCTCGGCCCATCCCTAGGCGCTACATAAATAAAGTTCTTCCTTCCATCGTGGTCCAACTGAATGTGACCATTACCTTAAACCCTTGTCTAAGCAAATAGACAATGATCAACTCCCTTGAACAACAAGCACTACCTTTAAGATAAGATGATACTTCAATGACTCCTCAGGCCTCACCATATGTTTGAACACTTTGCCTGCTCAAGTACAGATGACTGACTCGAGAGACAGTGAAACACAGGATTTATGTTAAACATCCTTGAAAGAGATTGCTTCTGGCTCAAATAACATGTCGAGTATCATCTGTTGTTTTGAGTGCGGCTGAACTAAACTACATGCATGACATGGAGCGATCAGCCTGCAGCAAAGGCGCTGAATGTGCAATCACCTGTCGACTGGTACAATCCCCATAAGCAACACTGGAATAAAAAACTCAGTGTAACGCAGCACTGGCTGGGGATGGTTGAGCCATCAGATGCAATCAGGGCTGTGCTAAGTGTGTTTGTTGCCCTCCACATGAAGCCTATCAACCTTCATACTTCATCCATGGCACCAATCACTTTGATCTGGCATGGAAATCAGCCTGTTACTATAATATACAAAAATTAAGATTACTTAAAAAACACTTTATTTTTATTAATTATATAAACAGAATAACAATCAATATGCAATGTTATCCAAATGTTGTATACAATAAGTCGAGCTTAGATATCTTTTGAAAAGATTTTGGAGACCACATAAAAAATACAATAACCTATGAAACAATATAAGAAGGACAGTTGTTGTGTTTTTGTTTTGTTGTATTGAAATATAATCATTTGTAAATACTAGAATTGCTATATATTTTTGTCCATATATAATACATAAATGACTAATTCATTTATGTAAAGCAGACACTATTATCACACCATTGCTTAGATTTTTACTCACCCCATCTTCGCTGTTCCTTTTCATTGCACTATACTCTCTGACTTAGCAGAAAGATTTGATGAATGTGATGCCTTTTTAGTTTTTTTAATTGCATTTAGCAAGTTATTTTTTGCTTGAATGGGATGCAGCTGACTACAATGCATTTTCCTTCAGTAAAGTTTATATCAACCTATCTATCTTCTATCCACTTCTGTTTGAGCTTCAAGCATCACACAACTAATCAAGCCTCCTTTTATGCTTGGGAAAAAAGCTTACCCAAGCACGCCTTTCTATTTTATTAAACATCTGCATAAGCAGATTTTCACATTGTTCAAATTGCTTGTGCTGTTATTTTAAGACAACTTCAAATGAATGGTTTTGCATGTCATGAATTGGATTTACATAAAGCCAAAATGTCTGAAAACCTTTGCGGACCTCATGGAGTGAGTACACAAATAGTGTGCGTCCCTGCATTGCCAGAGGTGCTCCTGTGGCTTGAGCCTGATGTAGAAGGATGGGGGGATGCGGAGAGTTGCATGTAGGATGAGGAGGTTTGGGGGAGCAGCACTGGACACATATAAATAAGGGAGAAGCAGAAAGCTCTCCCCCAGGATCGCTGTCAGTTGGCATCCTAACATTGCAGATACTAATGAGAGACAATGCTGCTTCACACACCTTATGCAACATGCAACACCCAGTTGGTTGTATTCAGACGGTTTTATTTTATTTCAGCTGGAAGGAGATGGAGGTGTCTGCACAAAACAAATGTGCTTGCTGGTTGCAAGCAATGAAGAAGAGTGCACATTATTTAAATAGAAATTTGTGGTGGTCCAATTCTTCACTAGGTTAGGTTAGATGGTGTTATGAATATGTTTCACGACTTTGACGGAGCAAACCTGACATGGTTTTTGTAAACAAAAACAACAACTCACCTGCTGGTTCACGGTTGATAAAAAAAAGGCTTTATAATTAGATGCAGATGCTGTTTTATATGCACCCCAATCCATCACACCAGTCAAAACGTGTAACTACGGATTTACAAATCAAGCACGGCACTAAGGTCGTTGTCCGTATATATATGCTTTTACAATATACTGAAGAATTGTATAAACCTGTAATATATATATTACAGGTATTAAGAACTGGGGTATGTAAACTTTTGATCTGGGCCATTTTGGAAGTTTATTTTTTCACTATGATTGAACTCTGTTGTTTCACCACAAATGGCTTCACATAACCCCTAACAGCAGACTTATGAAGGAGAGACGATGGAGGCAATTGATTGAAATGACATCCTAAGTCTCCTATGGATCCTGGCTGGTAAGCCCACAGCTAATTTATTCAATATTCTATCTGTCAAGGTTTTGGGAGAGATGTAAATGAAACAAATGGTTGCAAATGGCAGTGTAAAATCACAACATATCGTAAACAGTTTCCACTCCAAACCCACATACAGCATGGCCTCCAATAGTATCATGAACACGTTCACAGTGCTATTTAATAGATAATAATAATAATAATAATTTATGGACCCCAGGAAGAGTAGTCTTTGCGTTGATAAAGACTAATGGGGATCCTTAAATAAAGGATCCTTAAATAAAGAATAGATACAGCCAAGCCACTCTCTCGATGCCATCCATTGTATAAAGACCACTGGCAACAGAGAAGCCCCTCCCAAAACGCGCCCCTTTCCCAACTTGTTTGGACGTGTGTCCAGAGCATCTTTGACGCACAGTGTCAAATGTCTGACTTCAAAAAGCACAAGCATTGAGACATTTGAAACGATTTTGACACTTTGCGTTCGGTCTGAATGCAGCATATTAATGCAGCATATTTGTGTCGTCATAGATTTGAACAATTGTGTAAAATGATGCACATGCTTTTTTAAAGCTTCACCCTGATAACCTCTTCGTCATCTGAGTGCAGTGACACACAGAGAAGAAGCCAGTGGCAAAAACTTCCTCCAATCTAGGTTGCAGTGCTCTAACACCAGGGCTACATATGCACTGGTGCGTAATAAAGATATGTCAGACAAAGTAAATGTTACATGTCATCACAGCGCAGGGACACCAAAGCTCGTATCCTAATTAAATACAAAGGGATTGTCTTTGGACAAGATTATTAGGATTATGGGGAACTCTTGGCAATCAAATGCCAGAGCTAATCATGAGTGTGTATTTTATTTGTCCAAGAAACCAAAACAAACTCATGTGTCTGCCATGCATCTAATACCATGTGCAGAACATGACCTCTCAGCGGGACTCACCATAACACAAGCACCCTTCAATGACGCATAACTGCGGTCTAAATAACTCAACTAAAGATCAAAAGTGTCGGCAGTTTGACCTGGCGGTAGCATTTGCGGAAAGGGTGTAATTGCAGCCTTATCACATCATAAGAAAGATTGAATCAAGCAAGTGTTAGTTATAAAAACTGTGCAAAGTGAGCTTGTGCACGGGGGCCCTTGATAGATGGGGGCCCCAAGCAGCTGCCTACCTTGCCTGATGACAAGCTGCGCCACTGGCTGTCTCCATCTTTCAACTTGAAGTGAAATATGTTTGTCTAATTATAGCTAAGAGAAAGTGTCCCTGAATGTCTTTAAAGAGAGGTTTGAACTGCACTGGTGTGAATCATTTTAATTACACAGTCTCACTTCATTGCCCATTCATTTATTCAAATATTCACTGTCTTTACCTGATAATTACTTTACTCCGTGTTATGGGTCATGGAGGAATACAGAGCATGAGGTATAAAGCCCAGGTTGATAAGTTTACAGCTGACAAATTATTTGTGAGATAAACATGCCGTGAGAAGACTTTAAATAGGTGCAAGTTTAGGCTCAAAAGATTACTAAGATTTTGTTTTTTAATGAAGTTAAGACTCGGGGTTGCTATGTTAAGATTCTTATATTGTATTTATATATTTTCTAACTATAGTTATGGGAGATTCACTGTACTAAATGGCGTACAGACTGCAAATATGTGAAGATTAATAAGGATCCTTTATCAAAGCATATTTTCCTTCCCAAATTATTATATCAAATGTCAATGTCAGAAACTATAAGCATACTTTGATTCCTGTTTACACACCTTGTGCATAACCTGCTTTGTTAAACATTACAATCTTTAGCCAAAGCTCAACCACTAAATATTTAGATGAAGACGCTTCATTGTCAGGACCCAATGATGTGACACCTGTCAGCTGTGATAGTGGCGCAGGACTGGGCGATGAAAGAGTGCACTGCGGCTGATCCATGTTCGGCAGGTCTTTGATCACAACCATGTCCTGGGACGGTCCTGAGCACAGACCCAGGCGGAGCGGGCCCTTTGAAGATCTCAATCATCTGCTCCTGATAAGGTTATTATGTTGTTGCTCTTTGCCTCCAGGGCCTTAATCAAATGTGACAGAGACTGGCCTGCTGCTGCTCCCACCGGGACGAGGAGCAGGAATCTGACAGGACGAGCCAGTGCGGGGGACACTTTCAGAATTATGAGAGCTACAGAGCCACATGAATTATGCCCTGTACTCGAGCGTCTGCGGGCAGTATTTTCACGCCAGTCAATTGATTTGTAAAATATGAAAGGAACATTTGTGCTCTATTGAAATCTAGGCGCAGTATATTTAGGGGCTGTAAGTTGATATTTATCTTCTGTTTGGGAGTATTTTAGTATTACAATCCCGCCGCACAGTGGGACCTCAGTTTAGCTCATGAGTTTCATGGTTTGAACCGGCCCTTCTACAGTTGGAGGGTTAACTCACCATATGGCAGTCACATGCACCTTTCAAGCCGTCTAAATTCAAACGACACTATGTCAAAATAAAGAAGAACTTTATTTATATAGCGCGTTTCACAGACATAGTCACAAAGCACTTTACATGAGACAATTGTACATTCACTCCATAACAAAAATGCTGCCATGAGCGAAACGTTCTAGCTGTGAAGCGCGAGCGCTAACCGCTGTGCCACCTTTTATTTTCGACATGTGTGAACATAAAAGACACTGAGACTTACAGTACCTATACAACTTGAATATATTGTACACTCCTTTAATGTGCAGATTAAATCACATAATGATATGTAAATAATATTTTGCTTGCTTCTAAATGCAGACTATCTCCTTTTATATTAAAGCAAATAAGTCTTTTTGATATCAAGATGAGCTCAGTGGAACAATGCCAGAATAAAACTGCAAGGAGAGAGAGAAAGAAAATATATATAAAAGTCAGTTTCTCTGTAATCTCCACCATCACTTCGCTAAAATCCATTGGATTAGGCTGTGCACCCCTGAGCTCACTATAGTGCAGCCCGCTGGTGCATGAAACATCTCTTATCACCTTTATTTCATTCAGCTTATTCATGGCAACGCTCTGAGATCACACTATGAAGGGAATTTCTTTACAAATGGAAACTTTATGTGAGAAAACTTTATGCTGAATAAAACTGTTGTCAAAATCAATTCGGGATGTATTGGAGTACTGGGTAATTTGCAAACAGGGAAATGTTACAACAAAAGGTAGTTTGAAGACCACTCATTAAGAGGCTTTGTGAAGTTATGCAATGGTAACGTAAAATATAGATATTTCAGTCAAAACATTGGCGAATATAAGGCGTATGTAAGGATAAAAGGACATAAAACCAACATCATTCCAAGAGTTGCAGTCATCCTTTATAATAATTTAATATCTTCTTTTGAGTACAGGGAGATTTTGGACACTTCCTACGCCGGATGCTTTTATAGCCTGTGACTGGAATTCATACTTTAGCTTGCATAATAATGTCTGAAAATATGCAGCAGGCCTTGAATGCATACATGAATACATATGTAAGCAGGGCTGATGTGAAGGTCACTCCTCCATTACGCGCCCGTTAAAACGAAAATCAAATCACAAATAAAATGGTAAATCAATACGGGCTCGAGAACAGAGATTAGACACGCTCCTTACATAGGGATTACCGGCCAAAAACTCAGCACCTTTTAAATGGCACATGAAGCAGCGGCAGCGTTTCAACTCCGCCACATCTTGTCCCCTTCTCTGTCTGCAGGCAGTGACCTTTGCAGTAATATTTCCATAGACACGCTGTTAATGGACAGGGCTGACATATAAGTGTGCTTTGACATCAAGGCCTTATATAACTACAAACAGGCCGGCTGACAGCGCACTGTGCCAGATACATATTCACGTCCCAGGGTGGTTGTTTGCCGACTGGGTTAGATGATTAGCAGCAATTATTTAATGACATCCTAATTACGCCGGCTACAGAGAGAAAATGTTGTGACGGTATGTTTTGCTCTTGCTAATGAGGTGATTGTTCTCTGGTTTTAGATACACAGTCTAACTCATCAAGAGGGATGGAAAGATATGATCAAAGGTTTATTTGATGAATAAAAGCATTAGATTTATTGATTATGAGTTATGAGATTATGAGAAAAACCTACCTGGAAGTGATGTTTCACTCTATTGACACAGTTTTGAGTAATACCCTTTGATTGTTTCCTTTTCTACTTCGAAGCTGAAGTGCTTCAATTGCCAATCCCTTCAATATGTTGCATTGTCTTTAATATTTTAACCCTTTAGGGCAAGTGACTCTTTTTGGCTATTTCTACACACTTTTCATATGGCCTCCCTGCTGCACATCAGTGAGGTAAAGAGGCATGTAGTCCTCAGTCAGCCAATCATGAAGAGATCACCCTACATCACAGAGCCCACTACTGTGGCATTTGACCAATCAGCAGAGCTCGGTCGCGCTCTAAACTTCTGACACATTTCTTGACATAACTTGAAAACTAACCATGGTAAGTTGATGAAACTCACACATTTTATTGGTGAATAATTGTGCTAGGAGATGATGTATGTGTTGGTTTTGGAGGATGTAGTAAAAGGAGTGAAATTACAGCATGAAAAATGCAGGCACCATATTTGATCATAAATTTGTTCACTTAAAAATAAAGTTAATTAGTTGTGTCCATATTTGTAAATGAATGTCAACCTATTATTCAAACTTATAGTATTTTCGAGACAAAAGAACCAATAAACTCTCGGGCTATGTTTTTATGTTGCCAAAGGTTATTTTTAGTAAAATTTCTAGGCAAACAGTATTGGAGGTGACTGACCCCTCCCACTGCACATAAAGCACAATCAATTACAAACACTCTTACCTATGACATGATCATTTAAACATCAGTATCACAAAACACAATGTCTCCTGAATACCAGCACCCCCTGGGACCTGAAAGTACTTTTTGTATATTTTATATATACTTTTTGTTTACCCCTTAAAGGGCAATGGACTAAATATGGTAACTTCGTTTACAGTAGGTTTTTTTTTTTCCTTACCAGTTTAGGGCAAGGAACCAAACTTCGCTCACATTGATTTTCTGCATAATGAACAATTCTGAAATTTTTTACAACAGAAATAAACTTGCGTTTTGCCCCCAATTGCACTCTTTAATTGAAATCATTTATTTCAAAGTATTTCAGTGAGTGCCCTATAAATCAGTCACCAGACCCATTTTGAGCTGTTCTGAACTACAACATGTGTTATGCGAGGTGGTTTGCAGAAACTGAAAGCTTGTTTTCATTGTGTCGTTGCCACAACTGCCTGCAGGAGGAGCTTCATGTGAATCCCTGATCAGTTCTGACCTCTGTGTCATATCCTTTGATATTATTTCAAATTACAAAACCTGAAATATCACTGCTGAGGCACTCAAAAGAATGCTTTAAAGTATAAATCATGCATCATCCACTTCTTTGCGACAGTGGCGCAGATGGTCGTCTCATGATCGGAAGGTCGGGGGTTCTAATCCCACCTCCTGAAAGTGCACACTGTCGTTGTGCACACTTGGGCAAGACACTTCACCCACATTGCCCCCAGTGTCTGTGTACATTGGTGTATGAATGAGAGTATGAATGGGTGAGTGGATCCTTGCTGTAAAGCGCTTTGAGTGCCTAATGTAGGTGGAAAAGCGCTATATAAGTTGAGACCATTTACCATATTATTTATCAACTTTAATCCACCCAGATGACATCCACTGAGATCTAATTTCCGAGAGTGCGGCCTCAACACAAGCTGCACTGTCATTTGCAGCAGTACCAACAGAAGGTGATAAATGCACTGTAAAGCCACTATATATATATATAAAAAAAACTGACAATTATAAGCTAGCCAATGTTTATGAATAGTTATTCATTATTTAGTAAAATGCTTAAGCTTGTAAGTCATACTATTGCATCAATATCTAATATTTTTTAAAGAGCGATTTCATTATAACTTATTCGGCAGGTTTTAAATTCATGACCATTACCTAATCCACTCAATTTATCAAAAATGTCTCTCTGCTCATTTGAGTAATGCCTAATCAATACGAGTAATGCCCATTAATAGTTTGCATGAGCTATAATTTCATACTGGTTTGGTTGAGTGAGCAGAAATAGACCTGGCTAAGTTGCAGAAATTAGAAATCCACTGCATTCTTTAGCTGCTCGTATACAGAGAAGGCATTACAGTCTCTTCAAGGTATTGCCTCCAGGGAGGAGACTGCGGAATCTACGGGACAGTTCCAGTTGACTGAAGAACTGTTTTATACACAAGGCAATCGAGAAGCTGAACTCCCAGCCCTCCCTGCCCTCCCTCCCACCCCTCTTCCCCCTCCCCCCGCTGAGAGAAATATAATTTCAAACCATTTACGTTTCTTGAATCTTGAACACCGGCTATTTTCTTGACATTACATCAAGTTCATTATTCACATAACATGTCCACTTACTAACCCTAACCGTAACCCAATGAGTTTTTAATACATTTTTTGTTTTTTAGCATTCATCTTTTTTGATTACAGACAACAGCACGAGGTAATTGTGTTTGTTGCTTCGTGCTGTCACTTCACTGGTCAACATTCTGCAGAATGTGACAGAGGCCCATGGGCTTGGAAAGGAAAAGGCAATTGTCCAATGTTACTCCAAGGACACAAAAGCCTAAATTACTTCTAATGTGTGCGTAATGGAAATACTGTTGAGTGGTAAAATTGCACAGTGGACTGTTTTCAGCAAGTGTTTTCTCGTTAAATTATGCTACATGCTGCAATATTCATGTTGGGTTTTCCCCAAATACAACAGGAAATATGTGAGGCATAAAACAGAATTTAAATAATCTTATATTGACTGCAGGAGATTATGCACATGGTTAGATATCCAGAATAGACCATCATTCATTAAAAAAAATATGAAAATACACAAAAGACTATATAGAATAAATAAATGAACAATGTTAATGGGCTGATATTGACACAGCTGGTTATTGAAATTGTTCAAATCTACTGCCAACTTCAGACTGTCTGGGAGCTGATTTCACTGCTGTTTCAATAAAAAATGTTTGTGCAAAGGCAGACAATACGTTTATTATTATTATTATTATTATTATTATTATTATTATTATTATTATTATTATTATTATTATTATTATTATTATTATTATTATTATTATTATTATTATTATTATTATTATTATTATTATTATCTATGCTGTAACATACTACTAGTACTAATTCAGTACTAATGTTTATAATTCCTCTGAGCAAAGTTGGCCATGTTAGCCTCAAAGGTTTCAAGACATGTTTGAGCTCATTTGTTAAAAGGATATTTTTCAGTTTCAGTTTCATTTCAAAATATTGTAGCTCCTTCTAAAATTCAATGTTGATCTCAATAAAAATGTTGGGAAAAAACACAACCATCTTGACACAGGAAAAGTACTTCGTTAGCCATTTTGTCAAGCCAAAAAGTGAAGACTTTGCAGATAATAGTCAGAGGCTGAGGCTGTGGTGGAGGAACCGGAGTCTCTGGGCCAATGGTCCATGATCTCTTTAATGAGGACTGTGGGATTCTCCCGCTGCCCTTCTGTAGGGCCATATGGCTTACAGCAGATGCTTGAGATGACTGCTGATCACACGCAATTAGGGGGCAATTGTGACTATAGCAATCTTTACGGTGGCTGTATGATGAAATGTTTCTGAAAAGATGAAACAAATAATGTTGAAAGCCTCTTATTTTATCTAACCTGACAAGCATGTACTTACTTTAGCAACAATGTATTCTATGTTCAATCTTTTACACCTTTGATACAACGTACCTAATTTAGTACAATGTAATGTGTGTAACAGCGTGTAATACTTTTTACTGTGTGTTACATACACAACAGAATCATTTGTATTTGTAGTTTGGCGGTACATAATGTATTATACCATGGTCTGGGTGAATACTCGATTCTGATTGGCTGGTGGGTGCTAACAAGCGTGCATTATTTTCGTATAACCGCACACGTAGTCCGGTAGTAAATCACTGGGATATCACTCCGCTGTGGGCATCGCCATAGCAACGCATGACACAGCTGAATCAGATAAACACGTAATTAGTGACTGACAGGAACGTATGAGATGGATTTTGTTTAATTTCAACGTTTTTGGCCAAAACAAAATGTTTGATAAATGGGAAGTAGAGGAGAGTGAGCAGCTAGGTTAGCTACTGTTAATAACATATGAGCTTTCCATTTCTATTGAAAACGGTTATGGCACTATTCATGATTTTCAGGCGTACATAAAATGATCCTGCATTTAAACATATTTGGCTGGATTAGTAAAGTCAATCATAAAAGTTTCAGTTCGTGTGGCCCAGGTGTAAGCGGACTCCACCGCAGCTGTTTCCATAAACAGTTGAGCTCGTTGAGCTAGCTAGCTAGCTTCAGGTTAAACAGCGTAAAAGTGAAATAACTCCTGCCCACGAGTGCCGCACATCGGTGTTTACTTCCACGGAAAAGTGCCGGGTTTGTCCTGTTGTGTTGTGATTCTGGCGATGCAGCGTGTGCTTATGTTGTTTCGTTGCGCCTGACTGAGATCCTCGTAATAGCTGCGGAGAATGACTCGCTCTGAGACGAGCCTTCAGTGACCGGCTAATAACCTACATAAAATAGTCCCGGTGGTCTGGCATATTTAGTGACTTTAGTAAATGAAAGAAATATTTATTATAAATGTTACGTTTGTGGGACCATGGTATAAGCGGATTAAAGAACTCGGAGCCGTGCATTAGACGGTTATAATGCACTTCGCGGAGTAACACCACGCCGCTACGCGTCGTGGGGTTCTTGACTCCGCGTCGTGCATTATAACCGTCTAATGCACGGCTCCTCGTTGTTTAATCCTTACGTAAGACATACAGTGCCTCTCGTTAGTATTCATACACCTTGAACTTTTGCACATTTTGTCATGTTTACAACCCTAAACATAAAGATTTTATTTTTACTTTTTTACTGAACGTTCACACACAAGTAACAGACAACTGTGAAGTGAAAGCAAAATGATACATTATTCTGTTATTTTTCAAAAAATAGATAACCGAAAAGTGGGGCGTGCATAAGTATTCATACAGATGAATGAATACTTTGTGGAACCCCCTTTTACTGCAATAACAGCACAAGTCTTTTGGGTTCTGACTCTACAAGATTAGCACATGTAGAGACTGACATTTTAGCCCATTCCTCTTTACAAAACAACTCAAGTTCTGTCACATTAGAAGGAGAGCGTTTGTGAACAGCAGTTTTCACATTATTCCACAGATTTTCAATAAGATTTAGGTCAGGACTTTGACTGGGCCATTCTAACACATTAATATGTTTTTATTGAACCATTCCATTGTAGATTTAGCTTTGTGCTTCGGGTCATTGTCCTGCTGGAAGGAGAATCTCCGCCCCAGCCTCAGTTCTCCTGCTGACTCCAGCAGGTTTTCCTCCAAAATTTCCCCATATTTGGCTCCATCCATGTTCCCAACTATTCTTACACTCTCCTCAGTCCCCGCTGAGGAAAAGCAGCCCCACAGCATGATGCTCCCCCCGTATATTTTAAACTGTGGATGGTGCACTCAGGACGATGAGCAGTGTTAGGTTTGCTCCATACATAACGTTTTGCATTTGGGCCAAAAAGTTCAATTTTTGTCTCATCTGACCAAAGCACCTTCTTCCACATGGAGCTGTGTGCTCCATATGACTTCTAGCAAACTTCAAACGGGATTTCTTATGGCCTCCTTTCAATAATGGCTTTCTTCTTCCACTCGTCCATGAAGGCCAGATTTGTGTAGAGTACGACTTATAGTTGTCCCATGTACAGATTCCCCCAGCTCAGCGGCAGGACTTCACAGCTCCTTCAGAATTATCTTGGGGCACTTGGTTATATTTCTTACCAGTGCTCTCCTTGTTCGGTCTTTTAGTTTAGGTGAACGACCACGTCTTGGTAAGTTGGCAGTGGTGCTTTACTCTTTCCATTTCTGAATGATGGATTAAACAGTGCTCCGGGAGATGTTTAAATCTTGGGAAATCTTTGTATAACTTAAACTTCTCCACAGCTTTATCCCTGACCTCTCTGGTGAGCTCCTTGACCTTCATGATGTGTTTTAGTGACCAATACACTCCGACCACAGCTCTGAGGGCCTAAAAGAACAGCTGAAATTATTCTGAGAGTAGATTACACACAGGTGGCCTCTATTTAACCGTTAGGCCAAGGTGTGAACATTCTGGAGTCATTAGGAATGTTTTAAAGGCAATTTAATGCACTCAGAAAATGCTGTATGAATACTTATGCACGCCCCCCTTTTCACTTTTCTATTTTTTGAAAAATAACAGAATCATGTATCATTTTGCTTTCACTTCACAGTTGTCTGTTACTTGTGTGTGAACGTTCAGTAAAAAAATCTAAATAAAATCTTTATGTTTAGGGCTGTAAACATGACAAAATGTGCAAAAGTTCAAGGTGTATGAGTACTAACGAGAGGCACTGTAAGAACCTAACTCTAACCCTAAAGTTAGGGCTTAAGGTTATAGGATTAGGGCTTATGTACCTCCAAAGTATTAATGCACATTATTCCATTGTGTATGTACTACATAGGTACACGTTATAACAGATTGTTACAAAGCAGATTACAATGTAAGGCAAGGCAAGGCAAATTTATTTATAAAGCACATTTCATGCACAAGGCAACCCGATGTGCCTCACAGCAACACTGAAAACACACAAACACAACAAAAACACAAGAAGAACTATTTTAAAATGTATTTTCTGAGCGTCAGGAAGCCAGTGCAGAGACCGGAGCACTGGACTAATATGGTCGTATTTCCTGGTTCTGGTCAGTACTCAAGCAGCAGCATTTTGGGTGTACTGCTGTTGTCTAACAGATCGTTTAGAGAGGCCAGTGAACAGGCCGTTACAATAGTCTTACTGACTGGAGACAAATGCATGAATTAGTCTCTCCAAGTCTGGTTTAGACATGTTTTTTATTTTAACAATGTTTTTTAGATGGTAATTGACTTGAAGGAATAGGCCACCATCTTTGCTGAGATATGTTCTTACCTGAGCTTAGAGCTTAGACTTAGTTGCTGTGTACCTGTCAGGTCTTAACGCGTGCGCTCAGTCACGAAAAAAACACCGGACACGTTGTTAGCATTTAGCCTCTCCTCTTCTCCTCATGGACCCAAACGGGGGTGAAGCTAGAAGCAACCAAGCTCCTCCGCATTTTTCTTATTTAAATACAAAATTAAACATGTTGATTTTCTAAGCAGATAAGCAGATATATTGTAAGGTGTAATAATACCTAGGAGCAGTTCGACCTTACTGTGCGGACTTTGAAGTGCTCCTAAGGTATTTGTTTGATGCAGTGATATAGTGTGTCTACAGGCCCATGTTCACCCACTGTCAGTGAAACATAGCTCTAAGTATCATCTGCGTAATTGTGATATGACACGTTGTTAATTGACCTAATGGAAGCATGTACAGATTGAACAGAATTGTCCCTTGGGGAGCCCCACAGGTCAATGCTATTTGGTCTGAGACACAGTTTCCCATCGCGACATAGTAAGTTCGTTCCTCAAGTTATATCTGAACCACTCGAGAGCTTCTCCACAGATTCCCACCCAGGTTTTTAACTTCTCCAGTAAGATCCCATGGTCCACTGTGTGAAACGCAGCGCTAAGGTCAAGCAGAACTAAAATTGTGACCTTGCCATGTACTAAATTTAGATTGGTGCAATGTATCAAGGCCGTATAAAATAAAGTGTCACCCAATTATAATGTATCTTGTAATTGCAAAAATGTAGTCCTAAAAGCTAGGATTTGTATTAGTGCTCTGGAAGTTCACATGCTTTTGTGGCTGTATGCTTTAGTAAAACAATTACTTAACATTTACTTATCAATTCATTTTAAGAATTTGAACAGAATTTTCCATGACCAACACTAAACCTCACAGATACATTGGTCTACAGCGGGAGGCAAAAAATACTTGCGTCACTTTGATGTTTGTTCACAAAAGCTACAGATTTGGGATGACTATTGTGATCACATAACAGCTTCATAACCCGCTATTACTATATCTGACAATAGATGTAATTTCATTATGTTTTTTAGGCCACATGCATCATCTTCTATGTAAAAAGAGGGTGCATAATCAGTAATGCTATGCTAAATTCAGCCTGTGCGTCCTGTCATGCACGGGGCACGCTGCTCTCCACAATGAGAATGTCACAAAGAGCAAAGTGCCCTATTTTCATCAGCCAAAGGAGACATTGTAAGATATGAAATAAAGCCCACACACACTCGCATACACTCAAACGCGGACGCCCCCGCCTCTCCTGCATCAATATCCCGCAATTATGGGCTGTGGTGAAATTGCTCATGCAACCAGGCAATCCATACTTCTGTCACTTTCCACATCTCAAATACAATCTGAGATACAAAGGAGAAACTCAATACCGGCTCAAGTATTGTTCTGCATATTCTCCCATTTTGGCTGCAAAATGATGAAAGTGAGCTAAAGGCGAGGGCTGAACGGAGACGAAGTAAGGGGCATTTTTAACAGAATAGATCTATGACCATAGAAAATACAATTCTGATATTTAATGAAGGCGCCAAATTCCTTTCTCAGAAGCAAACTCGGATCGTTAGTCATCTGAGCATAAACTGTTTGTGATTTTGTAGAATTCAGTGCAAAAAGAATTACAAATTGTGTTGTTTGAGTGTGAAAATAAAAAAGACAAATCTGAAAAATGCAATTCAATTCAAACCAAAAAGCTGCACGGCAGAATAAAAAAAACAAAGCACACATTTCCCTTTGGTGGGGCACAACAAGATCAACATATACAACAAAGTGGAATGTTATATAAGTACACAAGATTCCTGTAAGGATTTTGGACCAAAAAGTATTTCTTCCTCCGACTCAACCAAAAGCTGACAAAGATATTTTATTCTGTAGCAAAAAGGAAAATCTGAAAATAATGGAAACAGAGAAAAAAATATACAATCGATAAATATGTGCAAGTGTGAAACGCAGAGTGGCACTTCTCATGGTTACTGAAAAATCAAGGAGCAGAGAGTAATGAAGTAAACACTTGATCAAAAATGCGGTAAAAAGGCGAAGTGGAGCAGAACGAAGCATCTGGAAACAGGCGAGAAACGCTCCCCGATGACGGGCTGAAATCACAGAGGAACGGGGCCAGTTTGCTTTGGTCTCCCACCGGAACCAGGAAGTGAGATGAGCGTCTGTGTTCTAAATGACTGTTTGTTTTTGTGGAGAAAAAGGAAGGACACCGGGGCGAGTGTGCGAGGAATGAAAGCTAATTTTTCTTTTTTTTACACTTGAGTGGTTCGGTGTTGTGGTGAAAACATGGTGATTTTAAACTTATGTCATTGAAATTCAAGGCAGCATTCACATCTGATTCACAGAGGCTTTTTTTCTAATAAAGTGCGTGCTAAAAAGTGCCAGTGATTATAATACACTGTGGCGATACATGCTACATATTTTATCTTATAGCCTGAACTCTGCTGAAATGGGGGCTGTATGCATTATTGATCCACTGTGTTATGTTCATGGCAGATATTTTCCATGCACAAATTAAGAGGTTAATCCATTAAGAAGCTTCATTAGGAAATTAAACCGAACAAATTGCCGTTGCTGCGTGAGCCTTTGTGGCCGACATGAATCACGGATAGTGCCGGGTTGAAAGTTATGGACCGGCTTTGATTTTCTCCAGACGTGAACATGAGGTCATCCGATAAATCCATCTGCTGCTCTGCACTTTTGTCCAAAAAAAAAATCTACTTTTCTCCCAGAGCTATGTCCACACAATGCCACACACCATTTCTGCAAAAATATAATCAAAAGAGGTACATAAGCTTCCATGGACACATTTTTTTAATCAGCAAAGTTTTTCTTGTTCTCTGACATGCCCTTGACATAAAGTTGAGGTAATTATGAAGCGTCTATTGTTCTGGGAATAGGTTGCAAAAAGAGGCCATTTATTACATTTTATAATATCCCCAGTGAAGATTATGTTTGCTCAAATGCAAGGGACATGACTGTGTACAATCTGTTTACTGAATGCACCGCGGGCATCTTGTGTTTGTTTTTTGTTGTCCTTGAAGTGGGACCCATTTTAATATTATACATGCAGTACAAGCCAAAGGTACTGCATCTGATTATGAACGTTATATACAAGCAGGCATTCAAGTTGGCAAGTAGAATATTCCTAATGTCTTTGGAGTGTAGCTCAAAGTCATACACAATACTTTTGACAAATGGATGAAAATAAATAACTATGATATTATGTAGCCAAAATTTGTATATGATAACTATACATACTGTATTTGTCCATCTAGTTAAAAAATCCCACGCCATTTAAGCTAGTGCAGCGGTAAATTGTTGGGATGCACCGCTAGGCAACGTAGACTTTCTGCTACATAAGTATTTCAAGCGCAGTCACCTTTACTTTATTTGAGGGAACCTTTAGAAAACTAAGAGGGTGAAAACGGCGGCATCTTTCACCAAGAGGGTCAAGGAGAGAGAGAGAAAGAGAGAGAGAGAGAGAGAGATAGAGAGAGAGAGATGGCGAGGATGATCGATGTTACTTTCAGCTGTATTATCTGGCAAAGTTTTTGGGCTGCTGCAGCATTTTTCACATGGTAATTTTCTTTTCTGATAAGTCGAGGCGTGGAGGTTCCAAAGTGACTTTCCCACTCAATCCTGATTTCTCTACACCAGCCACACTCTGTTTTTAAACCACTCAAAGCATAAAAAGTCATGACAAAATCTTGATGTAATGAAAATAGTGTCAAGAGATGAGAAAGTGCTTTGTAAAATCTCATCATTCTTCTTGAGTATTTGTGTCTCTGGACTATTCACTCTCCTCCTCTGCTATTGCAGATATACTTTAACAATGTGTCCTCCTCTATGGCACTTCTGTCTGTTGTAGAATACTTTGAAATTATATTTATTTACAGAATACTGAAAAGATAAAAAAAAAAAAAAGCTCATTCAGCTTGAGCCAGCACTTACACTGAAAGTTTGTGAAATGTCGACAATCTGCTGCCTGTAGCCTAGCCAGCTAACTTTTGCTAGCTGCTAACAAGCTGTCAATTCTACACAACAGAAAACAGCAAACAGGTAAGATAAGAACACAACACTCATGTGCTCTCTACTTGTCCTCTTTTCTGTTCTGTACCCTCTTGGTGCTATATGTGTGCACCAGCTGAGCGACTGCCCTGTACGGCATAGAACTAAGCTTTTCTCTAGTCGTTTTGATCTTTTCTTTCTTTTCAATGTTCTGCAATATAAAGATGAAATTGCCCTCGAAAGAAAGTGGAACTGTAGGGAAATACAGTTACTCAAAATTAGTATTCTAAATACATGTATTCAGTTACTCCCCAATGCTGTACCTCTCCGCTTTGTCTGAGAAACCAAAAAGGGCCATATCTCAGGTTTTATTGAGTCATTTTTAAGTCAATTGTTTTTGGTGGTTTTCATTTGACCATGCAAACGTTTTAAGGGACTGATTTGATAGTGACAAAAAAACGGTTGACTCTGAGTATTATTCCGCAGTCTATTTCCAAGCAGCTTTTATCTGACTACACTTGTGATAGGGGCTGTCCCACCTTTGTCCTATCTCCATCCTTCTCCCTCTTGACACTTTCTGCAGCGATAAGAAAACAAATTAGCTCTTTGTCAGACGGGCAGCTCCGTAACTCTTTTGGGTGTCCCACTGACAGGCCCAGAAAATGTCTATGCCATTGGTACCCATGACAGTGTTCAGGCCTTTAGTTTGAGTCTCTCGTATTTCTTTATGTTTTGGAAACATAACATGGGTAGAAATTAGTTACAAGTACATTTAATTGAGCAACAGATTCTAAGAAGCTTCTTAAAACCCAGCCAGGGGTTATAGTTCAGTTTCAGGTTACAGTTGGTTGTGACTGTGACATCCACATATGCTAACATCATTAATAAATCGCACCACTGAAGAAGATAGCGGCATAGACCATATTCTACGTGTTGCTGTGCTAGTAGACATTTGCTTTGTGTTCAGATCTCCCTCTGTGTTGCAGGTGCTCACTTCACACTGAGTCCTGTACGTCGCACAGCATCGGCCCCTTTTACATCCTTTTCCCCCAGAGGAATACTGTGAAGCCCGCTCCCCTCTCTCATCTCCAGCCTTGTCCCTGGTGGGATTGAGAAAGACCCTCTCGCTCTGCACAGTGTCTGATCTCAGCACGCTGCATGCTAAATCCTGCTCTACCTTCAAACCATCTCTGGAGCCCGAACCACATGATACATAACAGCTCTATCATTTTGGACCAGTGTGACTCTCCCTAGGCCTGCAGTGACTGGACAGATAAAATGGATTTAGATTTATCCATCTTCTCCTGCTTACTCCCATTAGGGGTCTGCATGACTGGAGCACACCTCCGCCTCCATGGGCCTGAGGAGAGTGCAAACATTCATATTCATTCAATAGGAGCAATATGGATTCACTATTTTAACACAGACTATGGTTAGTTAGTCGACACACGGGCAGTGACGTCCATTGATTTGAACCCATTTTCAGGTGTAGCCTGCACATTTACTGTTGCAAAATGGCACAATGCCTTAACCGGTCACATAATAAGGGGTTTCTTTTGCTCCACTTTCAATCATTTGGTTGGACAAATGACTGAGGGTGGGCAAAACAAAAACAATAAATGAAAAGACCTTCTTACATCATGTTTGTGTAAGCTCTCAATCAGGTATATCTTCATTGTAGAGGGTTTCAAAGGTGTCAACTGGACGGAGCAATGTTAAAATGAAATGTGGAAAGATTGTGATTCATGTGCTGGTGTTTTGATTATGTTTCTGTGGCGTGGACAGCCCCACGCTCTTCAATACCAGCGCAAGAGTGGGACCATCAGTATATCATCTTTATCTCAGGACATGGACAGTGTGTAACTCTAAGTAGGATAAATACAGTTTGTAGTTCGTTCTGTGAGAGTTAAAAAGGATGTAGCCTAAATTTAATTGCTAAAAGAAATATTTGCATGATGCAGCTGCTGTTGTTGCACCAGGTGGAAGATCGGGTCCATAGACATAAGTTATTGTTTATAATATTTGGACAAAAGTAATGTGTATAGCTTGAGCTGCTCTTGCTTTGACAGTGGATGGAAGACATTGGTCCCAATAATCCTCCACCATGGTGTACAAGCGGCTGACTACGACAAGCGCTTTGCTGCTTCCCCTTCACTCTCGTCTTCTTCACATTAGCATCGCTCGCAGCCTCACGTGCTAAGCTCTCGCAGGACAAACTCTTTCACCCACTGTGAGATAAACACTGTCCATGTCCCGAAAATATCGATGATCCTGCTCTAGCGCTAGTATTAAAAAGCACGGGGCAAAACACCAGCATGTGTCTTTGTTCAGAAACACAAAATCACACGGAGTTCCTTGAATTAGAACAGGCTGTACTGAGGTAGTGTTGTGTTTGTTTGACCAGAGATTGAACTCAGAAACTCCTTAGAAAAATATGCCAACAACAAAAACAACAACAGCCCACCCTTCCATTCTCCACATCCAAACCAAATATTACTTTTCTTTCAAGCAAGTCTGTGCAACCATCCACCAGTCCTCACCTGAAGGAAAAATATAAACAGACAAGCAATTGCCTCTGTTTTGAAACTGTCTCATTTTTCCTCTATTATGTTTGAGGATATTAATTAAGAGTCTGGGCTCATTTGCAGAAAGGTTAGCCTGGGAGCAACAGCTTCATTAGCAGAGTGCGGCATGCGGCCAGACAGCTCCAGCTTTCTTCCCCGTTCTCCGTCTATCCAACATGTCTTAATTAAAAACAAGATGGACGTGCGGGGAAATGATTCACAAGTGCACTGTTTTTTTTTGCTTTTTTCATCCGAGAGTGTCTATTTGAAAGTAGCCAATTCGTCATATAAACAAACACAAACTCCTGTCTGATCTCTCTCATCACTGGGACGGCCCGATAGTGGCCCTCCTGGCACTTCACTACTGTTTACAAGCTACAAGACTGATTGGCAAGCTTGGTTTGTGCCTTTGCTTTTAGTGTTCAAAAATTTAAATGAGAGTGAGAATCGCAGGGGTTTGGAAGTCAAAATAAACCGCAGGTGTGAATGGGCTGGAAAAACACAGTGAATAAGCAGCAGCTGGTCTGAGTTCCGCATTAACTTTGCTCGCAATATTTTTGACAAGGTGGTCAAATTATCAGTGGAAAACGTGTTATAAATAGGGGGATAAAAATGATTTCTGTTCATCACTCACTCAAGGTTTTAGCAATGTTTCCTCAACACATGAACATGGGCTTAACTTTCATGAAAACATGTTTTATTTTTTTAAAACCATTAATTTCCCCAACCTTTTATTGGGCTTTACTAGTTTTATTGGAGCCCAGGAGTCCTGTACAAGCGAGTTGGAGGGGGTATTATGGAAAAAGCACATAGTGGTTAATCAAAATTATTCAATTGCCTCTTTTGAGTAATAGTTCTCTGCGAAATTACCTGTTGGCTGTTGAGTTGTTTGTTGGATTTTTTGTCAGATAGTAGAGAGGCTTGCGGTTTTTTTACTCATGAATTGTCCGTGAGAGTAAATACGCTGACAGAAAAGACAAAGGGAGAGAGGAATATTGTACATCCAATGACTCAATGGAGATATTTTTTTTCATTCAAACTTGGCTGTAAATACTGTTTAAGTGGTGCTATATCTAGCCACTTTGCCTATTAACCTGTTAGCTTATTCTTCGTGATTCCATTAATGTGTATTGGTCCGGGTCGGAGCAGGGAAAGCTGCAAGTGCGGTTTTCTGGCCAGAGACACCAGGGGGAGACGAAAGACCCACCAATCATCCCATTAATCCCATTAACACTTGAGGGGGTAGTCCCTCTCGCTTGCAACTTTCCCTGTCTCCGACCCGGAGGCGCAATACACACTAATAGGATCACGAAGAGGAAGTGAGCAGGCTAACGGACAACGCTAACTAGTGCCATTTTAGAAATATTTACAGCCAAGTTTGAGTGAAAATGATTATCTTCATTGTGTCATTGAGTTGTGGCACAATGTAGAATATCCCTCTCTCCCTTCAGAGTAGTATTTACTCTCACGGACAATTAATGGTGCTTATGGCCTCTAGGGGCATGAGTTACTTAATTCTGCTTTAAACTTAAAGGGGCCAGATGCAAGTTGGCCATTTTATACTCACTACTGCCACCTCAGGTCATACATGTAGCTGCACCTTCTATATTAAGTTCATGTATGACGGCAATTCGGACCCGAAGTAACACATTTTTGAGTGACAGTGCAGGATTTTAGAGGCAGGTCTGGGCTCATTCTACACATTAGGACATTGCTGGAACATGTGGGGGGAGGAAAATACATAATTTCTACATTTTTAAACTCTGTATAGTTCCTTTAAAGTTAAGATAATAAATAAATGAATAAATAAATAAATTGATAAATAGATAAATAATAAATACACTTTCATCTTTACAATAGTTGAACTGCTTTTTTACATTTCTGGTCCATTCTGCGTTTAGATATTCCATTCTCAGTCTTTTGGCTCTATAGCTCCTCATTTAATGGTACGAGAGGTGAATTCCTTTTAAGTGTCAAAACCGTAGATCCCGGTGTCTGGATGTGGAGCAGACGAGGCGTAGCGAGGAGAGAGGGCGAGGATGAACCACGAACTGTTTGAATTCCTCAGAAGTGGGTGTGACATCACAGTCTGGTGCTGGCGATGGGGCAGAGACGCACCTATAAATCTGAGCCAACGCCAGGAGAGGAGCACATTATGAGGCTATAACACAAGCCCGTCAGTGCATTTAAGTGTTAATTATTCATTTTCCCTCCCTCATAAATTTTAACTGCAAGCTTTTGTGATTAAAACAAAATACCACCACGAGAGTGTCCTTTGGGAACTGGCACTGACTATGAGCCTTTTAAAGAAGTTTGAATAATTACGCTGCACCATAAAAAATGATCTCTTGGGGGGGACACTGTCTATTTTGGACACTTCACTTAATGCTCTGGGATGTTAACTATTCTATCTGTGCACAAACAGGCCTCTATTTTCCTCATAAAACACGCTGGAGCCCAGGGAGAGCTAATTGCCTAATGATCATGTTAGTGTACATTAAACAGCCTATATCAGGTAGAGGTGTATAGCAGGCAGTTTCCCCTTAATTCGTTTAGAGGATGGTTAATTTGATGGCTATTCAAAGCCTGTAATAATCCACTTATCCTTCACAGCGCTAATCTCGACACACACTCGCACACTCCTGGCTCCCCCGCAGACTCTGTGTAATCAGGGACAAAACATTACCATTTTCAACGGGCCGCGCCTGATGAGCGTGGCAGATATGCATGTCCTGACATTTTTCTCACATTAATTGGTTTGTTCCCGTTTCTGAAATAGTCAAAGTTGAGCCCCTCTCTCCAGCAGGGGCTGCCACTAGATGTCACAATATTAACACCCGGCTGTACCTCATGAGCTGCGCAGGAACGGCTTCAGTTCAGAGCACCTGCATTTCTTAGCCATGTGGATTTCTTTCTCTTTTTTTTTCATATTTACCATCAAGGTTCAAAATTCTGCACGAATGTAATATACAAATACATGTTGTAGTCTTTAAACACTCACAGGCAGCAATCCAAGCATCAAAGTAGATCGAATGTCTTGCCCAAGTACACAAACACGGTATTCACGGGCTAAAGTAGGATTTAAACCATCAACCTGGCAGTTATAGGCCAACTGCCAACTTGCTGAAATGTAAAAAGACTAACCTTGATGCTTTATGTCATACTGTATTACTAGACTGTGAAGGGCGCTGTCCATGGTGCTGAATGCAGCTCTGTAGCTGTTCCCATGGATGGTGATGCAACGCTAAAGATACTATAAAGATACTACACATGCTAAAAATACTTCTACGTTGAACAGAATGTTACACGGACCATCTAATTTGAGCATTGCAGAAGATCAGCAAATGACAGGTGGCATTTTGCTTCGGATTTTGCCAACTTGTTTTGGTTGTAATGTAAAAAGAAGGTGAATAAAATAAATAGAAAAGGAAAAAGTGATTTTGTGTATTTGTTCCTTTAACCAGGGGTGTCAAATTGCGACCCTCAGACCAATTTTTATTGGCTCTCAGGCTTCTTGTTGAATTGGCTCACATCGCCAGAGATGATGCTTTTCCTGCAAATTTAAAGTGCATATGACAGGTTTTAATGCTAGTCTAAAGTCTAAATACATATGACTTGTTTAGCTGGCTGGCATCAGTTGCAAGTTCATCAGCAGCAATTTTCAGGAAGTGGATGTGTAAGGATGTGTTTTTTTGTTGTTGTTTTTTTTAACTGACAGGAACTGACATAAAAGAAGGTAACGTTCCATAGCAGTTTACTTCCGGGTCCTAGCAGACTGGCAAATATGCGAGAAAAAAACAGAGAAAAATAAAAGCGGAGAAAAATGCTAACGTTTGAGTCGCCACAGCAGCTACGCTAACCCCGGATGTAGTGTCTTTAGTAAATAATACTTTTATGACAGTAGACACAGCATTATTGGCTAATTGGCCTGATAAATAAGTATGTTCAGTTACTCTCTGTTGAGTTTCAGAAATATTCATTGTGGTATTGAAGAGGTTTTTTTGGAGTTTCTCGCACATCTGCCGGTCTATGTGAACCCAGAAGTAGAGCTGTGACGTCACCACTTCACAAACGTTTTCCCATTGACTTAACACGGTTGCACGTTTAAAATGATTTATCTTCTTCTATGTCACTTCCTCTCAGTAGCCAATATGGAAGTGAAACTATAAACATCACAAAAATGGCCAAACCAAAGAAAGCCACGTACAATCTTTGGCAAAATCTTGAATATAATTGTGTTTTAGCAAACAGGGTTCCAATATATTTATACATGTCTTGGCCCATTAATGAATTAAAATTTAGACAATGAAATCTCATCACTGATTATACTTTATGAGCAGCAGGATTCTCCTTGGTGAAAGTAAATAACGGATCCCTCTTTCTATCAGACCTGTCACTCGGGTGAAAAACACACCTGCTTTAAATGCGAGGCACTTTGGGGATGAGCTGCCTTTGACAAATAAGGAGCTGAATTCCCTGCAGATATTATTAAAAGTAATTAAGATAACGCCGTCAGAGAGACCTCACCGCAGCCACAGCCCCTGACCTTATTTGAACGCGGCTCATTTTGTACATTCACACAATTGTCCTGGATTGTGTTCAGGGTTATCAGGATTTACCCAGGATTCAATTTCCTCCACCTTCATAATGAGACCCAGTGGGATTATTATTATTATTATTATTATCATTATTTTCTCTATCAGCAATTTTAATTACGTTTTATTGACCTCCCCCTTTTTGTTTTTTCACCACAACTGATACTTTATGAGCAAAACAAAAACAGTACGGAAGTAAAACTCAGCAATGGACACACAGTTCAAACTTTTGTTGCCCGTTGAAAACTTGAATTCCACGTGGACTCGTATCAGGGTCTTTTTCAATTCCTCGTGGACACCTCTTGAACTTGAAGCTGAATTTCCATAACTTTTATTTTATTTGCCTGTGCCGGGGTTTTTCCACTGACCCCGCGCGTCCTGTGGGATCTTTGATTATTATTCCAAGGCAGAGACCTGAATGCAAAAACAGTTGCTTTTGATTGAGAGGCTGCGGCGGCGCTTCGGACGCTGTGGACAGTTTCAAGGACCTCGGCGGGAAGGCGTTGATGTAGCTCCTTTTTTATTTTTTGCATATGCACCGGATTAAAAACCCAGGGTGACACACTTTGAAAACTGCGGAGAGGAATTTCTGCTTTTTTTTTTTTTTTTTTAGCTTCATGATGTGCATATATGATGAGAGTGTTGAATATTTGATTGTATTTTGGGGTGAACAGGTGAAAGTACTTTTTCTTACTTTTTGAGACGATCATTAGCGATCATCCATTCATTGTTGACACGTTACAGTAATAGCGTTTTAATGCGCCAATATGGAGGCTGACTCAACATCCCCATTCTCAATGAATGTCTGAGGGAAGATTAGGTTTCCATTTCTGAATGTGTTTACTGCCTCGCTGAATGTGTTTTATAGCGATGAGGTGGGTGTCCTGGTATAGCTTTTTGAGCGATAGGAACAGTCCAGGCCAGACAAAATGCTTCAAGTGCAGTATGATCAAGAAAAGTTGCCTGCACATTGAGTCTGATAACTCGAGATCTTTTCGTAACACGGATTATAACAAAGCATGTTTACTTTGTGATACTTTGGTCCTGTTTCAGAAAAATCACCCAAAAATGTCTGACTTTTTGCTGCTAAAATAGTTAATGGTAAATAATTTAATGTAATCATCACAGAATATATTGTAGGAAATTTCATCATCCTGAAGATTTTTGGGTCCTGGTGTCAAAGTTGAAAAATCCAAACCAAAGAGGCAAGAGTAGTCGGCCTAGAGCCAGATTTATTGATAACCAGGAGTGCAAACAGGCCATTCAGAGGCATTGTAATGTACATTCATCAACTCACACTCCTACTGTATGCTACAAGACGTGTACAATGAGCATGATGTCTTGATGTTCGAGATAGTCTGTCCTTGGCACATATTCTACTGGTACATGAAAGGTACAAAGCGTTATACATCTTATCCCGGTATCAGTTCATGACGCATGGCCTTATTGTCTTCAGCTCACAAGAAAACATATGAGTAAAACAAATACAAGTAATTCTCTATTTTCTATACTGGGACCAAACAGGTCTTACATGCACTGAGGTCAGCAATAATAACTAATGATTTAGTTTAAAATAAATTAACAATAAAACAAAATGTATATATATGAAATTATGTTATTAACTCTAGATGCATGCTTATTTCTCTTCTGTTTGACACTTGATATTGTTTATTATAAATGTTTGTTTTCTCATGGAAGTATGTAAACTGGGTTAGGCATAATACGTTATCACTTCAGCCTAAACCCTTTCGGTCATGTTGTACATGATTAATTGGAAATGGTTGTTTAATGTGTAAAGGAATGAAGTGACCGAATGAACTACTACTACTACAATACATTGACAAGAGACAGTACAGTAAAGGAAATGCGTGTGTGTGTGTGTATTCGGGGGTGGGGGGTCAGAATGAAAGTGATCTGAAATCGCCAATGATTTTAGATATGTTTCCTTTGTTCTGAACATGTTGGAAACAATCTGCAAACGTTTGGTTCAATATAAAATGTAGGACAAACTCAAGTCATATGTTTGTTTTTTGAGATATCATCTTTGCTTCATAATCAAAGTACTACTTCGATCGTCACTACCTCTGTTGTTAAATGGTTCTTGTTAGGATTTGTGACTATCTCTATCTTTGAAAAGTCATCATTTTTTAAAAGGATGTAGTCTGGCAGGCCAGGCAACAGAAAATGTGGCTCCTTTTTTTTTTTTAAACCAAAAAATTGGCCTAATTTGTTGAAGTATTCATCCTGTTATGCATCATAGATCTTAGCTGGCGTAGTGCAACACACGCTGATTTCTGTTCAAAAGTACAATATTGGTCATAGACACAAACAATACGACGGTGTATTCGGTGAAGACATGATCCAGTGCAGTTCTCGGCACAGGTCACCTGAACCCTCTCTAATTTTAATGTCTGTGTTACTAATGGAAGAGTATGCTGCACGATATAGCATTTTAAATGGAGCTGACCGAATAGTAAATGAACCACATCCATCTCAGTGACACTGCAGCGCGGTCCTCTCCAGAATCATCTCCTCATGACCTTGCTATTTAAAGTTTTTCTCCTGAAGCTGTGTCTTTACCTCGAAGGAGCCGTAATTAATCATGAGGGATCCTCCGACAAACAACAAAAATACACTCTGTTGAATGTGGCCATAAGGCGGAAATCACAGTGTTCACAGAGGGTTTAGTCTTTGGAAATGATGCTGTTTTGGCGATTCATTTTGCCATTTATAGTAACAAAACAGCATCATCGTTGATCAAATACTAGTTTTCACTTATTTGGATGTGGGAGACATTTCTTGCACAGGGACCACAACAACAGCATGTTCTTCAGTTTTGTTTATTTGATAAAACTCTCTTTTTAATTTTGTACATTTTTGCCTCATCACCCAAAACCACTTATTTCTTGTTAATTATGATTGAACCCAGCAAGACCTCACTTCAGTCATATCATCGCACTTCCCCTGCTCCCCTGATGTGCTCGTGCGATCAGTAACTCACTTATCTGAGGACACAAACTGCACAGCGCCAACAACAGAGGGACTTTCTGGGGTTCATTACTGAATCCAATTATTTCTAAAAGCCCAAAACAACCTGAAAGTTGTTGATAGATACATGTATATAGCACATAAATATTCATGCGGTTAATAAGAAACACACCCTCAGAGCAAAAAAACGAATTGTGAGATACACACAACTATTCGAAAGAAGCCTCAAAATGTTTTTCTATCATTGAGGCACAACATTGCAGCGTTCCCATAAGAGACTCTTGTCCCGGAGGAACAACTGTGATATGTTTCGGCCTCGGGACTTCCAAAGACCTTGTTTGGCTTAGTTCAGAACAAATTCAAAGAGTTGCTTCGAAAAGTCACTCAACATACATTCAAGTGCATATTGGTGAAAAAGTTCATTATCCTGTGACTTGCAGGCACTTCAACTTAATCTAAAATACCTGGAACAGTGGTAGCAAGAAGGAAATAATTAACATATTCACAACAAATGTAAAATCTACACATTTATATTGTTTGATGTGAACTACAAGTACTTACCACGACCTAGCCTCGCATCATCTTTATATTCATCGCATTGTGCCGAGATGAACATGTTTTCATTCCCTCCCATTCAATTGTTGCATTCAGCTTCAAACTTTTCTTTGCAAAGTACTGAAGGCTATTTGGTGCGACGATCTTTGCTGAAAACAGATCTCCGTTTGACAAAAAACATTTAAGCCGAACACTGAAACCCTGCCAAGACTCCTTTTTAAGCCAGCGGTGGTTTTGTCAGTTGTGTTTTCATCTGACCATATAAAACAGATTCAAATTTGCTTCAGTCAATTAAAAGAGAGCTCTGAAAGAACAATGTTTTTGAGATCATATTGTGGTTTCTTGTTCACACATAAATCCTGCAAAAACTGGGTTCTGTAATTTCAATTATAACGCAAGTCTTGAAGACATGAAAACTATGCAACAATTAAAAACAACAACAACTAACTCAATAAGTTTGAGAAAAGAAATACTTTGCTGCTGTTTTAATGAATTACATTTTGAGAATGTGTAATGAGATGTACTGCATGGCCTCCTTTCTTACTGGACAGATTCCTCATTTTCTGTAACACTGTTACAATAATAAACTCAGCATGTTCTTTTTACAGAGTTGACAACTTCATATTATGCTCTGGCCTAATGGATCTCAGCTATCATAGGGGCTTTTCACGGTTGCACACTCAGCTATTCTTGCTTTTGTCGAAGTTGTAGCAAGCCGAATTTAGAAGTCCTAATGCTGTATCATCCAAACCATTGTAAATGTACTGATGAAAATGGGCTTCTCGAGTTTGATCTGAGGGATTTCAACCAGAAACACCCTTCACTCAAACTGATGTGGTGCTGGTTAAGATCAACATTTAAAAGTTTTGTTTACGGACAGAAGAAAAGGGGAAAACAAACAACTAAGTCATACATCAAAATTACATTAAGGCGTAATTTAGTCAGATGCTTTTGCTAAGACATTTACCATTATTCTTGTCCACTGATTAGCAAACTATAATCCTTTCTTAGTCCAGATGAGTTCCATGGCAACATCCAAGAGGCTTTTTTAATTAAACAATCTCCTGTAACTTCAGCGTTAGGGTCAAACCAAGAAAATGTTTCATATATGGGGGAAAATCAGTCTGAAAAAATATGTCAACGAAATAAAACCTTACATTTAAACTTAGCTCTATCCATTGCTCAGATTTTTATCACCAATTTTCTAATGTATAAAATAGCTTCTTTTAATATGAAGTCACCTGGAGTGTCTCTCCTTAACTCTGATTTCAAGGCTCACAGTCACTCAATATGAATAAGTAAATACCATGTGTACAGATGTCATTATGGCATAAGTCTCTCTGTCAGCAAATCCCACTTACCTCATGATCCTATATTTACACACAAGTGACAGCTGACTGATAGGGATGACATTGATTGGTTGCTACAGCGTATAAGACTTACATCTTTTATCGGACGTGTCATACTGCCCAGTCGATAGGTTTAAGACGACTTAGCAAACGATGAGATACCGAGACAGGAAGCAGCGTAATATTTTCTCCATTTCTCAAGACGGTACTGTCACATGGCGTGGAAACTTGAAAGCATTTCCCGTACGATCATCCAGGGGACTGACTAAAGGTGCACTTAACAGATCGAGAGGTCTTTGTGTCAGTTTGCATGACAGCCGCACCGTCCCCCAAAATAACACTTCACATACATATTTCATTGTGGCCCTGTCATTCACAAGTAATTTAATCACACGAGTAATACAATCATGGTTACAGGCCTCGCTCTGAAAGTGGATTACGCTCACAACGAATCAATCAGAGCTCTGTCAGTTTGGAAAGGCAATGGAGCAATCAGCATCAGAAGTGAGCCAGTAAAACTCTGTAGCGCCACATGCAACTTCACAGCAAAAAGTCTTCTGTAAATAAATGAAACTGACCCTGATTTGAGTAGAGAATATTTGAGAGGTAATTTAAAAGAAAGTAATAATTGAACTCAAAATTAGATGAAAAGGAATTTGATTTATTTACTTGAAATAAGATTGTTGTTGTTTTTCCCAGTATAAGCATAAAAACTTGCCCCATGGACAGATTACTTGAAATTAGTAAACCTATTCAAGGACAAAGCAGTGGTCACTCAAGAAAATGCATGGAGTTGAAAAAGTAAAAAATGCAGTAGTGACCGTATGGGATATGTTTCACATTAATGTACAGTGAGAACCATATGTTTACTTAATTATATGATTAATTTTGCAATGACAATAAAGACCTATCCTGTCCTATTCATAAAAATACACATTTGCTTTTTGTTCTCACTGTCTGACATGAAACCAGAATTATTCAATTTTTTTAGGTCAATTATAATATTAAAAAATACTTGCCAGAAGAATGAGTGATATAATTGTTCAGAAATGTTTTTTTGTTGAAGTTTACATACACTAAGATTACTAGACCTAAACAATTTGGTTAAGCCCAGATGACGATGTCATGACTAGAAGCACAAGTCTGGTTCATCCTTGGGTGCAATTTCAAGACACTTGAAGGTCCAGGTTCATTGGTTAAAACAATGATGGAAATGACCAGTCATCACACAGATCAGAAAGAAGGCGGGTTCTGTGCCCCAGAGATGAACGTGCTGTGGTCAAAAGACCTGGTGAAGATGCTGATCCTGGTAAGAGTTTGTCATCATCCAGAGTGAAATAAGTCCTGTACTGACATGGGCTGGATATTCTGCCAGGATTAGCCTTTACTCCAAAAGAAACATCTAAAAGCCAGTTTGGAGTTTGCAAATAAAAAAAAGGACATACAGACAACATGTAATATTGCCTTTGCAGCCCTTTCTATGAGGCAAATAAAGGAAACCACAGGGAATGTTTGCACTTACCTCTTCTGTAATTTCATTAGTCCTGTTGCCGACATAAGGGCTGAGTTACTGAGCTTTTGAACACATGCAAAAAAGATAGTTTGTGCTAAAATGGTGCAAAAAGCAGGTGCATTTGAGCAGCAGCGTTACAATAAACTGGTTTCACTACTAGAAATATAATCTGGTGGAGCCATGAGTGAAAAAGTCTGTCCACTGCTCATTATAAGTTAACATTAGGGGGGATGAACAGCGCCACGGAGTATTGGTGGAGAGATGATGTAACTGCATCACCAAAATCATTAAGAAGACTGTGTATATCAAGCGTTTACTGCAGGCTTCTGAATAACGGGTTTGCTCATGGGGACCCTTGACTGTTGGGGGCCCCAGGCAGCTGCCTGCCTTACCTTATGGCAAGCTACGCCTCGGCATTTGAGGTTTTGACCAAAGCACAAACTAATGTATGCGTCATTTGAGATTTGCCACTAATATTATAAACAGTTGATGATAAACCAAGTGCAACATGTGAGAAAATGGCTGTTTTTACTTGCGCAGTTTAAGCACCTGGATCAGTGAATCAGGCCCTTGTTTTTCCGTTAATGTGAAACAGTTTGACTCATTTAAATGGTCTCAACTTATTTCCACCTACATTAGGCTCTCAAAGCGCTTTACAGCAACACTGATTCATACACTAGTGTGCGCAGACACTGGAGACAAGGTGGGTGAAGTGTCTTGCCCAAGGGGGGTCCAATCATGAGACGACCCTCTCTATCATCTGTGCCACAGTTGGACAGTTGTCAAAGATCTTTGTTAACTTTTTAAAATAAACTACTATTACTATTAACTACTTTTAACTTTTACTTTCTGGTTTTACTCATATACAGAAGGTCGACACTCTGATCCCAGTCTAGTGTCTCGTGAGCGTCAAGAATAAATGAAAAATGAGCTGTGAAGCATCTTTGTGTGTTGCAAATAAAGCACTATACACCCAACACATTTTTGATGATTTACTTTAAATATAACACATTTGCAAGTCAATTTTGAGTAGCTCTGTGCTTTTAATTGGGGTTGTCAACTTCTGCCAGTGAAAGACATCTTAGCCTCTGGCTCACACAGGCCGTTTCACATGACCCTGATGTGAACCCAGACAGTGAAACATATGGCAAGAGTCTCAATTATGCATAGTTTGGAATGTGCACTTTTTAGAAGGAATAAAGTGCACTGGGTTATTTCCGTATAAGGTGACCTCTTTCCCAACATTTAGATGGCTCCGATGTAGGTATAATGCTTTATCTGACATCCCCGCCATAGATAATTTAGTTTAAGAACATGCTATAAGTATATAGAGCGAAAATGCTGCACATATAATTTGGGATGAATTATTTAAAACTGTTTTTAGCACCTGGATTAGGGATTACGTTAAAAAAAAAAGAAAAATCGCCTATATAATTTTTGAAAGCTGAAGTGTGGGCTGTCGTCCTTTGAAATGCTGCTATATGGTGTCAAGGGAATTCGAGGCAGAGCGGCTCAATTGGAGATTTGAATGGAGTGTGCTGAAGCGTTTTAGGAGCGCACTGAGCCAAAGCATAAAGACACTCTGGAGTGCTGCAGACGTTGGAGGAGAGCCTCTATAATTAGGAGCCAGTAAAACATACACAAAGGCGCAGGCTATGAAACTGCAGACAAGATGAGAGTAAAGGGAACTTTTCTCATATATTGTATTGAAGAAGAGCTGACCGTGTGAACCCTGTGCTGACTGCATTGTCCTCCAAAAATAAAGACAATGATGAGAAAATAAAGGTTTTAACTGAACATAAATAGTTTTGTTTACATTGCAAGAAAGCAGTGTCTTTATGGATCCAGAATTCAAGAACTGTAAAACATACACACTGAGTTTAGACTTATTTCTTTAAGCTACTGAGAATGAATAATGATATGTGTGTCTCCAACTGTCCCCACCTACGTCCCAAAGTGGCTGAGAAGAATCTCAACAAACGATCCCCTGAAATGTAGGAATAAATTAGTGAGAGAAAATAGCTCTTCACTTCAGTCATTTCCTCAATGCAGCAGCTATTACTTTTAATTCCCAGTGTGTTCAAAACATGTCCGCCTGCCAGATGTTCATGTATTTAACAATGCACAATAATTGAAACTGCACCAGTCTGTTTAGAACTTCAGCCAGCCATGAATTCATTAAGTGTTTCTGCTCTGATAAGTGCCAGAGGAGAGGCGGCTCGACCAGCACAACACAAGTGTCTGATTGCGGTGCGCGCTCAAGGCAGTTCTGACTGAGTTGGCCATTGAGTTTGCTGTCTCAACAACGCTTGATCTTCTGGAAAAATATGCACACGTGTCATGTTGAATCAGAAAGCGATGAGTTGGAAATGAATGAATGTTTCCTAATTGCAAATTTATTATGTGCATTACAATTTCAAAACACAAGAGCTTTGTTGAAACTGACTGTGCAGAATGTTTCAGTTTGCCGTCCAACAATGATGTATTTGCACAGAATCAAAATGAGGAGCAGGTTCGTGATTTTTATATTCATTTGACGAGTCAGATTTTCATATTTTGTCAGCCACAAACTACTGCCATGTTATAGAAGAAACTGTCCGACTGAGAACTTCGACTATTGGCCGATCTCATGCCGCTATAAGGCTAATATCTCTGGAACAGAAAGTGTCACCCCGAGTTCTGTTTTCATTGAAAAGAACCCCGCCAGAGCCTTAAAATGAGCCCTCCCACTGAGGACCTGAGAAGTCACAAGTTTGTACACTTCGGATGGATTTTAAATACAGCATTTTATGTTGCAGAATTTTACTCATAATTTTAGAACTATAGGAGAGAGGCCTTATTGTTTTTTGTTTTGGAATCTGCTCATTTTTGTCTTTCAAATGAGCTTCCTCTGAAGATCATTCAAGTCTTGATCAGCCCTTTGCCTCTAATAAAGTGCACCCTGTTGTCACAGCCAACACTGATGTCATTTTACAGTTTAGAAGCATCACACAGGCTTATAGATGAGACAGTTTGAAAAATCAGCCAAAAATATTGGCATCGGCCAATCAATATCCACAAAAATCGACATCAGCCTAGAAAAACCCGATCGACCTCTTCTGACAACACTCCAGTACAATTTTTCTGCCCCACAGTATTTTCTTCTTCAAGGTCAGATCAGGCAGTATAGTGTAACATGGGCAACAAATTGGGAAGAGATATTCAGCAAACTGTTTTGGCCGGGACTCACGCTGAGAGCGCCTTTATGCCAGAACACTGGCATTGACCCCTTGACCCCTCCAGGCTGGAACAACAGTTCTGAACACTAACCCTAACAATTTGAGTCCAATTCACTCAGAGCCTTCTCATGTTTTCACCGAAGATGAATGAATAAATTCACAATGATTTGTCATTGAACTGTAGCTTCTCTCTTCTGCTGGAGCCAAGTTTGCGTAAAATAAATAAATAAACCAGACCTGTATCAATGTGAACATTTTAAATAAAAAGCAGGCTGATTTTATCAACTCACTGAACAGGTAAGTTTAAATGTTTTTCTGCCAAACACAATCACACCATGTGCCGTGTTCAGTCCCGGGGCCGCGATCTGAACCCACGCCGGGTCTGGATCACGTTCATGGACAATGGCTGCTGTCTGTTGCGATTGCTACAGACAAACATGTGAATAATGAGCGTCAAATCCGCAGTATCAGCCTCTGCTCTCTGTGTTTGTGTGTTCACGTGTGCACACTGGGGCTGTGGCTGCTCAAACACAAGCACTTTAATCTCTGTCCTTGAGAGTAATCTTGCCTGTGTGCAAAATGGCTCACTTTATCAACTTGGTGGCAGCGCGCCCTGAGCCTGGAGTCTGAAGGCAGCGGCAGCGGCAGCAGCACTGATGCTTTTCTCCAGACGGATCAGAGGGAACAAGCTCCGGATCACCCTCTCCACAGGCAGCGCCGCGGAGAGGACGGCAGAGAGGACTTTAAAATGTTTGAGCGCCAGCGTTTGTGATCCATGACTGACCCCTGTCCGGAGACGTCAGCTTAATCACCACACACTCTCACAAAGAAAACGTTCTACAGAGGATGGCAGAGTACTCAGCATGATTTTTCCTTTATTTAAAATTACAATTAAGTGCAAATACATCATTTTTATGCGACAAAGCATATTCCTGTTAGTTGCAGTACAGTACACATGGCTCATACAATACAGTAAACCCAAGACAATAATTAGAAAATAATAAATCTATCTGCTATTGTGTTTTGCTGAGATTTCTTAAATGGAACACTGAATCATTTAGCACCATGTCATAACTTTGGGAGAAAGGTAACTTGGATTTGATTACACATTTATAAGGTTCAGAATGAGGGCAAAGAAGCAACAAACAAGACGCTGAAGCTGAGACAGAAAATCAATAATGAATGAAAAAAAAAGCCGAGCTAATGCTATAACCCTGATAAGTTAAACACCGATAACTTCATTTGAAATAAACCTTGTCAACTCATTTCGATGCCGGAGATTTACCTTCACCATATTACAAAATCACACTTGCACATTGTTATGAAACCCAGTGAACAGCAGACATGTCTCGTTGCCTTCTCTCTCTGAAATAAAAGAGGAGCGCGCTGCAGATCCTGGGAACCAGCCTCGGGGCAAAATCTCTCCTTTTTTTTTTTTTTTTTTTTTTTTTTACACAGCTCCTGACCTGCTCCAACTCTCTGCCCTGGGCTCCGACTGACATCATGACTGCTGTGTCCATGGTTACAATTTCTATCACTGCAATAACTAGATACTCAATTCACTTTCTTCACTTATAGGTGTATTGCTCTCTTTTGCATGGCTTCACGGAAATGGCCTGCGCGATACGGGAATCTTTCTTGGTGTGAGAGTTTGGATGGTTCTTTTCTCTTTCCTGTTGCCATATGTCGGGCAATATGACAAAAGAAAATTGATAAACGATCTTGTTTTCAAATGTGGGAATGCTCATGATTTTTTATCACTTGACACCAGGAAATAAATGTTAAGAATAAATCCATCCAATACAGCTCAGTACCAAGATATGTTCACATTCAAACCTTACAGCTCTGCATAATATCGTCAAAAACTTTGGGTACGATAGGCCCACAGTCCATAATAATAAACTAACAGAAATTTTGAAATGTATAAAACTGGTAGTCTCGCCAACCAGACTCCGCTTCTTTACAGAAGAGGGTCTGGCAACACTCCATTGCGCGATTTCAAAGGAAGTGACTCAGCGATATGGAGCCTACCGACCAATCAGAGCAGCTCCCTGAACGGGCTTCACGTTGTTGCGCCTTTGTTTTGTAGTTTTTCAACACAAGCAACCACTTCACGTAATGCTCCGGTATGCTTGTATTCTTAAGTTTTTCTGACATAAGGTGGTGGTCATACCGCCTTTGCGATGCCCAATCCCGTCAGACCTTGGAAGCTGAGCAGGGAAGGGCCTGGTCGGTACTTGGATGGGAGACCGTTTAGTAACACCAGGAAGCCTAGCGAATGTAGTGTGTGAGTGAGTGGTTGGTGGTGGTCGGAGGGGCCGATGGCGCAGACTGGTTGCCTCGCTTCCGTCAGTCTACCCCAGGGCAGCTGTGGCTACAATAGTAGCTTACCACCACCGGGTATGGAGTGAATGAATAATGCAATGTAAAGCGTCTTTGAGTGTCCAGAAAAGCGCTATATAAAACCAATGCATTATTATAATTATAAACGACATAAGTCATTTACTGAACTCCATGTGGCAGGGAGCGCCATTGTTAATGTCCGAAGACTACACCTTTCTTGTCGCTGTTTCTGTCGTCACATCTGCTATGTTCTCATTGGTTGCTATGCGCTTCGGTTGTCCCACATTAGTCCCTCAAGCAGTAGCTTTTCTACGACAGGGTCGCCAGACTAGTCTCCTGTTTATTAATTAATAAACATCGGAGATTAGTCTGGATGCCAGGCTATAAAACTGGAGCATTTGGACACTATACAATGTGTTAGATACATTACATCTTTAATGACTCATAGTTATGGAGCACGTCAGACCAGTATAACAAGGTGTGCTCTACCCTGGTGTAAAACTAATCAAATGTAGTGTTTGTTACAGAGCCATGGTTGCCTGGAATGCTTTACCTGGATTGTTGTTATCAGAGAACAGCAAAAGATGTTTTCAAAAGAAGTTAAAGGTAGTTTTGTTTACACGAGAATGAATTCTGATTGATTGACTGCGGAATTCTTCCGCAGTCAATTATTGGTTTTCATGTTCTTTATTATTATTCCTCTTCCATCTTTTTCCCGATTTTCTAGAGCTTTCAGCACCTTCATGCTTTGTGCAATTTATGCAAGTTATGCATCAAAATGTTCCGCATGTTGAGGAGAAGGGTGCTATTACTTTTGGGACTTCTGCAACTTACGGTTTTTCCGCAATCGGCCAAAATGTTGGAGATTTTTCCCATTGACTTATAATGGGGCTGCCGCAAATCCATGCTTTTCTGCACTTTTTTCTGCATTTTATGCAATTTCTGCACTTTGTGCATGTTCAGCTTCTGCAACTTGTGGGTTTTGAGAAAAAATTGGCCTTCTGCAGTTTTCCAGTTTTTTTATACGAGAGTTTGAAATTTTTGCATTGGTGTGTATGGGGGGAATCCAGCCAATGGGGAGATGCCTTTCAGCCATTTGTGCAGCTTCTGCCAATCAAGCACTGAGGTCATTTCAACAGTTTGACCAGTTTATGGAATATAAAAGTTTATGCAACATTAATAATTTATGCAAATTAACCACTTTATGGGATTTAACCAGTTTATGCATTTTAAAGCGTTTATGCAACTTAAGAGTTTATGCCATTTAGGATTTATGCATTTTAAAGAGTTTATTCAATTTACATAATTTATGCAAATTAACCCATTCATGCATTTTACCACTTTATGCAGTTTATACAGTTCATGCAACATGACATTTATGCATTTTACCAGTTTATGCAAATTAAGCAATTTATGCAATTTGATCAGTTTATGCAATTTCTGCATTCGCTTCCCGCAATTCCGCAGTCAATCGCAATGGCGCAGCCATTGCATTTCTAGTTATTATTAGTATCTTGACTGTTTAATTGTAAATGAGTGAATAACATGACAAATGATAAAGGATAAAATCGGGTTGTTAGGTTTGTGCTTCATACAAAACTCCACATGTTTTTTGATTATTGATTGACATTGGTTTTCATGTTCTTTATTATTATTCCTCTTCCATCTTTTTTCGGATTTTCGCCAGCTTTCAGCACTTTCATGCTTTGTGCAATTTATGCAAATTATGCATCAAAACGTTCCGCATGTTGAGGAGAAGGGTGCTATTACTTTTGGGACTTCTGCAACTTACGGTTTTTCCGCAATCGGCCAAAATGTCGGCGATTTTTCCCATTGACTTATAATGGGGCTTCCGCAAATCCAATCAATGTTTTTCTGCGCTTTTTTCTGCATTTTCTGCAATTTCTGCACTTTGTGCATGTTCAGCTTCTGCAACTTGTGGGTTCTGCAGATTTCGTTTTTTATACGGGAGTTTGACATTTTTGCATTGGTGTGTATGTGGACCTGGCCCATTAGTGTGTATGGGGGAATCCAGCCAATGGGGAGACTCCAGGCCTTTCAGCCATTTGTGCAGCTTCTGCCATTGAAGCACTGAGGCCATTTCAACAGTTTGACCAGTTTATGGAATTTAAAAAGTTTATGCAATATTAATAATTTATGCAAAGTAACCACTTTATGGAATTTAACCAGTTAATGCATTTTAAAGCGTTTATGCAACTGACGAGTTTATGCCATTTAGGACTTTTGAATTTTAAAGAGTTTAAGCAATTTACACAATTTATGCAAATTAGGCCATTTATGCATTTTACCACTTTATGCATTTTACCACTTTATGCAAAACCGATTATGCAAATTAACCAATTTATGCAATTTGAACAGTTTATGCAATAAACTGTAAAGGGGCGACAGTGGCACAGATGGTAGAGAGAGTCGTCTCATGATCGGAAGGTCAGGGGTTTGAATCCCACCTCCTGAAAGTGCACATTGTCGTTGTGTCCTTGGGCAAGACACTTCACCCACATTGCCCCAGTGTCTGCGTACATTGGTGTATGAATGGGTGAGTGGATCCTTGCTGTAAAGCGCTTTGAGTGCCTAATGTAGGTGGAAAAGTGCTATATAAGTTGAGACCATTTACCATTTACCAATATCAATTATTTATGCAAATGAACCACTTTATGGGATTTAACCAGTTTATGCATTTTAAACCGTTTATGCAACTTAAGAGTTTATGCCATTTAGGATGTATGAATTTTAAAGAGTTTATGCAATTTACATACTTTATGCAAATTAACCCATTCATGCATTTTACCACTTTATGCAGTTTATTCACCTTATTCCGGAGCCTCGCGTGGGCGCCGACATGAATTGTGCCCGCCCCTTTTCTCCTATGTGTTAACATGGGACAGGAGAAGTCCACATAAAATCAGTCACTACACGAAAACAAAGCCGTTTTCAGGCCGCGCAGAGAAACGATGCAGTGTTGACATGTTGGTGCAAATGAACATTAAACATTTTACACAAATCAATCTACTGAACATCAGATTTGAGCGGAGAATATTTTCACTCGTTCTCCGTTTAAATGAACGGGCTTCGCGCTCGACCGGAAGTGTCTGGACAACGGAAGTGCCGAGACAACCCAAAAAGAGACAAAAGTGGGCGGGGCGGAATAAGGTGAATACAGTTTATGCAACATGACATGCATTTTACCAGTTTATGCAAATTAGATTATGCAAATTAAGCAATTTATTCAATTTGAACAGTTTATGCAATTGCTGCATTCGCTTCACGTAATTCCGCAGTCAATCGCAAATGTTTTGACTTCGATAAAACATTTACATTGAAATGTAAATGTTTTACAAATGAATGATTCTAATGCCCTGTATATTACGATCTACTGTATTTGTTGTAATTGTTGGTTTTGTTGTCCCTTCCCTTGCCCTTTAACCACTTCCAGGCCAACACTGTTGTTCTTAACCCTTTATTGGTGAATAATTGTGCTAAGTAGTGATACATGTGTTGGTTTTGGAGGACGTAGTGAAATAAGTGTAATTACAGCATGAATGCATGAAGGCAGGCACCATATTTGATCATATGCACTGTTCACTTAAACCAGAAGTTAATTAGTTTTGTCCATATTTAGACATGGCCGTTGCATCCATTATTCATACTTACAGTATTTTCGTGACTTTTGTATACTGTATGTTATATATAAACCTTTGTATTTTTTTTTTTACCACTTTAGGCAAGGAAACAAATATGGTAACTTCGGTTACATTGATTTTCTTCATGATAATGAAACATTTGGAAAATGTCACAACAGAAATAAACTTGTGTTGTGTCCCCCAATAACACTCTAAAGGTGAAATTATTTATTTTAAAGTATCTCAGTGAGTGCCCTAAAGGGTTTGTGCTTTGCCTGATGAAAGGAAATAATATAGATGTTTTCTGTTGGCCAGTTGTGACCCGGCAGTTAATGGAGATGTTCTCGCTAATGTTTTATAGCATTTGCTCCCAAACTCTACAGTACACACACTAATGACTGTGGGGTTTATGGTGGCTTGGGAGGCTTTTGTCCCACCATATACTGCGTTTTCAAAGAGACAGACTGGTATGTTTTAAATGAGGCTGACTATTGCCAGGTCAGGACAGCTGCGGCTGAAATCCAAATAAAAGCACGCTGCAAAGTGGTAGGTGCGTTAATGTGGCAACATTGTGCCGGCAGCTTTTGCCAGTCATTAGCCCGTCTGTGTCTCACACCGCAGGGCTAAATTGGGTTAAGGAAAACACACGCACAAGCAGGTCGAAAAACAGCGGAGGGCAGCTTTTAAATCAGGTCATCAGAGAGAACAAGAACACACTGCTCTCTAGGCCTGCATCCCATAACAACCTCCAACAGCAGCGGTCAAGAGCCCATTGGACACCCTCTGGTCCCCTCCATGACCTGCTTTTGAGGTTGTAAGAGAGGTGTGATATGGGATGAGCTGACTCCGCCCCCCGTGGTCAAAAGCTCTCTTCTTCAGGTCCCTACAGTCCCGGTGGGGCCTTTTTGAAGGCTGATCTCAATTACCCTGCCATGAAGCTGCACTGATGTGATGCACAGCAGGGAAAGGTACATGTTACGAGAAAGCACATGATTACGAAATAGTACCAAAACAAGTACCAAAACACACACAAAATTGCAAACAGTAAAATGTTCCTCCCTGTTAATGAATCTGAGTTGCTCAAAATCAGGACTTGGTTCCATTTTTGCTTGATCCAGACTGTTGTTACTACTTTATTTTAACTTTATGTATGTAAAACCATCCTCATGAGACGGAAGTTTGTAAAAATCCTGCATTCCATTTTTTATTATGCCGTTTTGGGCAAAACAACACCCATTTTACCAATGCTTGAGTCATAATAATTTGGCGCAACGGATTCGCTGTTGCAACCCTTCATAAAAGCACCTGTAAGAACACATAATCTTTTAGGGAACAAGATTTTCACACCTGTGTAATTTACCTTTTTTTCCTCTCCTTGACGGAAACCTGCCGTGATTGCATCAGAATCTAAAAAATGTTCTGAAGTCTCCGATTCAGTGATTCATCCGCTGCAAATTCAGAGAACACACGGGGAGAAAATATCTGTAATAACGCCCAAAGCACCGTCAAAATATGTTCTCTGAATGGCACCATGAAATACAGTATTGCCGTGATATTGAGAAGACCAGCATATGCGACTAATACCTATAAAATGCACTTGAAGAGCAAATAGGTCCGGAGACAATCGGATTGACATTCATGTGCTGTTTATTTAGCTGCAGCTATTTGCGGCGATGGCGGCTGGTGTTATTGCCTCCAGTGAAGAGGAGAGAAGGTGCCGAGGAAACAATCAGGGGACCGTTCAGAGCGCGAACATCTGTTGTGAACAAATTAAAGTCACCATTACCGATGCACAGTATTTACAATGTCTTTACAGCAAACCACTTCGACCATATGGAGTCGTTTGGTGGATATTTTCTATACGAATGGAATTGTCTTTTGGGTTCTGAATATAGATTTTTCTATCGTTTTTATATGTTTGTTTACCCCCCTGATGACGTATGAAGTCCACTCAATCAAATAATGAGTTGCCAATTAAAAACAGTTTCAAATTAAAACAACTTTTTGGTTCCTGATTTATGATCTCTGGGAAAGAAAGTTACACGTATACTGTAGATGATTTTAGAGGCAGATAGTAAAGAAAGTGTATAAAGGAAACCACTTTCTCATGAGCAACATCTTTAAAGTCTGTGGTTACACTGTCGCAAAGCCATAAAATGTATTTACATGAGTGATGACATGGTAAAAATATTACATATAAATGAGCCAGACCCCTTTAAATGTTCTTCTCAAACCAATTTAACAGATTTCACACTGAAAAATAACCTAAATATCATTTTATAAGTCATCATACCATCAAATTATGTGCATAAATATACTATTACAGGTCTTTAGGAGTGGCACTTTTGATTAAGTATGCAAACCTATAGACAAGTGCTCATTCATAAAACGACTGATTGAGCCACTCTTAGGTAACTGCTCTTCACATTGAGTAACATTCTTACATGTCAAAGATAAAAAATTAAATATACTCTTAGTTTATTATTTATCCGTTCACATAGGCTTTACTTCAGTTACCTCAAGTGTCAGCAGACCAGTGTTTTCACCCAAAAGCCCTTGTCCTTCTTCACACTCAAACAACCCCTGCACAACTTTCCAGGTAAAGCCACTTGCTCTTACAACACAGACACAGCAGTGAAATTAAACGAGATGAGACAGCCAGCGCTGCCTCCACTGTGGGCACTGCCTCTCACCCAAACTCACTCAGGGCATCACAGAGCCACTGTGCATGTCACATCCGCTTACTACCACGAGCGCTCTGCATCACAAAGGAAGTGCAAAGGAGAGACTGTTAACATGATCGAGCAGCACTTAGATGAATAGAAAAACACACATGGCCAAACAAGACTCGGTACAATGCATCACAAACAAGGGGTTTTCAGCGTTTTGGCACACGGTATTATACAAAAGTAATGAGAGTTTGTGAAGGTCATAACCAGTGCCAAGAAGTTGTGGTTTGGCCAGAGGGAAACTGCATGATCATACACATTATGCCATCCACTTTTAGTTATTCCTTCCACAGCTATTGTTTATTGCACAGTGTTTATGAGTGTGCAGCTATTTGATTTGGACAGGGCCCGTTTTCATGCGGCTGAACGGACTTTGTTATTACAGAGGGAGACACCATGCACCCATCTCACGGTCTTTGCAGTCCAGTCTCAGGGACAATACTGAGGAGTCTCGTTCCTCAGGTCCAAATGACTGAAGGACAACCGTCCTGCAGGCTGTTACAGGAAGCTGAACTCGAGAATAATTAATTCATATTTACTCATTTACATTTTTTTTCCCGATATGAGGTATTCTACTATGCAGTTATTTTGAAAAGTGTAGAAATATACATGAATGTTATTGCAGTCTGTTTTCAACATTTACAAAGACTTCAGCCTTCAAAATCAAAATGTTGTGACACACACAGTAACCCAGGCAAAAAGCGAAAAAAACAAAAAACAAAAAAAAAGATGCGGCTGAATCTTCCACAAGGTTAAACAGCCATTTCTATCAATTTAGGACTTGCGCCTTAGGGCCTCAGCTCCTTTTGATGAAGGAGGAGATAGAGGTTGTATCGAATCATGGCATCTATTATGATTGACGTATTGACCCCAAATGGGTTTATTTCCCCTTGTTATAAAGATTTGGCAAAGAAAATATTCAGTCAAATGGAAGTCAAGTAACTTCTCATATAGGTTAAATAGTTGTAATTGTTGTAACTGAAGTAATTGGTCTTTTAATTGTAAAAAAAAAAAAGAATGTATATGCTGCATCCCCTCCTGGAACCGCCATCTTAACGTGGTGGAGGGTTTGAGCTCCCGAAAGATCCCAGGAGCTCTGTTGTCGGAGGCTTCGTGCCCCTGGTAGGGTCTCCCATGGCAAACAGGTCCTAAGAGACGGGTCACACAAAGAGCGGTTGAGAAGCCCCTTATGAGAGACCAACCACCTGCAGGAGAAGCCATAAGGGGCTGGATGGATGGATGGATGGATGGATGGATGGATGGATGGATGGATGGATGGATGGATGGATGGATGGATGGATGGAATGATGGATGGATGGAAGGGTGGATGGATGGATGGATGGATGGATGGATGGATGGATGGATGGATGGATGGATGGATATATGCTGCATTGATTAACCCTTTATTGGGCAAGTGACTATTTTGGGGATTTTCCGCACACTTTACAAATGGCCTCCCTGCTGCACATCAATAAGGTAAAGAAGCATGTAGTCCTCCCTCAGCCAATCAGACGAGATCACCCTACATCACAGATCCCACTACTGTAGCATTTGACCAATCAGCAGAGACCTGTCACACTCTCAACTTCCTGTTTTCTCTGAAGTCTGGCTAAATTCATGGTACATTTTTTTTTATTACATGATTTGAAAACTAACCAAGTAAGTTAATGAAACTCACACATTTTATTGGTGAATAATTGTGCTAAGTGATGATATATGTGATGGTTTTGGAGGACGTAGTGAAATTACAGCATAAAAAAGGCAGGCACCATATTTGATCGTTCACTTAAACCTAAAGTTAATAAGCTTTGTCCATATTTGAACATGCCCGTTGCACCTGTTTACAGTATTTTCGAGACATAAGAACCAATGAACCCTTGGACTATGTTTTTATGTTGCCAAAGGTTATTTATAGTAAATCTTTAGGCAAACAGTATTGGAGGTGACTGACCTCGCCCACTGCACATAAAGCACAATCACATTACAAACACTCTTACCTATGACATGATCATTTAAAAAAATCAATATCACAAAACCTCTCCTGAATACCAACACCCCCTGAGACCTGCAAATACTTTTTGTATATTTTATGTATACACCTTTGTATTTTTTCTTACCCGTTAAAGGGCAATTAACTAAATAAGGTAACTTCGTTTTTTACCAGGAACCAAATATGGTAACTTCGCTCATATTGATTTTCTGCATGAAAATGAAACATTTAGAAAAATGTTACAGCAGAAATAAACGTTTGCTATGTCTCCCAATAACTCTTAAGTTGAAGTTATTTTTTATTTCAAGTGCTTCAATGAGTGCCCTATAAAGGGTTAAAAAAAAGCTGTAAGGGAAGCTGATGTGGCTTCTATTTCTGCTGCTGAGGTGGAGAATTGGAAAGCAGTGGATGAAATTCCAGGATTTGTGTAGGACATAAAAGATAAATTGATATGAATTGGTCGAGAGGCAAAAGTAGCAGGTTGTGATGACAGTAAAAGGAAACGCGAATGAGATAGCGGTCGGTTGAATATATCTCACTTTACAATGTGACACAGACATACAGATCCCACAAGATGGGAATAGTGAGTCAGAAAGTGTGATCTGCAGAAGTGGCTGTGGTAGCTCGGTCTCTCTCTCTACCTCCTCCTCTTCCTCCCTTGTCCGAGTGTGTGCGTGGTGAGTTAGTGCTTTTAGGAAGGTGGTCATTAGAAAAACACAGGGGTTTGAAGCGTGAGATGGATCACCGTGTGGGTCATGGCTGAGCGGCGGTAAACAGGCCAGGTCCGTGGCACCCTCGTGGCTATCTCAGGGTGAGAAACTGCACTTACTGGCCCACTCCCACAGTAATCATGATTAATACAAACTCTGTGAGCAGGAAATTAGCAAGACAGCCTCCCAGCCCCCTGCTATTGTTCACTATTGCATCATTCGATTTCTACCTCTGCCAGAGTGTATGGTGCAAGATAACACTGACAAAATGAGGAAGAGCCTCTGAAATTGTTCAGCTGCATTACATTGTATGTGTTTTATAGGCATCCATGTGTTTGTAAAAAAAATAAAGCAGATGGGAATGCATTTTATATGTGGAAATAAGCATTTAGCACCAAACATCACACCAAACAACCAAAAAGGTGTTGGCAAATGGAAATCTACTTGATGCTGTGTAAGCTGTGTTATGTTTTCATGTGTTGCTTTCCAATATAATCATGTTATGAACGTAAAAATGCTAAATAAAAATGCTTGAGTTGAAGGGGCTAGATGCAAGTTAGTCATTTTATGCTGACTACTGCCACCTCAGGTCTTATGCGTAACTGCACCTTCTATATTAAGCTTGTGCATGACGGCAATTCGGACCTGAATTAACACCTTCTTGAGTGACAGTGCAGGATTTTAGAGGCAGTTGTGGTGAACAGGTCTGAGCTCATTCTGCATATTAGGACATGGCTGGAACATGTAGGGGGATGAAAATACTTAGTTTTAACACTTTTAAACTCTGTATAGTCCCTTTAAGTCAGCAGTCACACCCGCTCAACAAAAATCATACACAGTGATTTAGTGTAAAAAAAAAACTGAGAGATTAGTTGGGGGCTATTATTTTTGATTTTCTCTTTGACAATGCACAACAACTCAGTCTAAAAGTATCTGCTGATTTGGGTTTGCCGCATAAATGTACAGAACATAAACCTGTTGATTTAACTACACAGAGTAGACAGTTTGACAAGCCAAAACGGTACAGTATAAATGGAGCTTGTGAACTGCTAATCACTCTGACTGTGTTGGCAGAATGCTCCTTGGTACATTTGAACACCAAAGGTTATCTTTACAAACTACTGAAAGGCTGAATCCTTGTTGGCTCCTCTCTGAAGGTAATGCCATGCAGTGTGATTGTGCTGCTGAAACTCTTATTTCTTGATGCTATCCTGTCCTATGTCAATCATACCCGAAAACACAATCGCTAATCTTATCCAAAGTGTTGTCCGAAGACCAGTGCGGCGAGTCACCGGTTAAAGACGGCGTTTTGTTCATTTCACCTGCTTTTGTGTGATATTTGGGCAGATGAAGTGAGTGTGACACCACCATGAATCATTTCCTGGCTCCGTTGGGAGAGATTGGACCTCTGAGTCAGCCCCGAATACACAAGGCTAACACTGATCCCATACTTTTCATACACAAGGACTCCGGGATATAACGCAATGGACAGCAATTGAGTCAGACCTGCAAGATATTACGTACACCTCATCCTCCACATGCAACCCACTATGTACAAAAAAAATTATCAAATGTCTGTGGTTCTAATTTGCTGCGTTTAAAACTGAAATCATGAGAGTAAGTAACTTGTTTACCCTAATAAATCCTTTTAGTAGTCCCTCTGGGGATAATACAAGTGTTAATGGGATGATTGGGGGGTCTTTCATCTCCCCCTGGTGTTTCTCTGGGCAGAAAACCACACTTGTAGTTTTCCGTGCTCCGACCCGGAGACCCAATACACACTAATGGAATCACGAAGAAGAAGCTAAAAGGCTAACGGGCAAAGCTAACTGTGGGCTAGTACCACTTTAGCAATATTTACAGCCAAGTGTGAGTGAAAAAAAAAATATCTCCATTGTGTCATTGAGTTGTGGCACCATGTACAATATCCCTCTCTCCCTTCAGAGAAGTATTTACTCTCACGGACAATCAGTGAGTAAAAAAAAACATGCTACGGCACCTGCAGTGGCGCTTATGGCCTCTAGGGGCGTGAGTTACTCAGTTCTGCTTCAAGTGAGGTATGAGTTTGATTTTTTTGTGGATTGTTAAGAAATGCTATCACCATTATTTTAAGTGGCTTCATTGTGAATTTCATTTGTTGTGTTTATTCCTCAAGCCAATCAAGGCAGTTTTGGTATTCAGTTTTTCAGTTTACAAACCCACATAAAGACAGATGACTCTACTTGATGTAACTATACTGTGAGTACATGACAGGTTAAGGTGTACTTTATTGGTCCTGTAGAAACATTTGCTGCCTTTGCTGCTTTTTCAAGGCTGCCATGGGCAATCTGCCAGGTGCTGTGTGTGACCGCAGTAACACATGTCCAGATCTTGTGCTAGGTTTGGTCAAGTTGATCTGAAGATTTTAGCTTTTTGCCCATATTTTGGCTTAAACATGATTCATGAATTTGGTGAAATGTCATTTACCAAAAAAACGCACATTTATGCTGAAACATCCACACAATTGTTCACGTGGTTTTGAGAAGTGCCTGCTTGGTCTTCTCAAGCAGGTGTGAAAACGGAAATCCTTGCAAATCAGTCCTCAATTGCCTCCTGATCTCTGCAGTATTGATTAGCGCGAAAATAACCAGCTATCTAGCTTCAATTATAAAATCTATTTCTTGTGCCGCTTGATGTTCTTTGATCCTACCTTCCTCCTCTCTCACTCAGCGGTCGGCCCTGGCTCATTAGCGCTGATGATCTGAAATGGATGTATGGATCAGAACCAAAACAGTATTTAAAATTCTGAGGGGTGCAGAAGCTGCAGAGCCAGCCATGATAAAAACAAGTACGTCTTCTCTGATATTGCGGTGAGTAATGGCAGCACTGACGTATGAATGATGGAAAGTGTGAGATGTTGATTCCAATTACAGACTTGGAAAACATTGTGGGGGGCGGTTGGGGTGTGTACTGTAACAGGTGCTGAGGTCATACACGTCTAACAAAAGTACGTGACATGAGGAGGGCTTCGTGGAGTCCTTGAACACAGAACTACAAAATACAAAGTACATTATTGATCCTCTTTCATGTGTGTGAAGTCGGGGGTCTATGAAAGATTTGTTTTGAGGTGCTCACTTTGTATAATGGCGTAATTCCTTATTTTCCTTTTTTAAATTATTTTTCATTCATCCTATGTTTAACCATGAGACGTCTCATTAAGACTGCAAAAATGTGTTTTCTGACCAAGAGGCAGCAGCAAAAGCACTTATCAGAGACTCACTTCAATATTATTAACAATCCATATGACACATTGTAAAAAACAAAGACCTGCGCAAAAATAAATGAATTTAAAATTAAGGGTCATCATTCATTCTCTTGTGTTTAATTTGAAAATGCATCCCACTGGGTTTAAATCATGGTTAACAATCCTATATATGTTCTCCTAATGGGCTTTAATATGGCCTGAGTGCAAATGGTGAAGGGACACTGTGACATTATTAAAGATGGGGCCTACAGCAATGCTATAATGCCATTCTTGGACATGACATGAGTGAGTCACGGAACACACAGGAGACACTTCAGACATGATCAGGACATCAGTGTGCAACGGAGGAGGAATGTTGGTAACGCTTTAGAATACGGCCCGGTAATTAACAGGTAATTACGGTGGTACATCCCTGGTACTTACAGAGGTAATTAACAGGTAATTACGGTGGTACATCCCTGGTACTTACAGAGGTAATTAACAGGTAATTACGGTGGTACATCCCTGGTACTTACAGAGGTAATTAACAGGTAATTACGGTGGTACATCCCTGGTACTTACAGAGGTAATTACTATGTAGTTGCAGTGGTACATTCCTGGTAATTACAGAGGTGTGTTTAGGTAACTTAAGTGGTAGTAACTAGGTACTTTTAGTGGTAAGACCTAGACCATCAGTGATATATAGTAAGAATGGGCTTATGTAGGTTATGATAGCTGGTACTGATATGATGGTTGCTTATGATTATGATGACTTTGTGAATAAACAAAAAGTAATACATTTAATAACACATGAGTCTCTTTATTTTGATGAAAACACAGAGAAAGCAAGAAAAACATTTATACATTTATTACATTTTGGTATACATTCTCCTAAATAGGTTTTCCCATACAGGCAAATAATCTGTATTTACATCCCTGGACTTTTATGTACAAATGACTGTAGTTAACCAGTAATTAATACAGCAACCCCACAGACTTACCAGTTACAACACTTGTAATTACCAGGTAATTAACACAACTCACGGGCCGTATTCTAAAGTGAGACAAAGCTGGTAACTACCAAGGACTTACCAGTTACAAAACTTGTAATTACCAGGTAATTAACACAACTCATGGGCCGTATTCTAAAGTGAGACAAAGCTGGTAACTACCAAGGACTTACCAGTGACAACACTTGTAATTACCAGGTAATTAACACAACTCACGGGCCGTATTCTAAAGCGAGAAAAAGCTGGTAACTACCAAGGACTTACCAGTTACAACACTTGTAATTACCAGGTAATTAACACAACTCACGGGCCGTATTCTAAAGCGAGACAAAGCTGGTAACTACCATGGACTTACCAGTTACAACACTTGTAATTACCAGGTAATTAACACAACTCACGGGCCGTATTCTAAAGCGAGTCAAAGCTGGTAACTACCAAGGACTTACCAGTTACAACACTTGTAATTACCAGGTAATTAACACAACTCACGGGCCGTATTCTAAAGCGAGACAAAGCTGGTAACTACCATGGACTTACCAGTTACAACACTTGTAATTACCAGGTAATTAACACAACTCACGGGCCGTATTCTAAAGCGAGACAAAGCTGGTAACTACCATGGACTTACCAGTTACAACACTTGTAATTACCAGGTAATTAACACAACTCACGGGCCGTATTCTAAAGCGAGACAAAGCTGGTAACTACCAAGGACATACCAGTGACAACACTTGTAATTACCAGGTAATTAACACAACTCACGGGCCGTATTCTAAAGTGAGACAAAGCTGGTAACTACCAAGGACATACCAGTGACAACACTTGTAATTACCAGGTAATTAACACAACTCACGGGCCGTATTCTAAAGTGAGACAAAGCTGGTAACTACCAAGGACTTACCAGTTACAACACGTGTAATTACCAGGTAATTAACACAACTCACGGGCCATATTCTAAAGCGAGACAAAGCTGGTAACTACCAAGGACTTACCAGTTACAACACTTGTAATTACCAGGTAATTAACACAACTCACAGGCCGTATTCTAAAGCGAGACAAAGCTGGTAACTACCAAGGACTTACCAGTTACAACACTTGTAATTACCAGGTAATTAACACAACTCACGGGCCATATTCTAAAGCGAGACAAAGCTGGTAACTACCAAGGACTTACCAGTTACAACACTTGTAATTACCAGGTAATTAACACAACTCACAGGCCGTATTCTAAAGCGAGACAAAGCTGGTAACTACCAAGGACTTACCAGTTACAACACTTGTAATTACCAGGTAATTAACACAACTCACGGGCCGTATTCTAAAGCGAGACAAAGCTGGTAACTACCAAGGACATACCAGTGACAACACTTGTAATTACCAGGTAATTAACACAACTCACGGGCCGTATTCTAAAGTGAGACAAAGCTGGTAACTACCAAGGACTTACCAGTTACAACACGTGTAATTACCAGGTAATTAACACAACTCACGGGCCGTATTCTAAAGTGAGACAAAGCTGGTAACTATAGGGACTTACCAGTTACAACACTTGTAATTACCAGGTAATTAACACATTTCACGGGCCGTATTCTAAAGCGAGACAAAGCTGGTATGTCCCAAGACTTACCAGTTACAACAGTTGTAATCACCAGGTAATTAGCAGGTAAGTTTGTAAGTTGTTAAGTTGCATAACTTACCAGTTACATCACTTGTAATTACCAGGGACATTTCAGGATTTTTGACATAGGGCCTCATCTCCTAGTTATCCAGAGTGTTGTTGATTTCTGGAGATATATTTACTTTTTAATTCAAGCAGTCCTTATATTTTAAGAGTTTAGTGGTGCTAGGCTAGTGCTGGGCTAAAATCAACAGTACTCTGGAAAATTAGGAAATTAAGCCCTATGTCAAAAATCCTGAAAAATCCCTTTAACAGAACTCAGGGGCCATATTCTATATCGAGACAAAGCTGAAAAGTTCCAAGATTTACCAGTTACAACACTTGTAATTACCAGGTAATTAACAGACCTCACGGGCCACCTCACGCGAGACAAAGATGGCAAGTCCGAAGACTTACCAGTTGCAACACCTGTATTTAGCCAGAAATAACGGGCAATTAACAGTAAGGTTACGTTTTCAACAGGAGTCTCTGAACAACGTGTTCTCAAGATCCTGCCTGCGGGTCCATAAGCCTGGTTTCCATCAACAAAAAACAGCAATTCTTCTTCTGGTTCTGAGGCTTCTTATTTTCTTTGGTAGCCAAGGAGAGGAGCCTGCGATTCCACCGAATGGACTGTGGACTTAAGAACTTCATTCAGTCGTCAGTTGTCCTCACACTGGCGGGGTAGATACAGGTGAAGGTTACCTCTGCAATACATAATGTTTATAAAGTAATTGCGTGTTGAACATTATTCTGTTCTAACAGCAGGTGGATAGCATTATCACTTACATTTGTTTTGACCCATCGGTGTGCCTCTTCTTGGAAGCAGGACCTAAAAAATGTAAGTGGAAGATGTAATTTTAGTTGCAAAGGTTTCTATATTTTGAACTTGTAATGAAGTTCACATAAATACATAGACTATTTTTATCTATGGCTGAGATTATCTAATTTATTTCTCTTTAGTGGATTTTGTGTGTGTGTTGGGGGGTCTTGCAATTGTAATCGCAATTGATCACATTTAATCCTGCTTCATTACGTAAATGTATCTTCTGTGAACTATAAGGAGAGTGTTCCTAACGTGTGCACACCTGAACTATGGCAATGCAAAGCTCCAGGTTAGGAACCACTGCTTTAGGCAACAGTTTGTGCTTCCTACTATACATTTAGTCCATCTGTGTCACACTCACAAATTATTAGGATCCAATTTGTATACACGTGTGCCTTAGTCCATGTAAATGCGACCACATGAAAGAAAATAACCCCCAAATAAGTTTGTCTAGAGCCAGCTAAAGCTTCAGTGAAATTAAAATAACAAACAGCTTTAGCAAGTGCATTACATTTACTCACTTTTAAAGTGAAGAGCTGAGAATCTTTCAGGGAATGCTTCTCATCCTCACATGGAAAACGGTCCAAATCTACACGGCGCTTCTAATGTCAGTGCACGAGCGGCCTCAGGTCTACTGTAACAAAACTTTTAACAACATGCACATGTGTAAATACTTTAGTCATAGATGAGAGGTAAACAAATTAAACCTTACTCAAATCTACTTACATTCTGACTGAGTCTTTGTCAAAGTGTGTGCTTCATTTCCCTGCATTCTTCTTTTCCGCATAATGCACGACATACTGGTGGATACTGGAAAGCCTTCATGTCTTCATCCTCACAGGCCTTTAGATCACAGTGCCTTCTCTGGTATTTGTAAAATGGACAAACAGGATACTGAGGTGAGGACACTTAACCTTCCCACAACTATTGCAAAAGTCAATTTACCTTCTTCTTTGTGCATATCACTGAATTCCAATGTAGTAAGATGTTGTTGCTAGAGATGATTCTCTAGTTGTGCAGACCCTGGAGACAATGTGGGGGAAGTGTCTTGCCCAAGGGCACAACAGCAGCATGTACCTGTGGGAGCTGGGGTCATCTAGGTAAAAAGGAGAGAGTAAAGAATTAGCCTCATTCCCATTTGTGACAGTTTTATGTCAAACACCAAAAGAAACTGTCCTTTTTCTTAAATTAATTCCAATAGAATTCTCAGATTAAATTAAACAGATAAATGTAATGCACAGGGATGGCCTGGTCAACCAGCTGCTCTTGCTTTCTGCTCAAAGACAAGAGTATCTGGGACTTTTCTCACAGCCAATCATTCAACACATTTTATAAATCGATCCAATCAGAGACGCCAGTTTGTAAATGAAGACTCTCAAATCACATCGCATTCAGAACAAACTTTATCACTCCTGTTACCTGTAATTAAAATAATTAAGCTTTTTTCCTGATTTGACACAAGATGAGTGCAATATTTGACAATTAAGTGTAGTGGGATGGGTCGGCAATGGCATGTTCTCCAGATTACATGTTTCTCCCATCCTGCGATCAATCTACACATTTGTGTGTGAATTGGAGAAGCGCGTTAGCTAGCTGGCTCAAGATCCATTGCAAGCAGGAAAAAGAGGCAAAAGAAACCCCAAAACACAACAAACAGATCTCAGAATCGATTTGATTCAACATTATCTTAAAAAGGGACCATTGTACTCGTTTATATTCCATCCTTTAAGGCCCATTCAAAGCAGTTTTATACTGTTTATTTTGGATCAGCGCTTTTACTCAAAGATCATTTTAGAATCATTTCTTGCTTAAGCCCTAAGAAGTTATCACGGAGTGAAATTCTCAAAACTCCGCCTGTTTGCTCCTCTACACAGACGGATGGGGGCAGGGGCGGGCGGAGCGTCTCGGTGCTGGTGTTACGTTAAGGGGCAGACAGCGTTTAGGATTTATGGAGACAATGCTGAAAACAGCGATATTAACGTTACTTGCACTTTACAGTGGCTAATTGCGTGCATATTTAATTAGGTCCTCGCGGTAATTTGGAAGGATTTTTCTTGTAAGACTCGGGCGGATGTGCGTCACGGTCGCCGTTTTAAAAAATGAGCGGGAAAGGTCAGACGCTACGCTTTATCGACTAACAGTACAGTCTGAAGCATAAATAATTCTCCTGGGTCAAACTACCTGCAAACTGAAGTCAGACATGTCATTTCGTTGGATATTAATGAAGTATATTACCTTATTTCGGTGGCTTAGGTGGTCTACGTTGCTTCACTTCAGCTCCCACAGCAGCGCACTGCGGCTGCGCAGAACCAAAACGTAACTCCAACCGAGGCACGCAAGCGTCATGACGTCATGACGCTCGCGTTCACAGACTCCACACCGCGCTGAAGAGCATAGATCTGCAGTCTGAATAAGGTAGTACGCTTTATTAATATCCAACGATATGACATGTCTGACTTCAGTTTGCAGGTAGTTTGACCCAGGAGAATTATTTATGCTTCAGACTGTACTGTTAGTCGATAAAGTCTGACCTTTCCCGCTCATTTTTTTTAAACGGCGACCGTGACGCACATCCGCCCGAGTCTTACAAGAAAAATCCTTACAAATGACCGCGAGGACCTAATTAAATATGCACGCAATTAGCCTCTGTAAAGTGCAAGTAACGTTAATATCGCTGTTTTCAGCATTGTCTCCATAAATCCTAAACGCTGTCTGCACCTCAACGTAACACCAGCACCGAGACGCTCCGCCCGCCCCTGCCCCCCTCCGTCTGTGTAGAGGAGCAAACAGGCAGAGTTTTGAGAATTTCACTCCGTGATACTTCTTAGGGCTTAAGCAAGAAATGATTCTAAAATGATCTTTGAGTAAAAGTGCTCATCCAAAATAAACAGTACAAAACTGCTTTGTATGGGCCTTAAAGGATGGAATATAAACGAGTACAATGGTCCCTTTTTAAGATAATGTAGAATCAAATCGATTCTGAGATCTGTTTGTTGTGTTTTGGGGTTTCTTTTGCCTCTTTTTCCTGCTTGCAATGGATCTTGAGCCAGCTAGCTAACGCGCTTCTCCAATTCACACACAAATGTGTAGATTGATCGCAGGATGGGAGAAACATGTAATCTGGAGAACATGCCATTGCCGACCCATCCCACTACACTTAATTGTCAAATATTGCACTCATCTTGTGTCAAATCAGGAAAAAAGCTTAATTATTTTAATTACAGGTAACAGGAGTGATAAAGTTTGTTCTGAATGCGATGTGATTTGAGAGTCTTCATTTACAAACTGGCGTCTCTGATTGGATCGATTTATAAAATGTGTTGAATGATTGGCTGTGAGAAAAGTCCCAGATACTCTTGTCTTTGAGCAGAAAGCAAGAGCAGCTGGTTGACCAGGCCATCCCTGTGCATTACATTTATCTGTTTAATTTAATCTGAGAATTCTATTGGAATTAATTTAAGAAAAAGGACAGTTTCTTTTGGTGTTTGACATAAAACTGTCACAAATGGGAATGAGGCTAATTCTTTACTCTCTCCTTTTTACCTAGATGACCCCAGCTCCCACAGGTACATGCTGCTGTTGTGCCCTTGGGCAAGACACTTCCCCCACATTGTCTCCAGGGTCTGCACAACTAGAGAATCATCTCTAGCAACAACATCTTACTACATTGGAATTCAGTGATATGCACAAAGAAGAAGGTAAATTGACTTTTGCAATAGTTGTGGGAAGGTTAAGTGTCCTCACCTCAGTATCCTGTTTGTCCATTTTACAAATACCAGAGAAGGCACTGTGATCTAAAGGCCTGTGAGGATGAAGACATGAAGGCTTTCCAGTATCCACCAGTATGTCGTGCATTATGCGGAAAAGAAGAATGCAGGGAAATGAAGCACACACTTTGACAAAGACTCAGTCAGAATGTAAGTAGATTTGAGTAAGGTTTAATTTGTTTACCTCTCATCTATGACTAAAGTATTTACACATGTGCATGTTGTTAAAAGTTTTGTTACAGTAGACCTGAGGCCGCTCGTGCACTGACATTAGAAGCGCCGTGTAGATTTGGACCGTTTTCCATGTGAGGATGAGAAGCATTCCCTGAAAGATTCTCAGCTCTTCACTTTAAAAGTGAGTAAATGTAATGCACTTGCTAAAGCTGTTTGTTATTTTAATTTCACTGAAGCTTTAGCTGGCTCTAGACAAACTTATTTGGGGGTTATTTTCTTTCATGTGGTCGCATTTACATGGACTAAGGCACACGTGTATACAAATTGGATCCTAATAATTTGTGAGTGTGTGACACAGATGGACTAAATGTATAGTTGGAAGCACAAACTGTTGCCTAAAGGAGTGGTTCCTAACCTGGAGCTTTGCATTGCCATAGTTCAGGTGTGCACACGTTAGGAACACTCTCCTTATAGTTCACAGAAGATACATTTACGTAATGAAGCAGGATTAAATGTGATCAATTGCGATTACAATTGCAAGACCCCCCAACACACACACACAATCCACTAAACAGAAATAAATTAGATAATCTCAGCCATAGATAAAAATAGTCTATGTATTTATGTGAACTTCATTACAAGTTTAAAATATAGAAACCTTTGCAACTAAAATTACATCTTCCACTTACATGTTTTAGGTCCTGTTTCCAAGAAGAGGCACACCGATGGGTCAAAACAAATGTAAGTGATAATGCTATCCACCTGCTGTTAGAACAGAATAATGTTCAACACGCAATTACTTTATAAACATTATGTATTGCAGAGGTAACCTTCACCTGTATCTACCCCGCCAGTGTGAGGACAACTGACGACTGAATGAAGTTCTTAAGTCCACAGTCCATTCGGTGGAATCGCAGGCTCCTCTCCTTGGCTACCAAAGAGAATAAGAAGCCTCAGAACCAGAAGAAGAATTGCTGTTTTTTGTTGATGGAAACCAGGCTTATGGACCCGCAGGCAGGATCTTGAGAACACGTTGTTCAGAGACTCCTGTTGAAAACTTAACCTTACTGTTAATTGCCCGTTATTTCTGGCTAAATACAGGTGTTGCAACTGGTAAGTCTTCGGACTTGCCATCTTTGTCTCGCGTGAGGTGGCCCGTGAGGTCTGTTAATTACCTGGTAATTACAAGTGTTGTAACTGGTAAATCTTGGAACTTTTCAGCTTTGTCTCGATATAGAATATGGCCCCTGAGTTCTGTTTAAGGGATTTTTCAGGATTTTTGACATAGGGCATAATTTCCTAATTATCCAGAGTGCTGTTGATTTTAGCCCAGCACTAGCCTAGCACCACTAAACTCTTAAAATATAAGGACTGCTTGAATTAAAAAGTAAATATATCTCCAGAAATCAACAACACTCTGGATAACTAGGAGATGAGGCCCCATGTCAAAAATCCTGAAATGTCCCTGGTATATTACAAGTGATGTAACTGTTAAGTAATGCAACTTAACAGCTTACAAACTTACCTGCTAATTACCTGGTAATTACAAGTGTTGTAACTGGTAAGTCTTGGGACATACCAGCTTTGTCTCGCTTTAGAATACGGCCCGTGAGTTGTGTTAATTACCTGGTAATTACAAGTGTTGTAACTGGTAAGTCCTTGGTAGTTACCAGCTTTGTCTCGCTTTAGAATACGGCCCGTGAGTTGTGTTAATTAACTGGTAATTACAAGTGTTGTAACTGGTAAGTCCTTGGTAGTTACCAGCTTTGTCTCGCTTTAGAATACGGCCCGTGAGTTGTGTTAATTACCTGGTAATTACAAATGTTGTAACTGGTAAGTCCCTATAGTTACCAGCTTTGTCTCGTTTTAGAATACGGCCCGTGAGTTGTGTTAATTACCTGGTAATTACAAGTGTTGTAACTGGTAAGTCCTTGGTAGTTACCAGCTTTGTCTCACTTTAGAATACGGCCCGTGAGTTGTGTTAATTACCTGGTAATTACAAGTGTTGTCACTGGTAAGTCCTTGGTAGTTACCAGCTTTGTCTCACTTTAGAATACGGCCCGTGAGTTGTGTTAATTACCTGGTAATTACAAGTGTTGTAACTGGTAAGTCCTTGGTAGTTACCAGCTTTGTCTCACTTTAGAATACGGCCCGTGAGTTGTGTTAATTACCTGGTAATTACAAGTGTTGTAAGTGGTAAGTCCTTGGTAGTTACGAGCTTTGTCTCGCTTTAGAATACGGCCCGTGAGTTGTGTTAATTACCTGGTAATTACAAGTGTTGTAACTGGTAAGTCCTTGGTAGTTACCAGCTTTGTCTCGCTTTAGAATACGGCCCGTGAGTTGTGTTAATTACCTGGTAATTACAAGTGTTGTAACTGGTAAGTCCTTGGTAGTTACCAGATTTGTCTCACTTTAGAATACGGCCCGTGAGTTGTGTTAATTACCTGGTAATTACAAGTGTTGTAACTGGTAAGTCCTTGGTAGTTACCAGCTTTGTCTCGCTTTAGAATACGGCCCGTGAGTTGTGTTAATTACCTGGTAATTACAAGTGTTGTAACTGGTAAGTCTGTGGGGTTGCTGTATTAATTACTGGTTAACTACAGTCATTTGTACATGAAAGTCCAGGGATGTAAATACAGCTTATTTGCCTGTATGGGAAAACCTATTTAGGAGAATGTATACCAAAATGTAATAAATGTATAAATGTTTTTCTTGCTTTGTCTGTGTTTTCATCAAAATAAAGACACTCATGTGTTATTACATGTATTACTTTTTGTTTATTCACAAAGTCATCATAATCATAAGCAACCATCATATCAGTACCAGCTATCATAACCTACATAAGCCCATTCTTACTATATATCACTGATGGTCTAGGTCTTACCACTAAAAGTACCTAGTTACTACCACTTAAGTTACCCAAACACACCTCTGTAATTACCAGGAATGTACCACTGCAACTACATAGTAATTACCTCTGTAAGTACCAGGGATGTACCACCGTAATTACCTGTTACTTACCTCTGTAAGTACCAGAGATGTACCACCGTAATTACCTGTTAATTACCTCTGTAAGTACCAGGGATGTACCACCGTAATTACCTGTTAATTACCTCTGTAAGTACCAGGGATGTACCACCGTAATTACCTGTTAATTACCTCTGTAAGTACCAGGGATGTACCACCGTAATTACCTGTTAATTACCTCTGTAAGTACCAGGGATGTACCACCGTAATTACCTGTTAATTACCTCTGTAAGTACCAGGGATGTACCACCGTAATTACCTGTTAATTACCTCTGTAAGTACCAGGGATGTACCACCGTAATTACCTGTTAATTACCGGGCCGTATTCTAAAGCGTTACCGGAATGTTTGATGAAATTATGAGACGGCATTCACCTTGCATCACTTCAACCATACAGGACTGTATCGAGGATCTTTTTCTTGAAGAAAGCTGAAAATGTATTTGTCTCAATAATACACCAAATAAATCAATCTTCAAAGACTATGGAGCATTCAAATAACTGAATAAAAGATAGGAAATTTGCGATAGGTGAACACTGTTGGCTGAGGGCAATGCCTAGAGCCAGTAGGACCTCCCTCTGACGCCCTGCACCGTCCTCTTTTGTGCGTCTCTTTTTTAGTAGACTCGTGGGCAGACACAGACATCTTTGTGCTGCCTGGGCCTTTCGGGAGGAGACAGTTCTCTGATAAGGCTCTCTCTACCGAGGGACATGTGAAGAGCTCTGCAATGGCCTTATTATTATTATTATCGTGCATGCATGGGGAAATTATTTGGAAAAAAGCTACATATAAACTGAACACCACAATTTATTTTTGACAGTGCGTTGAATGGAACAAAAATATGTCCAAAACTGTGACTTGGGCACATACTGCATGCTGTACAAAGGCTGCCCTAGTCTAACTTGGACTCCTTTTGCTGTAACAAATAATTGCATTATGAAACTGACATGACACATGATGAATTATGGACCAAATGTATTGTCAAATGATGCATTGTGAACCAACTGTGTCCCCTCGGATGTGGAACGCCCTCCCAGACCTCACGGCCCCGCAGATGGTAAATACTTTTATGAAAGGACTTAAAACTCCCATTTTTACATAAGCTTATTCGAACAGCTAAAGCTTGTTTTTAAATCCTGTCTTTTGATATGTTGTGTTGAATTGTTTTGAATTCGGTGGTTCAATGTAGCACATTGAGATTTGGTGTCAAATGTAAAGTGCTTTACACATGAAATGTATTGTTAGTTAGTAAATGAAACTCCTATTATGGACTTGTTAAAAGCAAACCTGTGCACCCACTTCAGCAAGCCACAAGAGGAAACACAGAAACTTAGAAAGCAGCTCCAAACAATAACACCTTTCAGCACTTTTGTGTCTTAACATTGTCTCCATAACTTAGATTCTCTGTGTTTTTACCGAATTTATGCCAGAAGTTTAGGGCATGAGGTAATCTCCCCATCTTTCACATATAGGATACTTGAGACCAAGGGGATGTTTGTCCGTGACGTTAAAGTGACAGAAATGTCTGATTTTGTGTGTGTAAAGGGCAAACCTTTTGACAGTTTATTAAATAAAAATGAAGGCTGTCATGGCAGAGTACTTTTAGCTGTCAAAATAAAGCAAGAGATCAAGAGGTGACCTCTCAAATAATAATGATTGTCTTTGCTTCACCGCATTGACAGGAGGAATATTCCCTATCTTTTTAATGTTCACCCACAGATGGTTAGATGACACGTGTAATCACTCTATTCTTATCTATAGCAGTGATTTGCGATACATGCGTGTGTGTATTGTGTATTGTGTATTTGTTCACGTGGTCCTGCTGCTGAGGTCTGCCATGCTGTTAGATGAACAGACAGACTGACCTTTGAGTCGCTCAGCTGTTTGGGAGCCAGCCGAGCACTGCCAGGGAGCATGCCCAAGCTTTTGTATCTGCATTACGCAAAAATAACGCCGCGCCAATATCCTGCTCTGCTCCCACCCACAGGGAAAGCAGATTAACGTTTTTATATATTGCTAAAACAAAAACATCAGGCAGTTGCTGTGTTTTTCGAGATCTCAATCAGCATCAAAATGATTCTTTATTAAATTCCCTCATGAGCAGCTTCAATGTCAGCCTTTCCAGGTTCCTTAAGACTTTTCTTTTTAAAACAGTTTACTATGTGGTAAGTGCTGTACAATTTATTCAACTTGTACATTCCTGATTGAAGTAAAAGTCAAAGTGCATCGTATTCTGTACTGTCACTCTGACAGTATTAGAGCAAGTTTTAGAGGACTTTTGAGGAGAACCCCTGAACATTTTGCACAACTCACCACACTGTATAATCGCTGTAGCACATATACCACTTGTCCAAGCCAGTAGGAAAAAAGAACAGGTGTGACTAAGATGTTAACCTTGTCCACAATGTTATTCATAAAACAGCTTCTTAGTAATATAGTGACAAAGTGTAAAATGATTAACAATGATGTAAAATGACGCACAGTTGCATGATATATATTCTTTGCGACCTTTCCCCTTAGCCATATAAAACACCTACCTTTGTTATGCTTCACTCACCCTCACGCGTGAGCCTTGTATTTCTCGTTTCATTCCTTGACTGTGCAGCTGTGAACACCAGCAGCAGCAGCTCTGACACTGGAGCTGAGCCAAATGAGAGTCCAGCTAATATCAGCCCCAGGTCCTCTTCTCATGTACAGTACTCTCTCAAGGTCATGTTCGGGCTTTAGTGCTGTGATAGGCTGCTTATCTCGTCCTCAGGCAAGTCCAGGGCACTCCATTTATCACCCCGCATTAGTTACTCCCCGCTCCAAACGGACAAGTCAAGGTTTGTCTTAGCATGTAAACATATGCACATACATTGTAGTGCACATTCATGGCTCTGAATAATGAATGAGAGTGGTCAGGAGATGTTTTAAAGGATCTGAGAAGGATTTTTGCATGGAGTGTCATCACACTCCTGGCGATCTTATTATACAGTATGTTATAGCAACCAATCAGGAGAAAAACAGTGCACATTTCTATTCTCTTTTGTGTAAATCTGAGGACAGTCACTGTGAACCCTGGACCCGGTCCTCATTTTGATTGGTATCCAGATTTCACTTTGGTTAGAGAAAAACATCTTAATCTTTCATCAAAACAAAAGAACAACTTCCATTTGCAGAGGTCTGTGTGGTTTTAAACAAAGTGATTATTTGTTGAATTTACTTTACTTTAATCTTGTACAATGTACAGAGACATTAAGCTCATAGAGACAAATATGTAATGCACCAGATTATAGCTAAATAGTCCATACATTTTTTGCCGACATCTTAATTTTTTTTTTAATGTATACTATGATTAAAATTTCCTGAAATATGTTACAAAAATACAAAACTAAAAGACAGTTTGAGCTGGTATGTGAGTTTATACTGGATGCAATAGAATTATTACCTATTTCATTTAGTTTAACAAATGATTGAGTAAAGTAAATATACAGGAATCTTTGCCACTGTTACAGTATTCTACTCACTCACATAATATTTTTGTTTGTACCGTAAAATTCCCTCCTGCATGTCTTTCAGAGGAAAAGGCAAGTGCAGGGAGTATGTGGGAGAGTCATCAGTAGCATCAGCAATCCCCTGAAAGCCACATAGAGTCCCTGGAACAAGATAAATGATCAAGAGAGGAAGTTGGTTACATCCATCGACAACACAATTGCCTAACTCTTCCCCGTCCTGGCTGCACTCTCTGTCACTGTCTGCAGGTGTAATGTACTGTATAATGAGGCTTGCTTCACTAAGCCCCTTTTTATTAGTTTTCTTTTTATAGGCTGTGATTTGCACAAATAATTCTCTGGTCTCCATATGTTTGACATGGGCCACTGCGTGAGGTTCTCTCAAACCAGCACACGCCTCTTGTTTGAAAAATGTCTATCCTATGTATAGGATTTAAGCTATACATTTAGAGGCTACATGGAAGTGTTTGAAGAGCACATGAATATCACAAAGGAATTCAGCTTGAGCTAAACTGATGATTGAAAATACGCCTTTTAAATTACACATTCGCAATTGTCCAAGTTGTATCCTTCCTAAGGTCACTGCCCAGAGCCAAATGTTATGCGATTCTGAAAAGTAGCATTACTCTGCTTCCCATTCTCGACGATAGCGTCTTGTTTTATGGGTGAGCGTGGACTTGGTATTCATGGGCCGTTCGTAGGTCTTGCAGCACACTCAAGGTATGCTGTTGGCATGGTGCTTCTGGCTCTAGTGCGCAGTGCTTTGATCACATCTCCACAATGGCAGCCTGGTGTGATCCTGCTTTAAGCTGACAGTGCAGAGCTCAGGCTTGTGTGTGGCTACAGGGAAAAGGCCATGAGAGATGAGGGATGAGATCTGAATGAGACTGGATTAGTGCAATGGATAGCACAACTACGGGACAATGATATGGCTATTCAGTGTAAAGGGGGATTAAACATGCGTGAGGGACTCCTGCATACACGATATCAGACAACAAGTTTAGTGTAGTATTGCTTCAATTAACACTTTTGTAGAAAAGTATGGTTACCTCAAAAACACAGCTCAGACTTAGCTTAGTTAAGAATAAAACCGTGTTCAAAATGTGTGTTTCAAAATTGAATGAAACAACATAAAGTCTTGTTATCTTATTTAAGTAATAAACACATTTTCTGGCTATTATTACAAGGTCTAGGCTTATTGAAAACACGCAAGTTACACAAATGCCTTTCTTTTAAATCTTTGAACAAATGTATATGTGCAAACAGATCCAGAGATGAGTGCAACAGTCTGAAGAGATGAAATTCTTGAAGACTATATATTACTCAAGTAAAAACCTTCTCTATTGTGTGAAGACTGACCTGAAAGTTGAACTCAAGTAAGATCCATCTATGCAAGCGTAGGAGCCAACCATGTCTGCCTCTAGATAATGAGAGCATACAAAATGCCTTTAATTATTCCATTATATGCAGGCAAAACAACACTGCTTTGTTTGCATTCAAGACACACAGCGATCCATCCTTTGACGAACAATACAGGCCGCGAGTGAAAACAAAGGGAGGTAAATCAGACCGGAGCACGTTGGCGTTTGTGCAGGAGGGAGCCAAGGCTGCAGACTCCGAGCGCCACTGCTGTCCTTGAGCGGACCTTCAGGGATGTCACGGCCGTGTCCTAATGGAGTGGATATGTTGCAGTAAAAGCTTTGACTCCACAGAGAAAAGCTCAGTGACGGCTCATGAACAACCACCGCTGTTCGTTCAGCTATTTTAACACAAAATCTTTTCACATTAGAGATACATTGGAAGGAATGTGGGGAAATGAGGGATCTCTGCCAGCACAGAAGTGAAGATGGTTCCATATGTTGTGCAATGGAGTGCGTGCAGTTCCTGACAAGAGCAACATTTAGTTTAAATTCAAGCAGATGTTTAAAGTTTTTTCTCTCAATATGATAACGCCGATTGGTCAGCCACTACCAAGCCACCAACTGATCAAACGCACATCTCTGAAGTCAAAATCTCATACACATTTCCTGGTTTCCACACAGTTCCTTAAACTCTTACACTCGTGAAGAGGACCACACCCTGTCTAGTGCTGTATATGCTTACAAGAAGAGTTCAGTGTAAATGTGGCCAAAATGAAATAATTTGTGTGTACTCTCAAGGTAATAGTGATCATCAATTGAGGGGCAAATAAGGTGATATAAAAGACCGTTCAATTTAGAGTGGGGAACATTTTTTTTCTCTAAAATATGAACCAATAATCATTATACAAAATTGTTCACCACAATTGGACCAATCAATAAAACAAAACAAACACAAGACTGAGCAAAGTTGATGATGGGACATATATTAGGTCAAGTCATGGTCAGATGCTTTGCACTGTGCCACTCAAGAACCCCATACTCCCGTCATCGACAACATTGCCGATGTGATAGAGACTTGCGGTCTTTTGTGTTGGAAACTAAAGAGCTCTAGCTTTCAAATGAGCCCTCTTTGGTCCTTCTATGTCCCAGGGGAGCCGTGTAACATCGCGATGAAAATGTGTAAATTTACTTCAGAAGTGGAGGTTCCTCCTCCAATTGAACTGTTGTGCGTTTCATGATGCACATTTTTTTTAATGAATAGATAATCATAATATAACAATGATAATCATAATAATAAATAAAATGAAGCAAGCCTTTTCAACAGTTCAAGCCAAATTGCCTAGGGCCGGCTCTGGTGCCACTGCTGCCCCCAGTTGCCAATGATCTTGGCTTTCCACGTTTTGGTGTATTCTGTGTTGTCAGCACCGCTCTTTAGTCAGCTGCTGTTTTACAGTATAACATCGCTGGGTTATGTATGTAAGACAGTTGACTACTCACCACTTTCCATGTTGCCTGAACAGTCAATAATCTTACCTTCTTTGTTCGCTTCATTGTCCTCGGCAGATGATATGCAGCCTCTTCGCTCACTCTCCAAGAACAAGCATCTCTCCTCGTCTTATGCTAAGAGGCAGTATAGGAGGCTAATCCGGACCAGCTAGCATACACACACTGCACATGCGATGGGGTTTATGTCCCTTTGTTTACTAAGCTCATGGCATCCAGAGTTCACATCGTTGGTTTTGCATTTTATCTTCCAAGACTCCTCACACATACAGTAGACTACTTGTGGATAACCCGAATCTCCTACCGATAAATAGTCATAGTCAGAGGGCATCACCCAGGCTTTGAGCTGTTTAAACAAGGGATTCCGCATGCAGCCCAATAAACCATTCACAGAAAAAAAGCCATTGGATTGTTCGGCCGTTTCGGGATTTTAAAAGGAAACAGCGAAAGCCTCAAAACTCAATGAAGCAACAGCAACAAAACAGTTGGCAGAATGGGCCGGGGCGCCAGTTGTCATGAGAACACAGCACCCGGCTCAGGGAACAAGGAGGCTGCCTGCGTTCATTAGTTGAAATAGCAGTGCAGCTTTGTGGGGATATAAAGCAGATTAATTGGATTGTGGTGACGTGTTGGAAATGTGACACTGTCTTGGCGGCTTATGAGCACAGCTTAATGGCAAAACCGGTGCCAATCTTGAGGAGAAAGTAAGAGTTGACGAGCAAAAAGAAATAAACAAACAGGGCTAAGAGTGATGTAGTGTACAGTTGAGGATCAGAATACAATAAACAATACACCACTGACTTTTTATCATAGTTGAGTATCAATTAGATGGACTTCAGCTCAGGCCTTGTCCATGAATCACAAGGAAATCTGTCATCCAGCCTCCAAATTATTCAGCTAGATACTTACAAAGACACTGTTACACAATATCTCGGTGCTGGAACATGGTCCCCCACTATAGGTTGTCCTGAAGGATGGGTCTAAAGCGATGACACATTTTCCAACAGGAAGTATACAAATGCAAAATGCGGATGATATCTGCAGACATTTTTTAACTTCTTGTAAAAGCCAAACCCACGTTCCCGACAGAGTGTCACCCGTCACCGTCTCCGCATCAGCGCCAGAGCCTGCAGGTCTATGTTCAGTCAAATCCATCGCCAAAATCACGAGGCACTTTCACGTGTCAGACACTTGTCAATGCATCTGCTGTCTGCAACTATCACAGCAGGCCTGTAATAGCATCCGGACTTTCATATTTGAAGATGCTGCCAGAAGATAGCCAGGTCCTTTAAGAGTCTTGGCCAGCGCTATTCAGTCCTTCTGATAACAATAATCTAAACAGACTTCAGCCAGCGGAGCAAATAAACAATTACTTTGAGAGTGAAGCACCGTCTCATATGCAGCCCCATCTGCTCCCACTGTTCCCGTGCACTGATCATCTCCTCATAGCCTCACCTTATGGCAGACCGTTTTCCTTCTGCCTCAAGACGGTCCAAAGTCGCGATACCTTATGTGATAACAAAATCTGAACCAGTTAATAGTACACATTATGGGAATATGTGCTAACGATCTGTCTTTGCTTCCTTTTCTTAGGTTCCCCCAGAAATAAAAGTAACTTATTGTATTAGTTTGCATGTATACTGCACAATTTCTGCCTTCTGCGAGGAAAATTCTAGTGTTGGGCCTGACAAATAAATGACAAAAACAAAGTAAACCAATGAGCAATACAATAATGATGCAAGTTAGATGACTTCATATTTAATAATACAATTTTACGTTTTCACCAAGTATAGCCTTGAGCAGATCAAGAGCCAGTGGTGTATTTCGCAGTGGACTTTCATTGTTAATTTGCTGGACCACAGTCTGACAGCAGCTGTTGCAAGTGAATAAAGAGGTGTCCGAGCTGAAGTGCTAGAAACCACAGGACACTCAACACCAATGTGGTCAGTGTTACATGCGTTTATTCCCCTGTTACGGAAACACCTTCATTTCATAGTTGTGGACCAGCATTGTGTTTTTACTTCAGTGTCTAATAAAACCATATTCTTGTAGTGCCAATAAATGATTACGATAAAGTTTTATTACATTTCAAAATAGCAAATTTCTTTATCGTAAATAGTAAAAAAGGTTAGGTACTCATTCTTACACTGTACCTGGTCCCTGTTCTTGTTTCTGTGACCCCAAAAATGAGAGGGATGTAAAGCACAGGATCCCAAAAAGGCCTTTCATTATCAAATACACCTTTTATAAACCCAAAGATCTGTCGTTGTAGAAAGATGTTACTTGGCATTCAGAGCTTTGGGTAAAGCATCTAATTTAAACTTAAGCCAAACTAAGCCTTTTAACAGAAGAAAAAACCTGTTTGTAAACCGTCGCCTGAAGCTGCTGCGTATCTAAATGAGCTTCCTGTCGATACGCCTGCAGTTCAAGTCACAGTCCCGTCAGCTCCTACCTCTGGGACCTGATTTACGCTGGAAATACAGAGAAATAGAATCACTATGAAATTATAGCTTAATAGCTTTACACAGTCTTTCTGTTACATGCCTTCAGTTCTAATGAATGGTTTATGTTTGGATTGACTATAAACCAGCTTTTCACCAATTAAACAGTGGGCCCAAAGTAAAGTAAACAACAACACAAATGTGAACATGAAATTCTTTTAAATGCTGGCTTTATCGTATATCAAAATAATGTACGCAGTCACTCATCTTTAGTTTTATAGGTTTGTTTTTCTCCTGAATTCCACATTTACTGTAGCTATACTTTTTATCGGTGTGTCAAATCTGTGTCATTTTATGTATAGTATATTAAACTGCTGATCAAAAAAGTTTGTTTATAATTTCAAAGAGGAATACATTTTTGTAAGCTTTGCCAATACTCATGCTTCAGGTCAATTTCTTGCCAGACTTCCCAAGTGTTCAAAATGGGGGTCCCCCTAGCCCCGCCCAGTGGTTACACATGAACATTTTCACCTCACATACAGACACTTGACACAACAGTTGTCCCCCAAAGCCTCTGTAAACCTCTTCACTCTTATACAAAGCAATGAGAGGGATGTACTTTTGCTTTTGTGTGTTTTTTCTTCTGCTTTTTGCTTTGCAGTCTGTAGCACAGTGCCCAGGAGCAGGAAACTCTCTGTTGACAAAGTCTGAGTTGGTGCCTGCTACAGTGGGGCAGGAGGAAATGTCTTTGTAGCAGCTGCCAGGGTAATTAGCCGCTCGCTGAATTATGCATCAGCAGAAGTGTCATAGCGTGTTAGAAGCAGGCAGGTACAGACAGACACAGAGAGGGAGAGGTTAGGAGACAGCTCTCATACAAAGCATCTAAAGACTGCACATGCTGCCATATTGGACATCTTAGAAAGCAGAACATCAGAGTGTCTCACAAGCGATTTAGCAACATGATGAAAGCGACATAGATCCATCTGTAATGCTACTTCAGTGGAAACACCCATGACTTACATTTGTTGTGACTTATTAGTAACAACTTTATCAACAGAAAAATATATCAAATTGTTTAAATAGAAGGAAATCAAGGATTCAAATATAAATTAGTATGGCATTATAGTGTTAGAAATGGTGTATTAAATTTAGGCCTATTTGACGGGACACTTCCAGCCGACACCTGCTCCACCGACAGCAGTTGAAGGCGAGAATTGGCTGCACTAATAAATTGGCAGATGAGTTGTTTTGTCCCACATTTTTTGGGCTCCAAACATTGAATAGTGTTGCCAACAAGTTGCACATTTCTCCGCAAGCTGCTATTTTATTCCCCGTGGGGTCATGTCCTCCTCTCAAACCCTCACACTGTGTGTCAGGGGCGACTGCATGGTCCACTGTAACTGTGTCGGGGTCAGTCACCTGAGGCGGAGCACAGAGCAGCGTCCCTGTGGTCAGGAGCACAGATGGTATAAAGACCGCAGTCCGCTCACGTGCTAAGCTGTTCCACCCCGACCTGTGGAAACGTGCAATAAAAAGGCCTGAGATTATTGTTCATTAAATTAATACCACACTGTGTTATGTTTCGTCCATTAAATAAAACATTTCTTTCTTTACGGTTGTTTTACAGCAGTAACTCATACCCCTGGAGGTCATAAGCACCACTGCATGTTACCGGTTTTTACTCATTAATTGTCCATGAGAGTAAATACTACGCTGACAGAAAAGACAAGGAGAGAAAGGGATATTGTACATGCAATTACACAATGAAGATATTTCTTTCACTCAAACTTGGCTGTAAATACTGTTTAATCAGTGGTGTGCCGTGAGGGCCTTCTCTAGCCCTGGCTAAATTAAGAAAAAATTGCATATTAAATAGTAATAGTATATCTTATTTGTAATTTATTGATGTAATGTACAGTTGAGTTGCTTATATTGGTATTGTTGAGGTGTAACTGTATAGTTTCCCACCCAAAAAGTGCCTTAAACACCTCTGGTGAGCGGCTCCGCCTCAGGGCCTGCTCCACAGTTTGAGATACCCCTGGCAACACGCACACATGCTTGACACTCAGCATGACTGACAGACTTATCAGCCAATCAAAATTTGCCGAACAATTTTTACATTTTTATTTGACTTCTTTTACATGACATTTGAAATGTATTCGACAAATGATAAAAAGGAAATTAAAAACAAAACAGACTTTAGTTCCACTTTGTAAATTCGACAAACAATGGCAGTGCGTCCCCAGGCCCTGCTGCGTCTCAGTGGCTACCCCATATCCATTTGTTTTCCACACCTGGGAAAACTGCGCATGGGCAAGACGTTCCAAAACTTCAGAACAAGTGCAGCTCAACTAAACCGGATAAACAAAATATTTATCTTGTGAAATGACCGAACGAGGCAAAACAAAGTGGATTTATTAACTGTTTCCTCATGAAGAGCTTGGGCAGCAAAGCAGTGGGAACGACAGCGGGACGTAGACGCAGGTAGAGCGCTAAAAAGGCATCCCTGGGCAATCACATAGCACCAAACTGTAAGTATCTTTTTGTTACTTTGGATTTTGCGTTTTGGTTGATCTCTGGATGTCTCGCTCTGTTTCTATGTTATAACGCGCTCGTTTCTGCCTGTCATGTGTGTCGTGTGTTTCCGTATACTAGTACGAGTGTTCCCGAAGTTTTTTGCTTTTGTTTGGGGGCGATGGCACCACTGCTTTGGTTTGCGTTGTTGATACATCCTTTGGCGTACAAATGCCACGTATTTTTTTTTTTTTTTATCCATACGCCTTTCATTAGTGGATCTGTTTCTATGCGTTTGAGCGAGTGAACCCAGGCTGCTACTGAAGCCGCTGTCTTAAACCCCACGGCACGCCACTGTGTGTTTCTGTGTTAATTTATAACATATTTTATTTTAGTTTTAGTCTTAGTCTTTTGACTAAAATGTATTTTAATTTTAGTCAAGATTTAGTCGACTAAAATTGCATGTCAATTTAGTCGACTAAAATTAAAACTAATTTTGTCGACTTATATTTGTAATATTAATTATAATCATATTTAATCAAGGTCCTCGACTTAATGGAGCTGCTTCCACATGAATAAAGCACAGACCTGTTCATTTGGCAGTGAATTCAAATTATATGAGGCTTTTTCAGACGGTCAATAGAAGTTTGGATGATTTTAGTCCCTCCTTTTCATTTTTATTTAGTCTTATTTTAGTCGACTAAAACATCTGGACATTTTAGTCATAGTTTTAGTCTCATGAAAAACTTTAAATTTAGTTTTAGTCCAATTTTAGTCGACAAAAATATAACTTTGACTAAAATTAAGACTAAATATTTTAGTCGACGAAATTAACACTGGTGTGTTTAAATCTTCCTCGTGATTCCATTAGTGAGTGTGTATTGGTGAATCACATTATGTGTAATACGTCAGATTCTTTTCCAAATTATTTGGATATCCCACTGCAAAAAAAGAAAAAACAAGCTTTGTATCAATAATTTTAATATATGTTTGTCTGAATCAGTGGGCCATCAGCAGGATGACAAGCCATGATGACTGAATAGAATTAATTTGTTATACTTAGTGTAAAATGCTGTATTTTCCTGACAAAATATTGTAAAATAAGCATTAAAAAAGTAAAGTTAATAACTGCATAAAGTAACATAATTAAATAACTATTCACAGGCTTGTGTAGTGTTTCTATACTTTTTCAGTTGATAGTGACCCACTGAAAAGGGCACCGTGACCCACTTTTGAGTCCCGACCCACCCGTTCTAAATGACCAATCTAACTATGCAATTCTGTGTATATGTATTCAGACTCGCCTGCCTTTCCATGAAACCTCCGCAGAAGTGGCGAGACAAGTGATTGACTGGGATAACCTCAAAACTCAAGGACTGGATTGTTATTAGCCACTATATTCTCAGAGGAGAGCTGCTTCAGTCACCGTCGCTGGGTGCTTTTTTATTCTCTCCGACACTGACATGCACAGAGAAATATACGAGGGGCCATTGTGAAAGCTAGGCACATACATTGGCTCTGCACCTCGGCATTGTGTGCAGCCGACAACAAGCCGAACCGCATAGACTTCCCCGTATACATTAAATCAGTCAGATCGAGTTCCCCTCCGTCAGTTACTCCCAGTGGGTCACCATTGTTGATATAAGGAAACCGGATTAGAGGTTAAGTTAAGTGTATTCATGATTTCATTTTCATGCAGGCCTCCAATCCAAGCACATTAATTATTAAAAGTACCCAGTATCTCCAAATGTCACGTGTCGATAGTATTGAACATCAGCAGCACTTTAGCACACGGCCGGCTCGATGCGCACAGCGGAAACACTTTCTTAGTGTCAGTCACTGGTGCCGCCTTATGTCGGGGCGCCTGTTATCTTCAAGGCACAGTGTGAAGTCCTACTATATTGATGATCTTCAAAGCGTATTTGCTCTGAATGTGGGGTCGCCTCAACCAAACATCTGTAAAATGGTTTAAAATGCAATGGCCGTACGTTGTAAATACTAATGATATTGGACAAGGGCTGTTCCCGTTGCCGACATTTGTGGGAAATCCATGGTGTAGGCAGCATATTATGAGCGATCGTAATTCCGGAAGTAACACAGACTCTAAACAACAAAAAGGTTGTGTTCACGTGACATCACAACATTATACAAAGCCTATAGCTTAAAATTGAGGCAGGTAAGAATTCCATGGCGATTACTATGGTAACAGCCAAAATGCAGATTTCTCATCTTATCGTATGGCTAATTTCTCTGTAATTCTTGGGCCAATTGACATAAAACAAAAACTGACACAAAGTTCAAAGTCTTCTCTTCCAGCAGATATTAATTATGGTCTAATAATTTCCCCATAAAGGTGTCCAAAAGAGGAGCCAAAATTCAAAAACATGTGCGTGATGCTGGTCTGTAGAAAAAATCTTGCCAGATTTGTGATTTCAATCACAATCAAATCATGATCAAGGACATTTTCTTTTTGGTAATTACTTTAAAAAACTTTATCTCCCATAGAGTTGTATTGGCACCTGCCCTCCAACTGAAATAGATTTCTATGACGTGAACGCCACCTATTGGCCTGGTGGAAGCTATAATAAACCTGTGATGAATCTGCAAAAATGAGCGAAACCATGTGACAATCTCTAAAGGTGCTTCGTTTGGACGGTTTCCATAGTAATTTAATTTGGTTTAGGTCTTTTAAAAATGTATGACCTGAGCTCAAAGCCCGTCATTGCTTTCCCCCCATTCACATCACAAGTTTCATGCTATCAGCAGATATTATAACAGACAGCAGTCTTTTTGGCAGGCCTCGCAGAGTTTAGCTTGTGTCCATTTAACGTCCCGTAAACCAGATTACCTGCTGAGTGAGTGTTGGCGGGACAACTCCAGTGTGAGCAGTGGGAGCAGGGCCCAGAATGACCAGGAAACACTGTTAATCTCGGAATGGGACCACAGCCATCGGTGGGCAGTAATCTAGCAATGGGGCAGTGTTATCTGCAGCGGAGAGTATTCAGCTGTGTGCCCTGGCTGGTGCCAAAAGAATCAATACACACAGCTCACTTTCAGTCTCACTGATTTGTTTTGTTCTCATTTGGAGACTTTATTAAACTAAAAAAGCACTATTCCCCAGCAAACGCAGTCATATGATTATAAAGAAAAAACGCTGGTTTAGGTTATCATACGAACTCGGGCTGCATAAAATGTAAAACAAGTGCAATATTCAATAAAAGTGTTGAATATGGTGGTAAGGATCCATTAAATTTCAAACAAAAAATGCCATATCAAGACCAAAATGAGGCTAAAGTGGGACTAAAATAGTAAAATCAGAGCAAAAAACGGATGCACTTGATTAATTTACTATGTGTTTTTGTATTAGTGTTTTCACTAGCAAAAACCTCAAAATAGAATGAAATGATTACATTTATTAAACCAAGAAAAGGTGACTATCGAAGACAAGCGTTGGGGTACTGCAACAATGTGGATTTTTAATTCCGCTAATTATCTGGAGGTGCTAGTCGTTCTTCCTCTGGTCGCGTGTGCTTCCGGGCGCTTTGCCACAGCGCAATGGCCATATTTGGGGCTTCAAAGGAGACGACAATCTCTCTGGCTTTCATCCCCCATACCTAAAAGATAGAAGGCATTAGAAAATAGTGAAGTAGGTGTGGGAGGGAGGGACATGAGAATGACGCAGGACAAAGACTGGAAAAAGCGTAGCTGAGGTGTGGTCCTGCTCCTGAACCTATACACATGTATCTTCATTTGTTGGGGAAAAAAAATGAAACCCTCAGAGATGGAAAACCACATATAGATGTTACGTCACCAGACATTGCAATAATAATATCTTGGTGATATATTGCACAGCCCTAAGCACAAGTGACAACAGAAGCCTAAAAGTGGAACAATTGATAGATACTGTATGCAGATCCCAACATTGTGGAAACCAAACAACTTCATGGATAATCTTTCACTCCTAAACTCTGTAACAGTCTTGGGACATTTAACTCTGGGAGTGGACTTAAACATAAAAGGTCAAATGCTGCTCTTCTTTCAGTCTTTTACACCTTTGTGCTCAGGCTTCTCCATCATCGGCACACAGCTATTACAGTGTCTCCAGCCTAATGGACTTGTCGGGAATCCATAGACAGACTGAAGATAAATGGTAAATACCCCAAATGAAGATGGTTTGGTGCGAGAATGTGATGCAGGAGGGTTGGCCTGCTTGTCCTGTTTCTACATTGATTCAGCTGTCAAACGCCACGTTCTAATCTCCCCCTCAGCAAAAAAATGACCTGCACATCTACACAACGCTTAAGCCTCAAAATAAGACCACATTAAAAAGCTTTTGTGGTACTGCATGTCAGCGGACATTTCTCTTTTCCATTGTTATCATTATTAACTGGACTGACAGGACAAATCAAACCATACACTGCATCAAGATAAAGCAATGTCTGGCTTGCTACTGTTTGGTAAAATGTGTTTAATAATATTATAGATATTGTTTCACGAGGCTTAATAAATCTGGATTTCTTTTCTTTTTTTTTGACAAAGTCCATATCTGTACATGGATGAATTTAGTGGCAGTCTGTCCACAAAGCTCAGGATTAGATCAAAGCTACATTTCTCGTCATGTCTTAAACATGACTTTAATGTTTGCCAGTCTCATGAATTTGCTAATTAGTGCTCACCTTTTTATTTGAATAGTTCTCTTCTTTCTCACCTTGCTTCTTCTTTTGAAGAGAGTGAAAGGCAGCAAAAGCACAGAATGACGTTCAGAGAAGCACAGGTGTGCAGGCTTTTCTGCCTTGTTCAGAAGCTAAATGCTTGTGAAATTCACCTATTCAAGTTGAAGAAAAGCAATATCGCCATTTGTATTTTTGTATGTTTCATTTCACAGACCATTCATCTGGAATATCTCAGTAAAAATTGGGAGAACAAAAACAGACACATTGCTGTTTTTGTGACACAACCGGCAGCCACCTTACAATCTCTGTGGTGTGACAAGTTAAGAATTGGATAAATTACAATGAAACGTTATTATGGCACGATGCATAAAATAAAACATTTAATTCACATTCAAAGCTGTATAATAGGATAATCGCTACATCCTGAGGTGCTTCATAGGTTTCTTTCCTTTTTTTTCTTGGGTTTATAAATGTCTTCACATCATGCTCCCTGTCCTTGTTACGGCCTTGATTCTAATTGTTGTCTTTAATAATTAATAATGTAATGGCCGGCACGGTAGCGCAGCGGTTAGTGCCTCCACTTCACAGCTAGAAGGTCCTGGGTTCGTTTCCCACCCGGACGGGGCCTTTCTGTATTGAGTTTGCATGTTCTCCCTGTGTCTGCGTAGGTTTCCTCCGGGTACTCTACTATGCTCTACCACTAAAAACATGTGCAATAGGTGACTCCTCCAGCCAGGTGATTCTGACCATCAGCCTGGCTCCACATCATGGAGGTCCCTGGGCCGTCGACCACTGCTCCTTACGGGTTGCCTCAGTGGCATCGAATGGGTTAAATGCAGAAGACAAATTTCCCTACGGGGAGTCGGGGACAATAAAGTATACAAACAAACAAACAAGTAACGTATATTACATTATTAGTAATGTACATTCCTTTTTTCGTACATTACATTTTCAATATTTCTGTTTATCTAGTCAGTGCCACCTGATTAAACAGAAATCAGGTGGCACTGATTCCTATCACTCACAAAATCCATGTTGTGAGTATAATTAAACTCACAATATGGATTTTGAACTGAGCACCTCGTATGGACAGAAGCCAGGGGTGATCAATAGATTATTCTCAGACAGGCTCCAACATTGATGAACTCCAAAGGATTCTCCACTCCTCTGTACAAGTTCCCACTCGCAGGCCAGTATTCATTTCCTAGAATCTCCCTGTCAATAGTCCAATAAACTTTACTTACTGATGACAAACCTCTTGCTCATGCAAAATAACTTTTGCCATTACTTTCTCAATCAATGTAACATTTGAAAAATGTGCTATTTTATTACTTATAGAAAGCTCTGCACCATTAAACAACAAAAAACACAACGTTTATTCTCTACTTCATACTTAGGACTTCAAAGACAGCAGTGAAGTACTTTGCTGCAACTAACAACTTAAATTATCTTGACTTGTAAGTAGACACAACATGTTATTGACAGTTCAAATACAAAATGTAGCTCAACTGTATAAATATGCCGTATATGATATTCACTCAAATCCCCCCAGTCCTAAAAATACACTGTACACTGTCCTGGATGAGACTGCCTGGAATAAGTTTGTAATTGAAAACATACACAGCTGTTGCCCCGTTCCCAATTCTATAGAAGCAGTTTTATCAAAGGCCTCACATTGCACAAGAGAGTGGTGCCGCTTTTCAAAGCTTTGACTGTTCCAATCTCACAGATTAATGATGGCTTATGCCAAATCTGCCGCCAAAATGGAGGACACTTTCTGCCCTATATTAATAAAACACAGCACCTATGTTGCTGCACTGCATTTGGCAGAGGCAATATTAAGATTCAAGTTCAGCTTGAAATGTTTCTGCAGCGATTTACATCCTGCATTTGGGGCGTAATACAGTGTAACTGAAATGAATCTTGAACAAAACCGTTATCCTCAGAAATTGAAAATGCACCACAAGGAAGGCTTAGTTTTGAATTAAAGCATCCACACGAAGTCTGTTTTAAATATACTGGGGATTTTTCAGACAAAAAAATAAAACAGGATTTGCAAAGCTGTTTTAGACTGACGTCTGTTTAGAAATAAGAAAAAAAGTTAATATAGAGCTAGACGGTTTCCAAACGCTTCATTTAAATAACTCTTTAAAAAAAAAAAAAAAAAAATAGTACCTTTGTTGGATTAGTTTCATTTAAATGTATTACTTCACTTCAAATAATTGTTTACATTGAATAAAATGCTGCATTAGATCAAAATACATCTGTTTATTTTGGTGGAACTCCTGAAGCACATCATTAAAGTTGCATTGTTACTATTGAGCCATGTTTATTCTTTACTGCATGCAGCGCTAAAATCTTCCCAGAGTTCTCATCTGCCAATTTAACGCAGCCTGATACGGCTGCTCTTCAAGGGCACATGTTTATTCTATGTGCCTTGTTGTGCGGCTGGCTGCAGGCAATCGCGCCCCTGCTGAGAGAGAGCTTGCTTATGATCTTAACTACACTTTTACTATATCTACAGAAGGAGAAGGCTGGTTCTGTTTAAACTGTCATTACTAGAAAGTGTTATGTTTATTCAAGAGATTACTGGTAAGAAAATATGCATATACTATTACACTATTATACTATTATGCTATACTATTATCAACACAAGTTTTTCTTTAGTCTCCGTTGCTCTTTTGCGACTCCTGTAATACTTGCTCGCCATAATAGCAAAAAGTAATGGGACTGAAACCCATCCATAGCTACATCATCACTGCTTCAATTTCTGAAAATGCAAAAATACTCAAGTTATTGTTCACACGGGAGTATTTTGATGCTATAGTGTGGAAGAATTATTTACCGATAGCGACTCAGCAATAGACTTGTTTCCATGCCCTTTTGTAAAATTGTTTTGGCAAATGTATCTCGAAGGAAGACGACACATACTTGCAGCAAACATTGTGAATTTTGCCCACCGTTTGAGTTTGGACCCTCTGTTTAGTTCTTCAAGTACAGAAACTGTTCAATGCAAGAAATACTATTAATCCAAAAAAGTTTTCATTTGATCTTCTTGTGTTAAACTTAAACATTTTCTTTTCTTTCAGACCCGCGTGAAAAAAACTAAAACTAAAAACAAAAGATAGAAAAGACAACGTTTTGTAAGTAATACTAAGAAAACTGGCAATGCCATCTTTTAGTAAATAGATTCAACTCCTCTTTACAGAGCAGGGAGCAATGTAATTATGAGTCTTAATTGAAAGTGGCAGTGAATCAGAGTCAGGGAAAAGATGGCCCTTGCATGACAATGAGGAGAAAATTGTCTTATCAAACCAAAACTGCAGCCCTATAGCGTTTAATATACTGCACTATAATAAGTATGCTGGGGTTGTCTTTACAGAGTATTACACCAACGGGACCTTTTGCTCAAATGAAGCACACTGACACGTTTAACTTCATCAGGAGCAGTGGACCGCTGGGTATTTCACACTGAATAACCATCACCGCGCTGTCTCCGCCATGATGTGTGCATTGAAATTATACCTGGCTCCAGGAGGAATAGCTAAATGTTAAAGTTGCTTGAGGTGAATTGATATTCCTTATAAAATGGTGCAAATACACAACAAAGGCCAAATAAAGTATAACAAAAAGTTTAGTTTATAGTGTTTAGGAAAACATTTTGAGGAACTTGGCTTGTGGGGAATTATTGGAGGGTATTTGTCCCTACAGGAAAATGTATTTTCTGTAAGAGCAGTTTTATTCCATTGTACGTTTATGATGTGAGCAAGAGAAAACCGAAGACAGTTCAGAGGACTATCATGTTTTTGTGTTTGTCACATTGTAGCCTATAGTATAAATTACACCAGGGGTAGGCTAGTTTGCTTTGTGGCTAGCAATTTTTCCTCATCAAAACATCAGGGCCGGACCACTCAACTGCGGGCCGAATTCAACATTTTTATAAATGTGAGTGTTGTTCATCAAACATGACCTAACAGGGGGTTTGGTAGAGTCTTCCTAGGAAAATGTCTCGCCTTGACAGGGGCGGATCTAGAGGGGTGACACGGCATGTGAAGAGATGGGAGCAGGAAACGGGGCAGAGTGAGTGGGACGAGAATCAAACCTATTGAAGTTGTGATTTAATACAGCGCTGGTCTCTATCAGCTGTCCCTCTGGCCTCTGTCCAATGTCCTTTAGTCCTCTCCACACGTCCCTTGCATTGTTCTGTGCCAGTTTCTGCTCTGGCTTCTTCCCATAGTCCCTTCTTGCCCGTCTTGATCCTTCACTGGTGCTCGCGCTGAACTCTCTACTGCTCCTTTCTGTCCCCAAAGTTGAAAACCCTCTTCATCTGCTTCAGGAAGACTGTACGCTCAGGGGTCACTGTTGGAGAAGCACCATACCTTCATGCAGTGTGTCAGGCCACTGATGTCTTCTCCATAAGAGCTGCAGAGCCTGTGGTCTGGAAACAGTCTCTCATTGGCCTCTTCAGTTTTGATTTTATATCGCTAAAATATTTTCTGCTTGGATTTAGCTTGGATTTGACTTTTTGTGGAGTTCACTTAATGGCCTTGCTAGTTGATGTCAAACAACACCTTTGAATAGTCAAAGTTACCACTGAAAGCTGACTGATGCTAATTGTGATTGCATGCAACATCTTCACCGTCTCTTCTCAATATTTTCTACCACCAAATCCAACCAAATATGGTGACTAATAGAAAAGAATTATGAGAAAAATGAGGGAGTTCGCATTATCTTTTGAACTGTAATTCCTCACAAATGAACTGAATTATTATATTATATAACTGAACTATTAGTGAAAAACATGTGAAAACAGTAAAAACATCTATCACATCATGTTTTACAGAATCCCATTTGCTTAAAGCCCTGGCCACGCTAATTAATTAAAACTAGCCTAATGGAAAAGCATATTGTTTTAGAGATAGCCTTTTAGCGGGTGAGATAAACTTCAAAAGACTAAATTGAATATGGTGAAAGAAAAAGGCTCCCGCAGACCCATTTTCTCCCCATCTGGCGCGAAGAGTAGCGGTTTTTCTTTGCTGTTTTGAGTGTGTGTGACATGTGAGAGAGTTACCAGTTCATGCTCCGGTGACTGACAGTTTCGATGTGTCCATAGACAGACAGCAGTCAAGGCCGCACAAATCACCCCGGCTCAATTCACTCGATGTGTCGAAAATCCCCCACGGACTGTCTGGACTGCAGCGGAAAACAGAAGAGGCAAAACACAGACAACAACTAAACCAATTGCTGTTTTTTTTTTTATAAATGTCACTTTCTCGGCAACACTGTGTACAAAGGGGACAAGCGAAGCATTTTTAATTGTTCAAAACCTTGATGACACAAACAGTGCGGATTTAGACAGCGGGAACTGTTAAGTGCAAAAGAGTGTGTGTGTTGAGACAAAGTAGAGAACAGCCATGGAAATTTAATTATGCGCAGCAAAAAATTAGGACTGAAAACCCCAAAACCTTTGCAGGCTCTCAATCATCCAGGAATGTTCCCATTTATGCATGTGACGTGGCCGGAAACGTCACATCATGCTTATGGTGTAAGACGAAATTCCAAAAATTGTGCGCTTTCACTGCTGTGCGGACCTTTACTTTGAATCTCTGTTATCTCATTTTGAATCCAGCACACAGGTTTTACTGCCTTTGGATGTGCGTGCCTATTTCTTTATAGCCTGAAGCTGAAAAGGACCCAACAATAAAACAAAACAAAGTGGACTTTGAGCATTTGAGGAGGCCTGTTTAAACTCTGCCCACTGCTGACTGACATAACCTCGGCTATTTCTTGTTTACACTATAACAGTGTCACTTAGAAAAGTCTCTGGCCTGGGCCCATTTGCATTAACAAAGCTCCGCAGCTCCTGTGATCTGAGAGCTTTGTCTGGGGCTAACCCCATGGTACAACCTTGGTTTGTGCTTTTTGGCAAGCATTTTGACCTAACTGCTCCTAAAGTATGGCTAGTGGCTTTCAGATGGATATACTTTCTGCAGCGCTGATACATTCTTTTGTGAAGTGAACTCTTTTTCGGTGAGTTTTGGTGTGATTCAGTGTGAACAATGTTTCATATGACATCTTGAATGCACTGGTAGGGGTTATAATATTCACTCAAATGAATAGTGACCATGGTGTGTCACTGAATACAAAATTTGTTTGAACAGAAAAGACGTTTTTGGTGTGTGTTTTCAGGCTTTTTATTAAACCTCTAATACCAAACATAGCCTTGTGCAAAGACTGTGAAGGTCTTTGAACCTGGACCTGAGAATTAAAAGCAGAATTAATTTTCTGAGCTTTTATCTAAGAGATAAGAGAGGTTCAGGATCATATTGCTGTGTAAATTTGAGTCGCTGAGCTGAGGCTGTGTGCATGTCTGCCCGACCAATAATCTGTAAAGGACAAGAACTCAGAGCGGAGCTGCTCAACTTATAGATACAATCTGACAATTTAGCCCTGAGCCCTGTGTTATTATTGTTCCTAGCTGATGTAAGCAACGGCAAAAATAGAATCAGGATGTGATCTTTCTTCAGTGTAAGGAATATTAAATTATTTGACATTTATTGTAAGTGGAATGACCTCACTAAAGTAAGCCAGTGCTGAGACAGGAAGGCACTATGGAGTACAATGTGATTAAAGGTTATTGTCAGATACCTGTGCTCTATCAATGTTCAGTGTCCATGTAGATAAAACTAATACCTACACAATATTCCAACACAATTTTTGTTAAGACCCATGTTTTAAGCCTTGTTGAAGACCATAACAGGTTGAAAGGAGTTGTTTCAGTAAAATATTTTTAAATCACACAATCTGTTGCCGATTGGAGCACCCTTTCTACGCTCCAAAAAGGGCCTTTAATGTTTATGTTTGCATTTAATGTCTTTGTCCTAAAAGAGCACCTGGTAGTTTTTTACTGGTTTGGACCTCGTGATGCACTCACCCTCTACATGGTATATGAAGACTGAGTAGATCCACAGCAATAATGATAGCAAAGCGATAAAAAAGTTATATCTACAGATGTGGATTTGTCAAATTAATATTCAAGAGATCACCCAGAAAGTAGTTTATGCATGAATTCTGTTTACTGCGTAGTATCTGCAGCTAATTTGTCAAACACTGATCCAATTCCCGGCACCCCTCTGTCATCATCTGCCAGTGAGACCAGGGTAGTTATTTCAGATCCACCGTCTAATGGATGAACAAGATAAAGCCATCACTAAAGCCATGAATGTCATTCATTTAATGCGTTTAGGTTTGTACTTCTAATCTAATTTTCACATCACAGGTGAAAAAAATAAAATGTTTATCGGCAGACATTTTAATGGGGAAATAAATAATTGAAAGTGTCATGCAGACGCAATCATAAATGAATTGTCCTTAGAGCGTGGATCACATAATCTGAATCAACGATGGGCTCTTGCTCATAACGTTGATCAAATTTATGCCCTACAAACTGCACATAACTAGTCCTTAAATCCACAAACGCAGCAATCGTAACAAACTACATACATTATTCTTGTAACAAAGGGGAAAGGACAGGTAAGATTGGGAGAAAAGACACGAAACTGCAGAGTCCTCACTGTATGAATAGCTTATAGTGATCTGCTGTAGAGCATCAATAATGCAAATTGCTCCAGTGCAAAGTCAATATTATGCAATCCCCATCCCAACTCGTGCAAATTAAACATTTATTGTGTTCCATTTCTATAGTAATCATGGAAAAATGCATTTGAGAAAAAAAAAAAACATAAATGTTGTAAATTGTGCTCAGTTCTGTGCCCTAAAATAGGTAAAGAATGGCCTTAATTGTAGACTATATATTGTATATTTTAGTGTGTCTGGGGTTAGACGTTATGAAATCTTAAGTATGGAGGACCAGGACTGCCAAAACAATAAAGTAATACATTTTAATGCTTAAAAAAAAAATCTGAATGTATCAGCGTTATGAGAAGGAATGGTGTTCTCAAACTGGACTGCTCTCACTGAGAAAATAGTTTGACTGAAAGCACATTTTCTGACGGGGACTATCAGTATTTTGCATTTTGCTAGTCCTGGTCCTCCATACTTATGTCTGACATAATGAACTTAATGAATACTGAACAGCACATATTCAGACCAACATAATCTTCTGCTTCCTTCTCTTAAGATGGTTCGATGGTGCCAGGTTTAGGTTTTCCCCATTTTGCCCCATGAATGCTATTACAGAAGGTGCACATTTTCCTCTGCTGCATGTAGTTGACTCATGTTATACACAAAGACACCATCAAAGACTGTTTGGTTGAGATTCAAAGGGAAAGACAGCCTCCCCTGGGAAAGGCAGTCATATGGGGGAAAGTTAGGCAGTGTCTTTGAAGCCTGAGTAAATGAGGTGCTTTGCTCATGTGGGGAGCGGAGGAGAGAAGCACACAGACCCTTTACCTGCACATGGATCATTTCACTGCAAGGACAAGTGCCATATCGTCCCAGCAGGATCCGTTCGTGACGACTAATGTAGACCTTAAGGCATCAAGTATGAAATGAATTGTGCAAGAGGCTGACTGATTACCCGGCTTGGATTTTTTACGCAGTTTCTGAGAAAAATGTAACACCCGTGTGATTGCTTGCAAGAGGGAGTGAACACATGTTCGGCAGGAGAGTTTAGTGAGAACTGTGACTGTACAGGGCAGGATATGGCTTTTGAATTGGTTAAATATAAATGCAAACAAGCAATACGTGCAGAACCAATATTTTGTTGAAAGTAATTTAATTGGCATTGTCCCTATAGGAAAAAATAAATATGATACAAGACTTTAGAGCCTTATTCATTTTATATTTGTTTTGATTCAGCATTTGCTCTCTTTACCTTTTTGGGTTTGGCTTGCTGTCATGATGAAATGTCCGTGAGATTTGTTTGATTTTGTCAGGACAGTGCATGTTAATGAACACATGGGACACATGCATTTAAAGCACATAGGGCCAGATCTTGTGGTTCATAGCGCAGGCTGTAGAGAAGACGAGTACGCAGACGGGTGGCGCTCCTTGCAATCTTCAGTGTCATACCTGGCGCAAAAAGTGGGCCGGACAGGACGGGGGGACAGACTCGCATTGCGATGTTGTGGTGCCGCCCCCTCCCCATGCTTTCCCCAGACCTGCGGAAGGCGGTGGTTTGCAGGGAGGGGTTCTCTTGTACACGCGTAACATGCATGATGCAACGTGCAATGTTTAATAAAGATAAAAGAAATAAAAGTGTCCCTCCGCTGCTGCAGCCACTCGCTGCAGATCCAAGACGAGCGGGCGGGACAGAGAGGCAGCAGCCTCGCGCTGGACACCGTTCGAATGCGCAAAGTTACGAAATGTAAAGGATTTAATTGATCAGAAACTGTTATATCGGCTTCAGAGGAGTTGCAGAGTCATGCAGTAGTTGCAAGAAAAATGTAGCGTATTGGAACATTTGCGCCACTGCTGCAGGACTCTTGGAGCGGCTGAAAAAAAAAGTTGCAATGCGCGTCTTTCTTTTGGACTGAGCTGTGGCTACACACGGAGCATCATCAGGAGGTAAACACTGACACACGATGGAAATGTCTACTTGAAACTCAGATTAGACGTGGTGTTGTGACACTTGAAGGCGTGTGTGGTTTATTTATGGATAACTGTTGTTGTTTTGGTGATGGGGTGTGCGCGTTGATCTACTATATCAAAGTAAACCCGTGCGTAACCTACGCTCAAACAGACTTTTCATGGCAATTTCGCTTTTGTTTTCAATTTGACGTCGATTCTAAGGAAGAAGACAAGGCAGCGCGATGTAAAAAGGAACATAATGTGAAGGTTGCCATAGAAGAGTAGCACGAGTGCTGCTTGTCATGAACCACGCCTCAGTCGGCCTCTTTTTCTTAAAAAAACGCCCTCTCCCTAGTGGCGCAGCAAAACCTGCGCCACATGCAAGATCGCGCGTGTATTATGTTGCGTTTAGATTTGCGCACGGACTGCACCAGTCACAAGATCTGGCCCATACAAGGTCAACAATGTGACTTACGTATTACATTTACAGTTGTACCGATAAGTTAACTTTTTTAAAAAAGAAAGAAGAAAGAAAAAGGGGGAAAAAAAGGTTTTGTATATAATTTAATGTGAAAGCGGCCCATTTGTCTTGGCAAAAAGCCTCCAGTTTGTGTAAGATCCTGGACTGTCTTGCATGAACTGCACAAACTGCTCATGCTCCCCCCACAGTGGTTCAATGATATTGAGGTCAGGAGACTGAGATGGCCACTAACGGGATCTTCACTTTATTCTGCTGGAGCCAGTGGCATCAGCGAACCACCTCTATATTATACGTTGGTATGGTGCACTTTTCATCATGGCCATCATAGGCCTTGTTGACACATTTTTTCCCACAAGGGTGTGTAAACTTATTGGCACAACTGTGTATCTTGTTGTATCATTATGAAAAGAACAACAATAATACAGCCATCATCAACTTTTGTATGTATCAATTGTATATGATACATAAAAAAGTAGAGACTGGTGGTCTGTGTAATACAGTAACAACATCATTTGCAAATATGGGAATGGACAAAGAGTGTAATGAATATTTTGTTTGGGATTTCAGTCTTTTTGCATGTGTTTGCCTTAGTCATTGCTGTCTAAATTGTCCCTCTTTAAACTAAGACAGAATACTTCTGCAACGTAATGATGGCTGTCTTTCCCTTTGATGGATGGTCGCCTGTGGGACTAATTATTGCTCCTTCCCTATAAGGCGTGGTGTAAATTTGACATCATCTTAATCTTCTGTTTTATGACACTCTGTAATTAACTCCATACCAGATCAGTCTTTTCCTGTTCAGAACAGATCTCTCAAAAAGGTGCTGTTTTATCACCTCCTCAAATGCACAGTTGAGTACATGGAAAAAACAATAAGAACAACACGCACGCACGCACGCACGCACGCACGCACGCACGCACGCACGCACACACACACACACACACACACACACACACACACACACACACACACACACACACACACACACACACACACACACACACACACACACACACACACACACACACACACACACACACACACACACACACACACAATCTAACCCAGAATATTGTACAAAATGGTAATATAAAGGATTTTACCATGCAAAATAGTTCAAGTTCACAAAGTGCCCAGTAGCAGTTGAACACTTCTTTCTTGACCTTGATGTTGTTTCGTAACTTCAATGAATCTTTAATGAGAGGAGACATTTTAAGAGCAGTTCAGAAGACTCTTAAGGAAGTTTATCAATTAAGGGCCGTGACGTCACCCGGCATGGTGCAGCCGGGGCCCCACCCTGGTGCCAGGCCTGGGGTGATGGGCTCGCATGAGAGCGCCTGGCCTACGTACGGGCCCAAGGTCAAAGTACCCGGCCTTCTTGGAGTCCTTGAGAGGGGTACTAGACGGTGCACCGACTGGTGAATCCATTATTCTACTGGGGGACTTGAGACCAGGGTGGGGTGATTGGGAAGAACAGCCTTCCCGATCTGAACCCGAGCAATGTTCGAGCACATAAGTGCCAGTACGTGGCACCAGGACACCCTAGGCCGGAAGTCGCTGATCGACTTTGTAGTTGAGTCATCGGATCTCCAGCCGTGTGTCTCAGACACTCAAGTGAAGCTGTCAACCGATCACCACCTGGTGATGAGTTGGATTCGCTGGCAGGGGAAGAAGCCGGTCAGACCAAATGTGTTGTGAGGGTCTGTTGGGAACGTCTGGTGGATCCCTCTGTCAGCAGGGTCTTTAAAGGAATTGGCCACCGTTACACACTGAGATATGTTCTTACCTTAGCTTAGACGTGTTTATGCGTACCTGTTTAGTCTTTGTGCATGCACACAGTCACACAAATAGACGGTGTGAAGTTAGAAGCGACCATGCTCTGCCACGGTTTCCCTATTTAAATATGGTTGCGTGAAGAGTTACACGATCCAAGTTTAGTTACACAAAATGAAAACATGTCGATTTTCTAAGCGGATGAAATGGTGAACTATATTGCAAGGTGTAATAACCCCAGAAGCACTTCTACGTCAGTGCAGTAAAGTCGAAGTGCTCCTCAGAAGGCCCAGGACGCACCGGAGGGACTATGTCTGATCTGGCCCGTTTCGCCTCGGAGTCCCCCAGAACAACTGGAGGAGGTCTGGATCGGGAAGTCTGGGCATCTCTGCTCAGACTGCTGCCTCCGTGACCCGGCCCCGGATAAAGCGGAAAAAATGGATGGATGATGGGACAGTATTCAAATGTAACACATGGATGTGGGTTGGTAAACGTCTTCCCATGTCAACCATACAGTCTGACAGCCATAGCCATAGCAATTATTAATTCAGAACAAACTATTGTATTGTTTGAGAGGTCAAAAGTATTGTAGACATTTGTGTAATTAGTGAAATCCATTGGCAAAACCACTGGCTGCCTTCTTAAATTATGTTATCCACAGGAAATACTATTACACACTTTATTGTAGTCCATGATACAGGTCCATGCTTGTATAAACAGAGAGAGTCATTATCTAAATCTATGAACCGCTGTTAATAGCTCATTTTCCAGAATTGTTCTAGTATAGGGTTTGAATTAATCTGTGTTCCCAGCAACTCCATCAGATCACTGACTCTAAAATAAAATAATGAAAGGAAAAGAATGAAGGGCAAACAAGGAAGAGGGATGGAGGGCAGTGGAGGAGCACGGTGCTATCTGGAACTGCTGAGCTGTAATTTACTTGAGAGACGACAGCAGAGATACAAGCAGCGGTCCCAGACGGATAGCTGGTGGTTATGAGGGGAGTGGGACATCCGTTATCGGGCGCCTAAGTGACACGCCGCCTTGATTGTACACAACACCGCCACAACTCTTCAAAGACCAACGCCCGCTTTAAATCAGACAAAACTTCACCATTTTGCCTGTGTCAGTCTCAGCAGTATGTTGCTCCCTTTTCAAATATCCTCCTACACGTCGACTTTGATTTCATAACTTACAAATGACGGCAGAGACAGACTAATTGAATAAATACAAGAATACAAACTTCTATATTTACCAGGGAGATAATAATTTCAATATTGTCTATAGGGTTTTTGGTGGAAGAGAGGTTTAGAGAAGTAGGCTAAATTGTCATGAAATGCTTTCAGTTGTGCAGTTGAATAAAAGCCCCCTCACAATTATGTCAAATGTTGTGTACAGTATTGTAAACTGATCATTTTTCCATGATGATGTAAAACAGGGTTTACTGTCTACTGTTTATAAATGAAACATCAACAGTTTTCTGGCTTGAAGCTCCCTTCACTAAGGGGTGGCCATTGGCTTTGTCTCTTTACCCGAAAATCTCTTTGGTGAAGGGCAGAATATCTTCAATTATACTATGATTTTGTCCTGATAACAGGACTTTTCTAAGATAAAACCTCTTGCAAGACTTAGAGCACAATTCTATTATGGCGTCAAATCAACAGAATGAATTAGATGGAATTGCTGTGACCAAATCTAGACAAAGTAGGACGTAGTAAGAGACGCTAACTTGAAGCAATTTTCTGTAACACTCGACACCAGCTGCACGTGAGCATAGTACTGGAGTGGACTGGCTCTCGTCCCGCCAGCGACAGGGCGGCCGGCTGTAGCTCTGGGCCCTCACTCTGAATTGGGCTGTCAGGCACCAGGCTGCAAGCACCAATTATCAGAGTGGCAGCTGCTGATAACTGCCAGCAGACAAAACAGCAGCGTGAAATATTACCCCTCTCCAAAACACTTCTTACTCTCTCTCTCGCTTTCCGCTCTGGCACTGGGCTGTGAGCTCTGCATGTTCACTCGGAAATGGAGCCACCCGGCAGACCTGGAACGGCAAATGTATTAAAATTATAAAATTCTCGACACACTTATTTTGTTGAAAGGTTCTTGAATAGATTTGACCTTCGTCCAAGTTGTGCCACTTGCAGCGTTATATAAAATACATAACATTTGGTTTGAGAAGGCTAGGCTTAGTAAAACGAAGCATGGTCATTGAAGTTCAAATTAATAAAAAAAAAATCGAAATCGCTACCTCCACCTGCTGGGATGTTACTAGGAGCTAATGGGAAACAAATGGTATCACAACCAATATATTTTGTGGACTGATTTGAATTAGCTGTTTTCAAGAATCATTTCTTTGTCGGTGAAGGGGTTCACAAACTGTTATTCAATAATAATAGATAATACAACTCGAAGGGCAAGCACCAAAACAGTATAATAGAAAAAGTTGAAGGATTGAATAAGCATAACACTAAATACAGAAAAGTGCACTGCCAAAAAAAACGGACATGAGAAGGTACATTAATCAGCATGTGTAAATGTGGATATTGGTGATATAGTTGTGCAGAAAGTCCTATAGTTTTCAGAAGTTCTTAGGCTCTTAAGCCCAGCTGGGGGCTTCTTTTTATTGTAGCCTTTTTTTCCTGTACATTTTTCTTATCGTATCATGCCCAATTTCAAGACAGCCAAACACATCAACATAGTTTCAGAAAAGCAGCTACATTCAAAACAAAGAAAATGGTTTGTTAACCCTTAGTAACGCCAACATAAAAATATTGTCTCTGAAAAACTAGACAAAGTGTCTTGTAAATCCTGTATGTTGTAATTGTTTTTACTAAACTTCTGCTGTTGGCTGGTAATGTCAATGCAGCAGAGTCTTGTCATCCTGTCAACAGTAACTACATTAAACACATGTCGGTTTAAAGGCAAATCATTCTTTGTGATCCTTGACTTGTAATCATCTCTGGATTTGAAGTTAATAGAGAAAGACTGGCCTTATCTTTTATTTAAAGTGAATTAAATTTGAAAAAGATGAAGTAAGGGATTAGCGCGCCGCTGAAGGTGACCCCGCTGCTTGCTCTGGGCTGCGAACTTTCCGTGCTGTATCTGCTCACTACAGGCTGTCGCACAAGAGACAAGGGCTGAATCAGGGGTGAGGAGATTAGTTAAATTTCAGGAGGTTAATAATACATGCAGTGGTATGTTTAGGTGAAGCGAGGAAAGACTGGAAACCTCAAGAGCCAAGGGGTTTGACTCAGCACAGACCCTGGATGGATAAGAGGAATTCTGTGGAGATGGATCAACCCATCGCCTGCAGCTTTAGGATAGTGTGTAGTTGTATCTTCATAAGTGTTTCATTTTACATTTATTTTGGACATTTTGCAGGGAATTATACATTATACATTATACACATTTTCAATAATAATCTTTTTTTTATAAAGCTTTGTTTGTGCAGTTTTTGGTGCAAATATTCAATGTTAAATTAATTACTTTTGATTTTGGTCTATACTGATCCTAAAGAAAAAAAAACATTTTTTTTGTGAACGTCCAGAATACCATTTAGACACTAATTACATATCTCACCAATACACTACAGACAGTGTCAAAGATTTTTGTAAAGGTGCAAATTAGTGCTTTAATTTAACGGGTCCATTTCCTCATTTGTTCATCTCTTCCTCATGCCTCATGAACTTCATTCAGCATTTAAGCTGAAGAACTAAGTAACTTGTCTACCTTAATAAATCCTTTTCGTAGTCCCTCTGGGGGTAATACAAGTGTTAATGGGCTGATTGGGGGGTCTTTCATCTCCCCTGGTGTATCTGGCCACAAAACCACAATTGCAACTTTCCCTGCCACCGAGGTAGTGGCCCAATACACACAAATAGAATCCTGCAGAAGAAGCTAACAGGCAAAGCTAACTGCAGGCTAGCACCACTTAAACAGTATTTACAGCCAAGTTTGAGTGAAAATTCTCTCATGGACAATTAATGAGTAAAAAAAAAGCAACATGCTACGACACCTGCATTGGCGCTTATGGCCTCTAGGGGCATAAGTTACTGAGTTCTGCTTTAAAGGATCTGTATCATGCTATTTTAGCCTTTCTAAAGTACAGTATAGGCATTTATATGATATATTGTACCTCTCCCACTATGGAGTACTCATTTTTGTATTTTCTAGAGGCATTTTTCAAATCCGGAAGACAAGATGCTTCAATTCAGTTAACTCCGCCCCCTCTACCCAAGTTGATACAACCAATGCAACTTTTGCAGTCGTAGAAATATAATGCAGTTAAAAGGAGTTTTGACTCACCACCACTCTGTCCTGGCCGCTCCATCATCGCTGGTTATAAGAGTTCATCCACTTTGGTTCTGGCAAAGGTTCACCAAGCATCCATCAGTGAAGTGACTGATAGTCGCTGAATCCTTCTGGCGAGTGGCCTCTTCTTTTGGAAGGTTGAATAAAGTCCTGTCCTCCCATACCCAAACGCGCATGACATTAGTGTTAGGTTAGATAAAAGAACAGGCGTGTCCAGAGCAGGTTACAAAGAGCTCCGTCTTCACAGCTTTCGGTGCAAACATGACATCTGTTCAGACGCTCAGGGGGTGAATTTGTTTTCACTGTATGGACAGCGCGGACGCGTCAGGCACTTCCTCTTTTTTTTTTTCTTTCTTACGACAGAAATAATGATAAAGCTGTTTTACAAATTAAAATCAGGCCGTAAGGCATTACACTGCAGACGTCGGGCTCTTCCTGTTTGACACTATGATATAAAAATGTGTGTCACAAGTCAGTCGTTTTCCAGGAGAGGGCGGAGCAGCTGCAGGATTCAGTAGAAATGCTCACAACTGTGGCAAATGTGCCCGAGGTGCTTCCAGGTCAGCTGAGGCCAAAACAAACACCCCTGAGCGTCTGAACAGATCAGTCATGTTTGCGCTGCAGCTGTGAAGATGGAGCTCGTTGTCATTTATTCTGGACACCTGTTCTTTATTCTTAACTAACGATAATGTCACGGACGGAGAAAAAGAAGCGCGTTTGGCTTCGAGGACGAGGAGTTTATTCAACCTTTTTCAGGAAGAGGCCACTCAGCTTTTTTTTTCTCCGGGATTCAGCGACTATCAGTCAAAATATTGTTTTTCTGTGACTGTCTCTGATGGATGTTTAGTGAACTATCGCCAGAATCAAAGTGGATTAACTTTTATAACCAACGCGAGTCCCATAATGTAAACAGCGATGGACCAGAGCGGTGAGTCAATCCAAACGCGGGTTAGCTTGTGTGTTAGCATATTAGCATGTGTGTTAGCCATTTATGAAGCTGTGTTGCAGATGACATCTCCGTATAACTGCATCGTGAAGTATCTTCACTTATTGCTGTTTATTTATATTACAGTAAAGTTGTATGCGCGGAGTTAAATGAATCGAAGCGTTGTGTCGTCCGGGTTCGAAAAATACCTCCAGAAAACACTTATATTTATCACAAAAATTAGTGCTCCATAGTGGTAGAGGTACAATATATCATATAAATGCCTATACTTAACTTTGGAATGGCTAAAATAGCATGATATAGGACCTTTAAGTTTTCACTGGACAAACTACAAACTCTATTTATCCCACTGTAAGTTAAACACTGTTCTTGTCCCAAGAAAAATAAAATGATACAGATGGTCCCACTGTAGCGATGGTATTGTAATCTCCACGCCACGAAAACGTGATCAAAACATCAACATGTGCCAGTCGCTATGGGTGTCTGTCCAGTGCAACTGTCTACAGCCTGCATTTAGAAACACATGAGGATTTATACTAGAATCAGCTCCGAAAGGCCATGACTGTTTTTAGTATTAATTTGAGTGCATTTGATTTGGAGCATGCTTAGGACGGAGGGAGTTGATCATTTTGAAAGGACAACATGGGGTTTCTCAGGCAGTAATTACAATCTCTGCTCCTCCTCCTCTTCCAGCACCATTGAGGATTGCTGACGCCTTTTCTGATGAGGTCAGGTCCTCATTATAACAACTTGATTCACTTAAGTATACACAGCACAAATTAGAGCGCAATAACAGGAATTGTAATTAGTGTACCAGAAATTATTATAGATTTGTGAAGGGGTCCAGTGGGGAGGGGAACACTGTTTCAGAGTTTGTGATGTCTAACAAATAGGGGAGTAAATCTTCAATGGGCTATTTCACTAAACTTTAATTATGTTGATCATACTCACACGTAGCTTTTGTGAATAATAAATGGTATTTTTCATAGATAGATTTCATCAGTGCTGCGATAAAACTTAAAGAGGGGTATTCTGCTAAATCAACTTATTAGGGCCTTTTAACCATGTTACAATATAGTTCTCTCATAAGAAACATACCTGCAGGATCTGGACCTTTGAAACATCCCCAGAGGTTATTCTTAGCATTGCAACTGCAGCTTCCTAAAAGCTCCTCCTGAGGTCCTAAGTATCCTGGAAATACTTCCCTCACCTCTCTATCTCATGCTAAACTTACTCCTTTCATTGTGGAGTAAAAATACTTGCTGTGACTTCACTACAGCCACAGGACTACAGGCTTATGGAAAGATGTTTTTGATGAGGAAACCATGCTCATGGTTAAAAGCTTAAGTTAATGTTGTAATTGTTTCTTGTAGCTTGCACTTACTTTGCTACTGGTGATCCTTTGAGCACCCTGCCTCTACTTTTCTATAGTTTACACATATTATGTACTGAAAAAGTAGGTAGTATAGCAGTAGTGGACATAGCCTACAATACAAAATATATAAATTAACTTTTTTCCAGAAAAATACAGATCGTTAAATGAATACAATAATGTAAAACAAGCGATCAGTATAGTCAGTCTTGAGAGCAGATCATCATTTTTTTACACTCCTCAAATGTGGCTTAAAATAGATAATAACGGCATTGCTTCACAGACTTGGACGTATTTTGCCCGTTTATTTTTTAATGTGAGCCTGTTGACCATATATTATTAACAAAGAAACTGAGAAACTATCGAAACAACTATGGCGAGTAAAAAGTATCAAGGAATTTATGTAGTTACTGCTGCTCTTTGGGTTTACAAGAAGGATTTTAAGTAAGTTACTTACGTGATGAAAAAAACAATACATACTTTTGAAAAGTATATGTTAATGCATTAAAGTCGAGGTATATCTGAATCTGTTTAAGGCTAGTTCATTAAGGGAGATAGTTGTTAATAATTAAGAGTTTCTTCAGATGTCTATGGTCCTGTGATGTGAATACGCACATGTATGTTTTCATACCCTCTGGCTTGTGACTCAGTGCCCGCTCTCCAAAGAGAATTGATAAACATTTGATAAGCTTGCTGGAGAACTGACTGGATGAGAATCACAAGATGCTGGCATTTTAGATAGGACTAAAGAACAGTTTATTGATGGAGCTCTATGGAAAATGTAACTTCAGTATGTAAACTTTTTCAATGGATTAAATAGACTTTTTTCAGATGTAATGATAAGAAAAACACAACAAAATTATTGGTTTTATCACAAAAAAAACTTGCTCCTGGACTGATAATGTCTAATGGATTTTGCTTAGAGAACAAAATGTTTATGTGATTATTCAAAGAAGATAAATAACTATAGTCTTCTTCTTAAGTACTCTTGTGATATAGTCTTAGTGCAGTTATCCTGTGTTTCTTCAGGCGTGTTCTCTGATCCTCTTGTGGCCTCATTAACTGGCTGTACGTCTCACGAGACTCAGGCACAGACAGACTTCAGTCTAACACAGGGACCTGCCTTTCAATGTCCCACTGCCTCTGAGAGTGAAGGAGACGCTTCAGGAGCACTGCACTGCTGTTAGATCAAAAGCTTCATGGTCATCAACAGAGGTGTGGACATGAGTCACTAATTTGATTATATCAGACCTGTGCGCGGCGTGGGACCTTCTGTGCGGGGTTTGCATTTCCTGCTGCGTAGGTAGTGCTCGTTTTCCCCTAAAAACTAGTGCTCTCCAAAATATTGCGTTTGGAGTAGAAGAACTTTTGTCTCTAAACTCGAGAAAACAAAACATGCTAATGATATGATTCCCTATAAAACTGGGCATTCAACAGAATAACTTATATAAAAAAATAATAATAAAAAAATAAGTGTGCTTTCTAACCCAGTCTGCCCGCAACCTAAGTTTGTTGTATATTTGGGGAGTATTAGAGTATAAAGGAAGGAACATTTAGAATAGATACAAATGTGTGATTAATTTGTGACATTAAATGATGATAAAATATTTTAATCGTTGGGTAGCTACTAAAAACATGTACAATAGTTTCAGATGTCATATCGTGTTCAATGTAGGTAAACATGATAAGAAAAAAAAAACACAACTCTACATAATGTGGAAAAAAATAAAAGTGCCATCATTTGGATTGAACTCACTTTTTAATGCAAAGGTCTGCGGTTCGAGCCAGCGCGTCTCACTGTTTTCCCCCTGATGCTGTCACATGCATTTTCAAAGGCTTTTACATCTTCAGCAGATCCGCTGCAGATATATCTTCTTTATCCCATTACTGGCCCACTTAAAGCAAAAATAATCCAAATATTAACATGAACTGTATACAGCCAGGAGTAAGTATTATTGTTATTGCAAATCAATCTTCGTATCCAAATTCTATCTTATTGGAGTTTACAGAAAAAGCCTACTGCCCGTGATCTGGCTCCTTCAAATGTTAAATCCATTTTCACACCGTGCTGATTGCACGTGCTGGGAAAACCCCAAAACATTCATTCACGCCCAATCTGCACTGATTGAAGAACTTCTCTCAGGTGCTACACGCATTGAATCGCTCTGGCCACAGCCATAGGGATGTGAGGGAAAACTTGTAGCAGTAGGCTAACCTGCACTGCTGAAAGAGGGACTGAAGGTTGCGGGGTTTTCGAAAGCAGGAAGAAACATGCATGTGCGGCCCATAACATTGGAGACGCTCCAGGATGAAATCAATATGTGAGCGCAAACTGGTGCAAACCTTAATAAGGACGATTAAAGGACTTGGTTACTGTTCTGTTTTTAAATTGTATCGCACACTCACATGTCAATATTGACACTGTTACTTCAACAAGGTAGAAAATACTTTTATCAGGCATTCAGTTACAGCAATAGGTACTCAGTTATCAACTATGGCCCTGGAGAAGTGATTTGGTTATTACAAAATGTCAGCCTTCTACATTATGAAAGGTCCTGCTGCTTCGATTTATCAGAACCTGTTTTTTTTTTCTCCATGTTTTAAAAACATGCAGTTTATTGTAAGCCAACAAATATTTTTTTATGCAGAGTCATTGTTACAACATCTATCGCCTATTCACTAAAATGTATATATATATATATTTTTTTTTTTGATGTTTTGCCTTCACAGTTTAGGTACAATAATTGCAGAAAGAGAGTGGAATCAGTACAAACAGCAGACCACACCTAAATGCTGTGGTTGTACCACTCAAAATAAAGGTATAAAAGATTCTAATGATTTGATGTGTTCAAATATGTTGTCATGGAGACAATGTGGCCTTCACTTCGATGTACCTCAGAGATAGGGGTGGGGTATGCCACAGTCAAAAACAATCACTTTATTATTTAATATTACAAATAAATAAATACATACATACACTGATTAGCAATTATTATGATGTATATTAATGAAAACTCAATTGAAATGAAATAAACAAATACATTTACTGCTTGGATCTTGTGTTTTATGCACTTCAGAGAGTCCGGTCACTTTCTTCTCTCCAAACTTTCATCTGCTGCTATATCCATGTAAGAAAACACGTCGGCCAACCTTAAGGAATTCACTAAATGGAAGTGGCACTTTAGGGATGTATTCCCAGCAATTTTGTGTAGTGGACTGTGTCAAGGGAAACAGCAAAGCTTTTTGCACATAAAACGTCCTGCTCCAGTGGGAAAGAAACACAAGCTACTGAACTCTAGACCATCGGCTCTCAGGCACACAGAAAGTCATGGGACACACAAAGTATACCCAAATGCAACGACGGTGCTTGGTAAAGCCCTCTGAGTACAGCGTGTCTACAGGGAGTACTTGTCACTGCAAATGGCTGATGCTTATCCCAACATGCATTCCTCCTAGAAAAGAATATATATTTCAAAAACTATGACAAAGATACTGTGTGGCTAACAGTACTGAATATGTAAAACAGTAATTCACAATATCTCCCTGGGGTGATATTGAGGGCACGTTAATGCAGGTAGTTTACTATATTCAGTGATACTGTAAGATTTATTTCTATATTTAGAATGCTGCCTTTTTGCTTTCCTGACATGTCTACAAGTTGTAGACGACCAAGCTGACCAATCAATCACCGGCTCCAAGTGACATTTTGTTTTCCGCTTCCCTCCGAGCACCATTCACCTTTTGTGCGGCGGCCCGACCCCTGCCACTGAACAGGCCGAGGATATGAGTGCTTTGTGGCTGAGCTGCCTGTATCTCATCTGCACTTGTTTTCCTTTCCTTCCTCTATTGATATCACACACAAAATGGCCTTTTCTCCACCACTGCTCTGCTCCTTTTCTCTTCTCTTCTCTCCCGCTTGCTCTCACCCGGGCCTAATTACACAGTGGACAGAGTAATCGATATGTGGAGAGTGAAAGTCCCCAGCAGGCGGCCAGTGGACCCTCCTAACTCTCCTCACTCTCCTCACTACCCTTCTCATACCCACTCTTGCACACTAGTAAGTCATCTTGACTTTTTACAGATATTAGAGCCAGCCTGGGCTAGTCCCCATGACGGGTCTCTGTTGGATAAACAGGGGAAGTGCATTACAACGCTTAAAGTCATGTCTCCCAGCATAAGAAAGAAGTCGTATAGCTTTGTTGATGCCGTGTAATGCAAATGCGAAAACATTGAATCTTAATAAGCAGAATTATAATTCTTTCTAGTTATTTTAGTTGTTTGGCCATTGTTGTGTTGTAAAGATGACATTTTTTCTTGCCAGCAGGGCACTCCACATTGTGAGGCTTCAAACAAAGAGACACAGATTGAATTGTAAATGCTGAAGCTCATTTCTCACATCTGAGTGCTGAAAATGACTCGAAAACATACAGTAAGTGAGATTCTGAAGCGCAAAGCCTGTTATATCTATTAGAGTCTGTGTTTTCCTTGTACATTCTTTATCAGGTCTGTAGGGTGTCTATGTAAATCAGACGGATATTCAGCAGAGCTATCCTTTCCCTATGATGCTTTTGAATAATTGGCTTCCCAGAATATGATTGTTTTTTGGTCTGAATTGTCTGATTTTATTTATTTTTTGCTGTAAGACAGTTTCCACAACTACCTGGTGAAATATGGCTCCATCCTGCTCATCTGTGCCCAGTCCACATCCTGGGTGTGGGATATAGGAGCCCTGACATTACAGCAGGCGATGAGGAGCACAAAGACTTGGCTAATTAAAGTAGGTAAACTTGAGCAGACCTGCCTCGCTCTCATTGACCTTTATCAAAACACTGGCATTCCTGTCGACCCTGCACTGGCACTGTCCACATCAGAGGGAGGTGTGGGGTAAACAAACTCAGGCTCATTAGACTGGAACAGAAAGGAGCACATCACCATTTTAATCTACAGACACTTCATTGTTACACGGTACCGATAAATGTGGTTAAAGAAATAATCGTAAAGGAACATCAGAAGCAAGTTATTTTGACATTGAGAGGTTTTCAAAGTGCTGCTAGTGTTTTATAAATAGTCAAAAAGGAGTGGATGTCTCATGCTTACACAGAAATCAATGATTTAGTATCAATGGACTTGGAATAATAATATGTCAGAAGTGAACTTACATACTTTTTTACCAAAGATAAATGCAGTGTGGCAACTTTATTCATAGGGCACATCTCACAGAGCAATTCAAAGTGGCACACAGAAAGAAAAATGAAAACTGTAAATTACATACATTTAGTCAAAGAGAAGAACACATAAGCAGAATTAAAATAGAATGAAATGCACTCAGTTCTTGTAAGCACAATCCAATAGAACTGTTTTCAGCCGAGACCCAGACAGAGACAGGTCAGAGTTGAGGCCCGTCATCTCCGCTGGAAGGCTATTCCATACTCCAGCCACACAAAACTGCCTCACTGTGTTTAGTCCTAACTCTAGGAACCAGCAGGTGACCTCCCCTCGCGGTTCTCAGAGCCTGAGAAGTACTTTACTGCCAGTCCATGCAGAGACGAGCAAAGTTGTGTCAAAGTCTATTCTTCGAGTGATAGGAATCCAGTGCAGAGATCTGAGCACTGCACTAATATGGTCGTCATTTCTGGTTCTAGTCAGGACTCGAGCAGCAGTGTTTTGAATATAATGCAGCGTCCTTACAGCTCGTTTTGAGAGGTCAGCGGTCTTTACTGTATTCTCGCCTGCTAGAGTCAAACACATGGATTAGTCTCTTTAAGTCAGGCTTAGAAACTATGCTTTTGATCTTGGCTCTGTTTTTGGATGGTAGAAGGCTGCTGACTCAATATTCTGGGAATTGCAATTTTTTCTTTGTTTGAAAAGTTGTTCGTAAACAATGTTTTAGCGTATCCCCTCAAGAGGTTTTATCAGCCACGTTTGATCTCCTTGCAGCAGGCTGGACATACTGTTCTAGTGGGAGGAACGTTATGTTGGTTCCACACATTTTGAATTCCAAAAAAGCTACTCTCGCTCTCGGCTTGTTCATTGGCCTTTATTGCTTTGTTTGTATCTGTTTCAACAACTGTGTTTCTTAACCCCATTCAGAATCTTTGGGATGTCCTGGAGTCAGCTTTGCACAGTGGTCACACTCTCCCATCATCAATACAAGCTCTTAATGAGACAGTGCTAGCTGTAATCAAAGCGAAAGGTGGTTCAATGAAAATAGATTAGCATGTAAAATTCCGACCTTTCTAGCAGGCTAGAATGGAAGACTCCTTTATGACTGAGAACCTACCAAGATAAAGTGTTTGTTTAATGTGTGTAATTTTTTACCTCGAAAGGCAATCAAAAGATATTTATAAAAATCCAAATTACTGACGTTTACCATTTTAGTTCCTTTGTAGTAGTTGTTGCAGCATTTAAAGAGAGAAAGAAAGAAAGATCTGACCACTGATCTCCCCCATCTTGTAGGTCCTTGCTATCTGTCCACATTAGACACATGTACAGTAAAGACGGGAAGCGAGGAAGCTTTTAAGTGAGCTTTTAGACAGAGCCGATGCGTCTCTTTGTGTCTCGCTTCAAGTCGACAGGAATCCAATAATTCCAGGGTCTCATTAAGTGCGGGCAATTTACCTGCTGTATGGTGTCAGGGGCAGATCCACAGCGATCTCCCCCAAAGCACAAGCCCGAAGTGCGCCACGAATGCAGTAGTGAAGTATTGAACATGCAGCACAGCGCCCGGCCCTCCACCATTCTTATTCAGAGAGGGGCCCGCAAGCTCCTGCTCCCTGCCTCCATATCCTCCCTGCATCCTCGCCACGGACAAAAGGAGGAAATCAATGCAACCAGGGATCAATAGGACTCCTCCATTACAAAGCCAATCTGCTCCCCCCCTTTTCAGAAAAGATGATGTAAAGTTCAATGGTGAAAATAGCTGTAGTCTGAGACGAATTCAGAGTCCCCGATTGTTGCATTTGTAACAAGGACTCTTCCATTGAAAGTGGTTGGAATCTGTGCCAAATAATCGTGCTTTTCGCCCAATTCACTAAGATTTTTGTTTTGTTTTTTATATGTATATGAACAGTACAGAACCTTAAAGGAATAGGCCACCGTTTTTACATACCGAGATATGCTCTTACCTCACTTTAGCCAAGTTAATATATCCCCGTCTGGTCTTTGTCCGTGCGCTCTGCCAGGCAAACGGAGCACATACGCAGCCTCTCCCACATGTTACTGCGCGGACGTTTTGCTCCTCGTATCATTACGCCTCATAATATAGTCCCCCTTTTTATTTGCTTATAAAATCGCCATGTTACATTTCTGTGTAAATATACTTCGCATGAAAACACTTCATGTAACTTTATTTAAATAGGGAACATGTGGAAGAGCTTGGTAGCTTCTATCGTGAGCTTTTTTGGAGCTATGTGACATGTGGGAGAGGCTGCGTATGTGCTCCGTTTGCCTGGCAGAGCGCACGGACAAAGACCAGACGGGGATATATTAACTTGGCTAAAGTGAGGTAAGAGCATATCTCGGTATGTAATAACGGTGGCCTATTCCTTTAAAGCAGTACTAAGTAACTCATGCCCCTAGAGGACATATGCGCCACTGCAGGTGTCGTAGCATGTTACGTTTTTTTTACTCATTAATTGTCCGTGGGAGTAAATACTACACTGACCGAAAAGACAAAGGGAGAGAGGGATATTGTACATCCCACGATGGTGATCATTTTTTTCACTCAAACTTGGCCGTAAATAATACTGTTTAAGTGGTGCTAGCCTGCAGTTAGCTTTGCCCGTTAGCCTGTTAGCTTCTTCTTCGTGATTCTATTAGTGTGTATTGGGCCTCCGGGTCGGAGCAGGGAATGCGTGGTTTTCTGGCCAGAGACACCAGGGGGAGATGAAATCATCCCATCAACCCTTGTATTACTTTCAGAGGGACTACGAAAATGATTTATTAAGGTGAACAAGTTACTTACTTCTGCTTTAAAATATTAAATGTGGCAGAACACTAACATTTTACCATGCACTGATTCGATCTTAATCATTTCTTTCACCATTCACCAAATAAAATACAAATAAATACTAGTAAAAGGTAGCAATCAGAGCAATGGTTTACATCAAGCAGGCATCTGTACTGGGTTAGCTGTTTTATCTCTCATCCAAGAAGCTTTTTCAGTTTTTGTGGATCCAGTCATGTGCACCGGAATGGAGTTAAATTTGCCACCTTGTTGTTTCATTACATTCGACATTCAGTCAAGCTTTGTGGCTGCCTGGATTTCACAGTCAATGGGAGGCTCCTTGGTTTTGTTTTGTTTTGTTTTGTTTTGTTTTGTTGTGAACTAAAAATCCCAAATAATAAAGTATAAGTGATCTGATATGTGACACATTTCTGTAGCTGCAAGCTTTAGACAGGCAAACTTTACGAATGCCTATCTGTCATCTATTATCATTATTACTCTTGTTGAAAGGTCTTGTTTTCTTCTGATGTCACACCGCATTATCTCCCCACTTTATGTTTTCACCCTGTAAAGGTCAAAATGCATCTTTACTCCTTATTTTATCACATAATCCGCCGTTTTTGAGTGCGCATCTGTTGTGCAATGAAAGATGGGCCAATAAAGTCACTGAAAGAGATCATTCCGATACATCTCATTTTGGAAATTGAAGATAAATGGTGCCTTTGTCCGGCTGCAGAAAACCTTTCATCAGTGAATTAAGCGGCGCGTTGATAAATCATAATGTACTGGTGAGGCCCAAAGCAGCGTTTTTTTTTGTGTGTTTGATGTTAAAGCCGTATATTTTGCGGCTCTTTAAGATTCGGGCATAATTTCCTGCTGTTAGTGCTGAGCGAGGGCTTAATCTCTCCTCTCCCTGATGCACTCTCAGCAGGCTCTCAGACTTTATCAATCATGTATGACATATTAGGGGCCTCGCTTCCCCTATTTCCACTGTGAATGCAACATTACTCTTAAATTACAGTTAACAGTTATTAAAGCACATTTTACCCGCTCATTTATTGTCGTCTGCCTGTAATGCAGTTGTAAGTAGTGAATTGGCATTGCGTACGCTTCTCCTATCTCCTTTAATTACACTGACTGGCGAAAGGGGGAGCGTAGCGAACTCAAGTGACCCCGTTTTCTTTTTGCAGCGTTTACCCCTTGTGAAAAAGACGACTTCCTGTGTCTTCCCAGATGCGCAGCAAAACAGATATGGCTACAGGTGATTGATTGAATAATCCTCCGCAGGCTCTTATCTGAGAACACTTCATCACTCCATCCAGGCTCCAGAGCTTATCTCAAAATCAGCTCATGCTAACACAGGCGGCTTTAGAAAACAGATGTGCCTCGTGCATCACGCAGTTATTTACCTTGTTTATGTGGGGAATCCAAAGTTATCCACGTTCTTTTGAACACTGGAAAAAAAAAAACAGAAACAAAACAATAAGGTTTTCGCCATAATGCCGTTGTCACTCACTGTTTTTGTGGCTTATTTGATCTGGTTTGTGATAATGTCAGTGTAAAGTTTGGAAAAGCTTTATGTAGTGGGTTTTCTTTCAATTCAAGACATTGTAGATTCTCACTGAAGGCAATCATTAATGAATGAACACATATGGAATTATGTTTTAAACACAAAAAAAAGTTTAAATAGATTCTTCAAAATAGCCGCATTTTAATTCAAGGCACATTTAGAATAGATAAAAATGTGCGATTAATTGCAAGTTAACTATGACTTTCATTTCAACCAATTGACAGCACCAGATAGGCTATTATACATTTTACATATTCAAAGGATATGTCAAAAACACCACATCCCGACCAGGAAGCATTGCTGAATCTATATGTCTTTACAGTCATTATCCACAGAAGTCATTGCCTCCCCTGACTGTGACTGTGACGTCTAAGTTCTGTATGCATGTATTCAGACTGTGGACATGTCTCTGCCTAGATCACAAAGATGTGCGACTCCTGCTGCAGTCTGCTACTGACAGACGCTCATTACCTCCAGAACAGCCCTTCATTAGGGCGATGGGAAATTTAATATTTTAAAAGGAAGCAAACCCAGTCTTTAAAGTCTTAATCCGTTTTATAGATATTGTCAGTGAATTAAATGAGGTAGATAAAATTAGCATTCTCTCCCGATATGAGCCCTCCCTTTCTGCAGCAGCATTAGAAATTCACAAGAACAAATTAGGAAAGTGGTAATGACTATCTTCTCTAATGTAAATGTCCTCACTAAACTATTATGATTGTTCCAAATTAGAATTTGGACCTGGAGGTTTCTGGCCCAGTGTTCTGGTGAGAACAAAGTGCTGTTTTGTCCGAGAGCACACACAGTTTATTCAACACATTATTGCCCCAATTAACAGTGCAAAGAAGTTTTAGGATTAATTTAGCAATGATTAGTTTAAATGTTATTATTTAAAGTAAATACAAATCCAGCGTGCACTGTGGTTTCACTTTAGATTAGCCTTTTAAATGAGAAATCTCTCTGCCCATGGTTATACATGTGGCGGTTCTTTTTATCTTCACTAACATACAGCTCACATATGTTCCCTGAAAATTAACACATGGTCTTAACTTGCAGCAGGGGTGTCAAACTCATTTAGAGCGGTGGCTTAAAATATACATATAGTGTAGTGTAAGTCGGGGGCCAAACAGACTGAGCCTTTTTTATAGAGTAAATATTAATTTGACTTTCTATTATTTGGTATATTTTAACTGCACATTATTTACAGTGGGAGGAAAAGATATGTGAACCCTTTGGAATTTCTCCTGTGAATGTTTACATGTTAACAATGTAATTGTTTGGTGGTATTATTGTTTACTCATTCTTGTGATTTTAATAAAGATCAGACCACATTTTATGACCAATTTAGGCAGAAATGTACTGTAAGAAATTTCAAAGGGTTCACATACTTTTTCCTCCCACTGTTGCACTTTGTAAAGTTAAAAAAACAACAGAAAAATAACTCAATGGCCACAAATTTAGGCAATTTGTGTTTTTGTATTAGCTAATAATTCATGTATTACAAGGGGGAGGAGGGGGGTTTCAGATTCAGTGCACGGCATGCAAGACATACCCACTTTTAAATGTGGATTTTACTATTCTTATAAGGGACTGAGCTTGAACTTGCTATTTTCACTTTGTAAAATCATGCAGTTGCAAACTTTACCAGCACATGATTGGCTGAACAAAGAAAGTTTCACTCGTCTTCAGTCAGTCTCTACTGTCTATCTCAGAAGCTTCTGCTCTCTGCGCCCTCTGGCCCTTGGTCCATTACTTTGTTGGAAAAAAAAAAAACGTTATAAAGCCCCCGTAAAAGAGCAGTGTCTTCCCTCTGTCAACATTTCGTTTCACACAGCTATGGCGCAAGACAGAGTACAGAGCAGGGCGCGACATTTTTTCCCCAGGATGGGAAAGGCCACATTTGCATATCGACTCCCTGATTGGCCAGTCGTCGACATTAGTAGCCAATGAAGGAGCACGATTAGTGGACCTCCACAACTCCACACAAAATTAGATCACTTACATGGGACAACGCTATCTTAAACTAATCCAAACTAACCCTTACCTTAACCTTAGCCTTAGCCTTAGCCTTAGCCTTAGCCTTAGCCTTAGCCTTAGCCTTAGCCTTAGCCTTAGCCTTATAATAAAGATAATGAAGTTTACTAAAGGTATCTTGCATATTAGAAAAAGTTCAATTAGTGAGCACCAATCTGACCAAAAAAGTCAGGGAATCGGGAAAAAAAATTAAAAAAAATTGCGAGTGGCGCCACGTCATCAGCGCTACCGCTGCACCTTCAGTAAACAACACCAAATATATTAATAAATAGTTGTTAATGTGTAATGGTAAACACAGGCCAGGAAACACACACCTGATGACAGACAGTTTAAATAAAAGTTGCATGATAGCCTTGCGTTTAAGGCAGCAGCACATATACTGGCCCACTCAGAGCAGTTTACCTCCCAATTACAACAATTTGCTCAATGTCTTTTCCTGTTCTTCACTCCCTTCCATGCTGAACCTAAGCTATATACAACAACAACAACAACAGCTATACAACAAAGCACTAAAGCAATAAAACATTTCATTTTTCAAAATGTTATTTGTGTTGGTAAAGCTGTCGCAGCACACCTTATGTTTGCCGAGTCAAAAGAAGCTCTTGTTGTTGTCGGCAAATGTAAAACCTGACCACTCAAGGCAATACTGCCACACAACATCCAATCCACCCATGCTTTTGAGCCGGAACGTTTCAGCCCGAGCTTTCCAGGATGGATTTTCTTGAGACTGAAAATTCAGATCTCGCGACATTCCAGCTTGTAGCACAAGGTTATGCCGAACTGTTATAATTCTTGGAAACAGGCTTGGACAGGTATTATATTATCACTGAGACAGAAAACGATAGACTTGCATTTCAACATGTATGGAGAATGGGTTTACACGTTTCAAACTGGATCTCTTGAAAGATGTGCCTTGCTGACTGAACTCAAACCAGTGTTAAATAGACAAAGCAGGCTGAAAAAAAAATCTGTTTGGACTGGGGCTTAGTTGCACATAAATACACTACAAACACAGGAAGTAATAATAATAAAAAAGATACATGTACATATCAAGCACAAAAAAAAAAAACACTTCAATGTGCTGTACATTTACATCAGCACTGCCTCCTCCCTCTTCACACCCTGGGCACAAACACACACCCCACACTCTGAAACCCCCGTCATCTTCCCGGCTGTCTGAACTAGATTGGATATAGCCAAAAACAGACAAACATTGACATCACTGCAACAGTTAGATGTAGATTCATGAAGATTTGAACAGGTAGGAGCATTGAAACGTAGGCTCGCACCCTGACCTGTTAAACATGTCTGCCTTTCAGACAGAGTGGAGAGGTTGTGATAACTGGATAAACTGATAAATAATAGCAGCAGGTTTTGCAGCTCATTTGCCTTGATTGACTCGGGCGTGCACTTAAAAGGAAATGAACCCAGACAGCGGTGACAAGCCTATTCAGTGTAATGCATTGTGGGTATTCCAGGGGCTCCAGATTTGTGCCGGCTGTCTGGAAAAAGCCGCCTTCCTTCACCATCGCAGTGGTTAATGAAGTGCGTTCCCTGGTGATGCTTGGCAGTTTGAGGAGAATTGGGAAGCCCTCACGTTTCACTCTCTTTTGTGAGAAGAAACAAGGACTTGGGTGCGATGGGGGAGCTTCAGGTAATATTTCATTATGTCAGAGGCTCAGCAATGCAGCTCACATTGACTCCACAGCTATTATTTTGAATTGTATGGTAGCTTATTTCTCTGCTGGTGACAGACATGATCTGTTTAATATGTCATTATCAATTTTTGTACTCCAATAAGACACCAGTCTTTCAAACAATACTTTACACTTGGGGTGACGGTGGCGCAGATGGTAGAGCGGGTCGTCTCATGATCGGAAGGTCAGGGGTTCGATTTCCACCTCCTGAAAGTGTACACTGTCGTTGTGTCCTTGGGCAAGACACTTCACCCACATTGCCTCCAGTGTCTGCGTACACTGGTGTATGAATGAGAGTATGAATGGGTGAGTGGATCCTTGCTGTAAAGCGCTTTGAGTGTAGGTAATGTAGGTGGAAAAGCGCTATATAAGCTGAGACCATTTACCATTTACTTTAACGACCCAACAATCATTAACTAACAGAAGCAGAAGTCCTCAAGTGGCATCTATAACAAGGACAATGTCATGTGACTACAACAATATTCTAACACATCCCCTGAATGTCCTTTCTCCTGAAGTTGGCACAGTTTTTTTTCTTATCCTGAATTGCTTCAGTCCTCTCTAATCTCTAAGAGGCAAAGTTAAATCGTTGCGCTAATACATAGGTTATTGAGGCATGTAAAATACATTATCTTCTAATACAAGAAGAGAGAAGTCAGGCTGATAACAACCCTCCCACGGACCCAGGGGTGACACAACGTTCGACAGTATTAGAACATGAATCCATACATTTTATCTGTACTTTCAGAAGTTAAGTGCTACTGGGTTGTTTCACATTAAACTAAGCAATTTATCTCTACAGCACGATGCAAATGAAGCCACCGTAGCTAAATGAGCAGATGTACACAATAAGATTCACATCTTTATTTATTGTGTCTTTCTTCACAACTGAAGATGCCCGTGATGCATCATACTTTGACTCATGCAAATGTCACATGAAGTACGTATTTAATTATTTCTTGAATGCTTCGTGTGGAAACTTGATGCATGATCTGTCTGTATAAAAGCATGTGAAATGACATCCACATAAAGCATTTGTGACATAATTATCTTGCTGAAAAATCTATTCAAAATTTCCATTCAAAGTTGTTCCCTACACTATATCTTTCACAGTATGAAAGCCAGAACACAGAGACCAACACAGAGAGAGTCAAAAAGTCCTGGATTATTAGGATAACGGTTGATAAATATTTATTCCTTTTAGAGCTGTGAATTCTCTGCATCACCATGTGTCCTTGAGGAGAAAACGGCACAATGAGAACCTGTCATATTTGTATCCATACCTACTTTCTCTATAGTTACATAGGTTCATGTAAGATCTCAGATAAAGTAGAGAAAGAAATTGAAGTCATACATATTTTGTTTTATTTTTATATAACTTTATACATGTTGCAACATATATTTAGCCAGGGAAATATGGATCAATTGAGGCGATTCAGCAAATTGTCGCACCCTGGACTCAAACTGATAACGGCAAAGCAGGCACGTTGGCCTGTCTAGCCTGAGGCATATACAGTATATGGCATCTGCATATTATTCTTGTGTTGCTTTTATTTTATTTTTTTTACTGCTTCCTGCACCTTTACAATGACATGTGAGTGGTGTATAGCTGGATCTTTAGTTAAAATGTGTTCTCCACAGCATTGAAGCTGCTGGCGTTCCCCTGGTGCTCCGCTCCTCTCTGAAAAGTCACTTGATCACACAGTTTAATGAAGTGAACGACAAGAAATCTTTAGGCAGCAGAACAATAGAGCAGCCTGGTCATTAATCACGTATTCACTGTGCGGGCCTGTATCAGCCGCCTCCAGCCCCAGCACTGGGCATCAGGTCACTGTCTGCATCATGGAGCTCTTAACACTATTAAAGACATGGGTTTAGACAAGCCGCTCTGTTCCCCGAGATTGATCAATATTATCCCATTAACGTCTAAACTCTCCGCAGTAGGGGCCAACTTTAAACGCACTTCTTTATCTCTTCCAAAATGGCCTGAAAATTAATTACCACATTATCATCAGCATAACGTTATTACGGAATGGCCGTTTGTGCCATTATTATTAAAACGCATTATCTTGAGTTGCAAATTGCTACTTTGTCCATGCTGTAGAGTTTGTAGTTTTGTACGTATTGCATTCATTTGCCAGCCTTTGGTTTATGCGGTTTTCCAAGCTTCTATGATGAGCTGAAAAGATGACTTGGCAGTGATGTCGACTGTCAGATTGAGTACATCGGTAATTACATGATTACTCGTAGATACAGGACACTCCATTCAAATAAATGTGACTTATCATAAGCCTAGAATGAAGACTGTAAATGTGTGGGTGACATGCTGAGTAAAACGTGTTTATTCGTCTACCTTTCACTGCATACAAACATACTATACGCGTGTATTCAACTTTATCATGTGTGTCACCATTTCGTGTGTGTGTGTGTGTGTGTGTGTCTGCTTTCAGTAAATAGTCTGTTCTATGGCCGAGCGCTCTCTATCCCCAATGATAAGGCAAAGAAGCTCTATAAAATGGTGGGATTACTATTTGTGATCAGCAGGTGTGTCAACAGTCTCATCTTATCTGGCCATTTCACACCAGCCTGCACTCCAATGAATATTATTCGACATTATCATATGCCTTACAGATGCTGCCCACTGATCTGGCCGTTCTTTAAAACTCGCCGCTCTCCATACACTTCAATACATTTCAATTAAACTGTGTTCTTAAGATTTAAATCGGTTTCTGAATTCATTTTGTGGGCTGCGGGATTCCAAATGTTAAATGGACAATTTACTGTGAGGGTTGTGTGTTATAGAGCATGGCCTTGTGATGACAAACCCTATTGCCCGTAAAGTCAGCTGATGATGTCTCCCGGAAGATGGAAAACAGTCTGACAAAGATTATGCTCTGTGCCGAAAGGTCTATTGTTCACACTAAGTCATATCCAATCAAGGTCAGTAAACAATAAAATATTCTATATGTGGGACTTATGTGAGAAGAAGAATAATTTTATTCATTTGATGTTGGGTTAGCCCTGGGCTGCTGTTACAGAGACTGCAATTCATTTGTTACATTTTTCTATTGTTCTATTCTATTTATTTACTTTAAGCTGCACTTTGACTTCCGCTGCTAAATAAGCATCATTCAATTCTTCATTTATAGGAATACGTACGTTTAATAAATAACAAAGTTACAAAAAATGGGGAAGAAATTGAATAAATTCAATTAGTCTGACTATAAAAAATCCTGATCCATAAAGACACACATTGGCACATTTTCCTGCAGTTTGTCCCAGCATTAGAAACTAGGCCTTAATCCAATTTTTGACACGTTAATGCTTTGCTCATACATCTCCAGAAGACTCATTACTTGGAGTCAATAGGATCTCTAAGCCTTTTGAAGCTGAACATGGCTCTTGGTGGTCTACATTTCCATTAATTTCACCAAAATGAATTTCAGTCTTTTGTGGACTAATAATTCAGAATTGCAATTTCAATCATCTTTAATCTGGGAGCGGCTCTACAAAAGGCATGTACTGGTCCCTTTGGATGAAAACTGACAGGAAAAAGTCAATGCTGTCACAAGTTTGGAAAATACATCTTTGTTATTTTATAACAGGAGTATTAGCGGAGCTACTAAGACTTGGGGCCCGATCTTCCACCTATAGCACAAGGACAGCACTGTCCCAAAATGCGGTGGTCATCTTGCTGTTGTGCTATTTGACTGCACCAGTGGTGAGAGGGCGTCCCTTAGAGCACTGAGCGCTGCTATCCTATGGCAGCCTCACATTCTTACCTCGTTTCTATCGCGCTGCCTCGTGTTCGTCCTTTAGCATTATAGGCTTTTATAAGCTCTCACAGGTAAAACTAAAAATGTTATTTATCCCACCGTGAGTTAAACACTGTCTGTGTCTGGGGTCCCGAGAGAAAGAGATGTGTTCACCTCCACTCTCCTAAGGTTGTTCTATGTAACATCGCCATGGGTGATGCCATGGGTGTTTCTCCAGCCCATGTAGGCTACTTCCCACTTAAGGTGTCTGGAGTTGCAAGATCTCCCAGGGCGCTCCTAAGTTACAGTATAGTCTGTGTTTAGAAACGCAAGAGCCAAGGGCCCTTGATGTTGTACAGATGTGTAGCTATAGATGCTTCACCGGGGTCATCATAGGCACTGTCCTTCCTCCATGTTCTGTTGATGAGCCCACAAGATCTCCAGAGGGCTCAACAGTGATACAGTAACATCCCAAGTACACTCCCCACTCACGGATTGTAATGTTGATTAGATTTCTATAATCTTGCACCCTCATCTTAAGAATTTAGATTGGTGGATGCACACACATGCTCAATCTGCTCAGTGAACAGTGGCAATAGCATGCTAATGAGAAAAAGGTTCAAAATCAACAGTAGACATCGGCCACTTGCCCAGAAAAAGTCTCTTAATTAAACGTACCCCTCATGTACATTTCGGTGGTCTCGGGGGTACCTGCTCTCATTTTTCATTAATAGTTACATCAAAGAGAACAAGACACGGGCACCTTGAGGCTCCTTCACCCTGTCCTACCAACTACTACTTTTTACAACTACCACTAAGATATTCAGTTGCTTGGTTTTATGGAGTGAATGTACAATTGTCTCATGTAAAGCGCTTTGTGACTATGTCTGTGAAAGGCGCTATATAAATAAAGATCTTCTTCTTATCTTTTTTTTTTATGGTGTGCTGAATGGCCATAATTTGCCAATATTATCATTATGCTTAGAACTTAATCTGTGTCCTTTAGCAAATTACATTTTTGTGAGCTGGCTCCTGTCTGGCTGTCACTATTTCATCTTGCCTGATATTTCTTTTAACCAGCCAAAAACCCTTTACTTTCTTCACTTCACTTTACTTTTACAATAGTTTATATACCCTGAGCACAGAGACTTCAGCTTCAGACTAGTTTATTTAAGTGGTTTCCAACCTTTTTTCCTTCAAGGGAATGGTCCCAGACTTGGATTTTTGTCCACCCAATTTTTAAGGTCAAAGTCAAGCTTATTTATATAGCACATTTGCCAGCAGTTCAATTGCGCCAATTGCCCCATTGCTGTACACACAATCAACAATAGATGTTGTAGAAAACAACACAGAGATACCTATTCAAAACCTGAGGGCCATTTTATGTTAAACAAATGTTGTGTGAAAGTCATGGAAATAGTGAGTAAAATCTTGACACAGCTCTTGGGACACATGTTGGGGACCTTCTTATTTATTAAAAAAAATAAAAAACTATGTGAAATACATTTAGAACAAAAGCCTTATCCTTAACTGATTAAAGCCACACTGTATAACATTCACCCAAAGAATAGAATACAAGCTTTCCTATTCCAGATCTTTTTATTGCTGAATAATACTTAAACATGAACTAACATTTAAGTTTGCTGTGAGCGGCTGATGAAGGGCTGAATCCCGAAATGTTTCTGTTATGGTGAGAGAAATAAAAATTGGTGAAATCACAGTTGTGCGGAGCTAGTCTTTTATTATTTCACTGTACTGTTTTTTGATCCAGCACACTGGTTTAGATCTGTGGATGTGCTTGTCTTTTCTCTAAACTCACCTCCCCTAAGACTTGACATGTAACTTTACTGGAAGGGAGGACGTCTCCAGCTCGTCTCCATGGATATGTTGACTAAAGTATACATATGTCCTCATCCAAGTCCATTCAATGATTTCCCGCTGCAAAAGATGCATTTTCTGTGTTGAGCTGGTCATTTGGAGCATGTTTTGTATTGCTGGCAACAGTATAAAAATGCTGTGCGGTGTACCTTTAAATAACACTAAAAATGAAAAGTGATCATTTTTTATCCAGAAGATCAGAGCATGTTTAACCCCTTTAATGCTGGCGAGAGATCAGAGGCGGATCTGTCCTTCCTGATTCCGTGCACAGACTGATGACTTTCTCTGAGCCTTTGAACTCGCACAAATGTCAAAACATGATCAAAGCCTGGGCCGGTTAAGTCTATAGACTAGAGATGTTTTTAGATGGTCAGTTGCACAGTATGAGTCAGGATATTTGAAGAATAATTATGTTGTTTTGTTGCTTGTACACAGTGCATGTTAATGAACACACGTGAGATTCATTCATGTAAACTTGCCACACTGGACTGTATAGTCACTCACAGAGACATTCTCATTCATCCTGGTGGGGGCAAACACTTCTCTAGAGGTCATCATGAATTGGCCAAATCTATGTGCTTTATTTGGGATTTTCAAAAGTCAAAAACAACTGAGAACGTGATGGCTGAAGTTTTGTGTGCTGTGTGTGTGCGTGTGTGTGTGTGCGTGCGTGTGTGTGTGTGTGTGTGTGTGTGTGTGTGTGTGTGTGTGTGTGTTCCCATTGGAGACAAAGCAATTAAGCAGGTGCTAAGGCTGGAGGCAGAGGAGTGTGCAGTGGATGAACTGGTGCAGAAGAGGAGGGCTAAAAGTTGCCAGTGACAACACCAGAGAAGTGCTGGAGTATTCATTCAGTTCTGGCTTCAGGTGACATCAGACCATTGTATTTAGGTGTGACATTGGGCAGTCAAAATAACAGATTTGTTCATTTGTGGGATATGGTATTTTGTCACCAACTTTCAAAAGGTCAAATTCAGCACAATTTTGGTGTAGCTTCTGATAAGGCTATACCTGAAATAAATGTGAATCTTTTTATTTTATGTTTGCCTTCTATGTAACCCTGGAAAATGTCAGACATTGATACATGTCATGTCTTCTTGTCATACTGTTTGGTTTGTATTTCTTTGTGTTTTGTACTTTTACAAACAGTGTTGATCTGGAGTGGCTTGTGAAAGCAAGTTGTAGCTGTAGCTGTAATTTTTGTGATTCATATTGTTAAACCAGAACGCATTTCGTTTACTGTATTGTTTCTTTTTCTTTTCTTAATAAACAAATCTGAAAATGAGACTCAACAGTGTCAACTCAACTTTTGCTTTTGTACATGTATTCGAGAAACTGAAAATGAATTTCAGTTTGATTCATTTGAACTTTAATAAATGAGCTTGAATGTTATGTCATGTTATGTTCAATGTCATTTTGTGGCTTATTTTTTAAACAAATTTTGACAATTCATTTCTTTTTACATCAACACAAAAACAAATCAAGACTTTTGGATACCAGGAACTCACTGTCCTCAAGTAATATTTCCACCAAGTACTTTTTTACTTGAGTAAACAGTAGGGCCAGGACAAAATATCGGATTGGACTTGGATCGCAATACTTTGTGCTGCAATACCAAGTATTGATACTTTATCAAGTATTACAATACTTGTGTTTGGAGCCATTTTTAATCACACACTTTTTTTTTCAGTAACAGTTACACAGCACTTTGTGTTAATGCACTTTTCAATCTAAACACTTCAGTAAAAGTCAAATGGTATTTGGTTTATAAACTTTGGACACATGACTTTTTACACAATTTAGGGTAAACTTATCACTTGCTATAATTACGTAGTGTATCGCAATACACATCAGATCGGCCCCTGGATATCGTGATATGTATCAGATCGTGACAAAAGTGGATCGTTCCAGCCCTAGTGAACAGTTTACTCACTTTTTTCACTTCTCAGAGATCAAAACTATTTTCATGCGACATTACTCTTGGGTACTATATTGTTCCCCACCTCTGGTTCTCAAAGGTTATTCACAGTATGTACTCCACTTCTTTTACAGCCAACTTTACACTTTAACCATGGGCCAAGAATTACTGTCACGACTGCGGTGAACACAATAGAGTGTTTTATGAAAGAAACGGTGCTCTTGAGCTAAAAATACTGGAGGTTACACTGAACTGACTCTCTCCTCCTCTCTTTCTCTCTCTCTGGAATAGGCTATAGTAAGTGGTGTTCTTCGGTCATTCAAACCCTATGTACATCCACCGGGACACTGCTGGCCATAAATAAGGAATGGAGTATAAATAAAAGAATAAAATTAAGCATAGCTGTGAAAGGGGGCATTAACGTCTCTGGGGCGATTAATCATTTAACTGCTCTCGTAATAAACTCTAAACCGATAATAGCCTATTTACACTATTTCTCCTGGTTGAACAGTGGTGTTTAAAAAAAAAAAAAAAAAAAAACACGATTCCTTGAAAAAACTCTTCCCCCCCTTTCTGCTATTAGTGCATCAAGTTGTGGATTACAGCCAACTACTCTGCCCTTTACTTGTAAGGAGCATTTGAGTGGACTTATCACAGGCAACTGAGGCTTCAAACCTGCTTTTGAGCACCACAGCAATTTAAATCAATGTGAGCATAGACTTCAGAGTAAACACTGCTCTTTGGAAGATCTCATATGTTGCTTGGAGCACCCTCTGCTGGAAGCCTTGGGGATTAACCTTGATGAAAAACAGGTATTGGGCGATAATGTAAGCTGATTGCCCAGCAAATCAACGCTACGGTGATGAATACAGTTTGGGCCTTGAACAGGTGAGAGATGAATGGTTCATGGAAATGGGGAGGATTATTTTTATATATACATACATTTTTATTATAATGTAACTGTAATTTAATTTTAACTGTACCCTGTGTACAGTTTCTTTTATTTGTGTGGGATTTGTTGAAATGTGTGTTGAAATGTTCAAATTAAAAAGAAAGTTAAAAAAAAAAAATGTTGCATGTTATGGGGGAACGTGTAAAACTTCTCATCGCCGTAAATTCCCATGGATCACAGGATGAGCGGCGGAGGCGAGTCGCTGTCCAAGGTACTGCATTCGGCCCCTCCCCGGTAGACATCACGGAGAGACACGTGATTCTCGCTGTCTGTGGCTCCTGACAGTCGCTGGATAAGCTCAACAGGGAAACCAGATTGCACCTTCTCCTCCGCTGAAGATAACGGGATTTTCCTCCACTGCGCACCGGTGACCGAGCCTCCATCCAACCGAACCAGCTGGCTCGTCGTCTTTTTACCTTTTCTGGCTTGTGCTTTTGTGTTTTGGACACGGAAAACTAACTTCGTGAATGGATTATTAGAGGTAATGTGCACCCTGTAACTGCTGAGTTTTACACAGAAACAAGCCTGTATGTGTTGATTCACTTGGAAAGAGATTTGCACGAGACAGTTTGCATGGGGGGGGGGGGGGGGGGGGAAGATCCGAGATCCGTGAGATTTGAAACAGGACGTGCTTCCCGGTGGCTCAGCCCGCGTGCTTCGGGTAAAAGAGCAATTTACTCTAAAATAGTGCAGGGTCCCATTCCTTTGCATTGGAAAAGATCATGATTCCAAGAAGCCAGAAAGAGTCGTTAACAGTGTCATATGCTTTAGCCTATTGGTGCGCGGAGTGAAGATGCCCTGCTTTCTAAATGATACGAAACGCTAACTTAGATTCACTGATTCGCACTCAAGTAAACTAATGATAATACTTTCGAGAACACGGCATCTCTCACCCTGAAGGAAAAACTGTTTTATCGCTTGGAACAGGCGTTATCTTTGCGGTGATTTTGTTTAATCTTTGGGTGAAAATAGGCTCGGGAGCGAGAGGGGAATAGTGATGAGGCAGACAGAATGGAGCAGCATCGGACTGTGGAAGCCAGCAGCAGCGGTCCCACTCGCGCTTCGTCTCACACAAGCCGTGCATTGTGGAGCGAATGACGCACTTTCTCACACGCTACAGATGCTCGTTATTGCACGCACGTAAAGGAATGCTATCGTTGACAATAAAAGAACTTTTGGGACTCAAGTTTATGGTCGTAAAGAAACTAAGGTAGGCAAGGTGGAATTCATCACGTAAAGATTTTAGACGGCAAACACCCCAAACATATTGAGATGTCTCGATCCGTGTTTGTTATTTAAAGGGTTTAATTTGCTGCGCACTACATGTGTGGATGGATACAGAGACTTTGTTGTGAAATGGATGCCTTGCAGCTGTGTGGATCCAGGAAAGCGCGATATGAATCTAATGATATGGTTTGTGATGGCACAAAAGCCCGTGTGGAATAAATGCCAGTGAAGTGTACCCAAATACTATGATTAGGCTGATGATAGTGTTTAGACTGAATGGTGATGAGGGTTTTGGCCAAAGCACATCTTCAAGTTAAAACAGTCGAAATGCTCACTGTGATGTTCTCTCTTCCTTTTTCTCTTTTTACAGAGTGCATTGGGACTAAGACGTGCTTTGACAGACAGCCTGCCTCTTCTGTCAGTCGAGGCAGTTACATATGGCATTTTTACAGAGGAAGCAGGGTGAAGAGCCCCCGGCGAGGCTTCTAGATCCTGACCAAAGAAAAGAGGCATGAACATGAAGCTGCCATTTCACCTCAAGTGAAGCAGTGTCTGACTGGCACCAGAAGAGGCACTTCCTCATTACACAAATCAGACCAAGTGTGCCAATGGATTTGTGACTGGGGTTCATTTTGATGTAAATAGCTATGGCAGAGAGGACCTTTAGACAGAGCCCAGTGTTTTGGTGCGAGCAGTGAGAGCTTTGGCCAGTGGCCTGGGCTGTGTGAGGTAATGAGATTCGCTCCAGGGAGCAAGTGTTGGCCATTTTGCATTGCACAAATATAGCATTTATGCATTTCTTTTACAATGCACCAGAAAACACCTGTGTGCCAATCTAGACAGTCTGACTTATAGCACACTTACGAGTAGAAAATAAAGTCATATTCAGTCTATTACATTTTTACTTGTTTACAATTAGTGATCACACAATGGTCCTTCAAAAGCCCAATGGAGCCCATATCCTGTGGGTAGGCCTTGTAGTGTGTTGTTTATTAGAGATAAGCACCTGTTTGGAGTTCTCAGGAGCTGAGGGCCAGTGGGCCAGGTTCCCTGTGTGGAACGCCTGCTGTGAAAGTGAGATGAGCTTCAATATGAAAACCAAGAGCTCCCAAGGGCTGCTGGTTTACTTCGACGATGAGGGATTCTGTGACTTTTTAGAGCTGCTCATAGTCAACGGTAAACTCAGCCTCAGGTTCTCCATCTTCTGTGCTGAACCCGCCTCCATCCTATCTGACACCGTGGTCAATGACAGCCAGTGGCACACGGTCACAATACAGAGAAACTTTAAGAACACTACTCTGATAGTAGACAATGAAGTGAAGTGGGTGGAGGTCAAGTCTAAGCGGCGGGACATGACGGTCTTCAGTCATTTGTTTGTTGGGGGGATACCTCCGGAGTTACGCTCAGTCGCCCTGAGACTCACGTCGGTGGTGGTGAAGGACCTGCCGCCCTTCGCTGGATGGATAACCAACGTAACAGTCAACAACACAGAGTCTGTGCTGGTCAACAGTGATGGAGTGCAGCAGGACATGTGTGGCAGTGCCAACATGTGTTTAAATGGAGGAGTGTGCAATCTGATCAACGATGAGCCCAGCTGTGACTGCACCCATACCGGCTACCAGGGCCCTGACTGCAGTGAAGGTAAGACATCTGACTTACAACAGCATGTACTCTACAGCCATGCAGTTTAAAGCATTTACTTTCTCTATTACGTCATACACCATTGATTTGCTTAACCGTTTGTTTGTTTGTATGGCTGTCTCTCCTACAAGGCCTCATTAGTAAAACATGCAGGTGTTTCTGTCCCCAAAGGTGTTCTCCGTTCTTATCAAAGGAGCTCCGTAGGGATAGGTTGACCTATGAAACATCTCCAATGGCTTACAGTCTTTGTTAAGTGAGATGGAGTAAACGTGGATTAGAACAGTGATCTCATCTACTTCAATCCAACCACTGCGCAGACTCTGAGCACAAACATTCAGATTCATTACCATGAGATAAAAGTACATCAAAAGCATGCCCCCCGAAAACACTGCACAATTCTAGAGGTGATTCCAAGCATAGCTAAAACAAGTACAGATTTCTACAACTCGTTCATTAATAATGTTTAAAATGTATGCAAAAGTCAAGTATTACATTATCAATATAAGTGGAGCATCCTGTAGTTGAGCAGTAATTGAGAGATAACTGATAATGTGATTTTTATACTTTAGTTAACACTACATAAACTGCAGAACTAACTTTCTGCACTAACGAATGAACTATCTTTAAATTGTATTGCATATTCTGGTGTAGCAGTTGGATGAGCAGGATGAACAAGGGTAGCTTTCCACAAATGAGCAGAGTGCCGGAGCACATTAAGCTACTGTTTATATAAACCGCTGCAGATCAGTGAAGTGCATGGCTTCATTAACATAGAGCATCGTTTCTCTTAAATGAAATCAGATGGGGAGTCTTTTCATGTATGAGCTCTTGACAATCTTTTCATGACTGCCAATAACAACCCAATCATTTATTTAAACAGCATAATTTATCACGTCCTAAACTGTTCTGTATCAGAGGTTAATCAAGCATTTGTCAGGCACTTGCACCTGGAAGTCAGGCGTAACAAGCGAAACACTCCACATTTGTCTATCACACATTTTTTTTATTTTTTATTATTGTTTTCAGACGGGCTTTGTTAGCTTTGTTTTGGTGATGCGGTGTCAATTATGTCATTTTAAACAATGCACCTCTTCCTCATAATAATCATCATTTCCATCTTCCCACCTGCTTTCTCTAATTACTGAAACGGTGAGGATGTATTTAATTGTTATACATTTCACACATCAATAATGGTACACACATATCGTTTTTGTATCTCCAGATTCAATATATAATACGTTCTAATATTGTAGTGGCCATTCTCTTTCTGAAGACACAGACCATGTTGGGGAAAATGCCCCTTCCATTAAAAGGACTAGAGGGAGTTTAGAAATGTTAAAATTATATATTTTCTACCCCCTACTTGCTCCAGCAATGTCCTAATGTGTAGAATGACCTTTTCATCACAACTGCCTCTAAAAGTGTGCACTGTCACTCAAAACATTGTTGATTCGGGTCCGAAGTGCCTTCATGCACAAGCTTAATCTAGAAACTGCAGTTACACGTTAGACCTGTGGTGGCAGTAGCGAGTAAAAAAATGTCAACTTCCATCTAGTCCCTTTAAGCTGATAAACTCCTATATTCCGTGGTGGCTGGTGATCTAAACTCTAGGTGGGGTGCCAGATGTACTAAACACATTAACTGCTGCCTGTCAGACTAAAAAGAAGCATGTGACCACATATCAGCAAATACCCATGGAACTAGCATTACAGACAACTCTCATTCCCAGAGCATCAGACTTACAACAAAGCAAAAGTTTACTATATAAACAGCGGTCAGTCTTATTTATTCAGCAGACTGTTATCGAACAAATGCATTTACCCAAAGCACAATGATATGAAAGCATACAAGAGTAGTAAGTCCTGCTAAAGTTAACAACAGCGCAAGCCAGACAGATGTGAACCATGGTGCAAACATGGACATGGACTCACCTGTAGCATTGAGGAGCGTCACGTCCTAACATCTGTTTAGCCTATTAAAACTCCATAAACACATGGCAGCTTCCCCACTTTATCTTTTGTCGCCAGCGAAAAGTCCCGTTGCAAGAAGTCGTCCAAAAAGCTGAAAAATATCCCTATAATCCACCGTTATTTGCTAGTTTCCCATAGTTTTTACAGAGAGTGTGTGCAACTTAAAGCCACACCGCATAGTATTTTACCCTAATAAATAAAATTGAAATACAAGCATTTATTTTATGACAGATATTTTCATAATTGAAAAATACCTCATAAATGTACAAACAAACATTCATGAGGCTCAACTCTCCTAAGATATGACTGTAAATTTTACCGGGAGTGGGTACGTCTCCAGCTGGTCTCCATGGAGATGTAACTAAAGGCAGTAGAATTTGAGATTTAAACAGGTTAGTTTCTCATCCAAATCCATTCTTTGATTACCCACTGCAGTAATAGCATTTTCTGTGTTGAATTGGTCACTGGGAGCATGTTTTGTTATGCCGGCAACAGTATAGTCCAAAATGTTACGCAGTGTACCTTTAAGTGAAAGTAGCCAATAAAGAGTCTTCTTGGTGTGCGTGTGTTGTCATAGGTCTGACTTAGTCCTAGAGCCAAGTGTGTGTGTGTGTGTGTGTGTGTGTGTGTGTGTGTGTGTGTGTGTGTGTGTGTGTGTGCTGGAGTCGGGACCAAGCGGCACTGCCATCTATAGATCACTGGCATATTTGTGTGCATTCTTTAATCATAACTAGTCCTTTTTTGTTCTTGTGGTAAAAATGTGACAAGATGTATACTACAATGATTATACACAGTAATGACATTAGGCAATTAGTTATGATATAAAAGTAATGCTGGGTGTTCATCTGGTGGGTCGCAGAGAACATTTTTCTTAGTTGGTAATTGATAAGTTTGTGAACCTCAGACATATAACAGTGATCATTTTCTGTTAACTGTTTGATTAATTACTCAATCAATTACATGTTTATAAGTCTTCTCTCCATACTTACTACCAATTGCTACAAAATGATGATAATGTTAAAGTACCTATGATCTCACGCACCACCGGAACATAAAGTAGAGAGTACAGTAAAGCAGTTGTGTGATATGGACCTGTGCCTAATTACGTTGAGTTAGCCGTGCTACAAAGGCCCCTGCTCTGGTGCATGTCTGTATGCAGAGCACAGCTGGTTACTGCAGCTGCACTTTACTGCTGCATGGTTTGACAAGACCACGGCAGGTCGTCAAATGCACTATTGTTCAATGTAATAATGAGTGGCACATAGTTTTAAACACAAGACAGCCATTTTGTATGAGTCTAGCATTTCAGTTCTTAGCCATATAAACCACAGTAGGCTAACTACTCATTATTTAGGTAACATGTTAGCTGCTCTGCTATATGCTCAAACACAAACATCATGTGCATTATTAACTGTATAAATAACAACAAATTAGAATTTTACAAGCAGCAATGAGACTTATTTTTCAACCTATATGTGCAGTTTAACTTACATTGTGACCACTCTTAACTGCAATGTTTCTCCTGAACAAATATTATATTAAACCACAAGTCCACAGTGTCAGTAAGGCTTTTGAAAATTGTTATTATACACCTGCAATCACTGGAGTCTATTTATAGCTTTATGTGGCACTAATGCTCCATGACAAGAAAACTCGTCAGTGCTGAAACAGTGTGAACTTGTGCTTCCTTATGTTACTCCGGATGGAACCAGGTTAGTGTTGACGAGGTAACACTTTATTTTACACTACCTTTGATACATTGTACCTGCTGATGTAATGTAATGTGATATGTATCAATGTGTAATGACATGTACCTATGGGTACATACACAATGGAATAATGTATATCAGTAGTTTGGAGGTACATAATGTTATAAGACATAAACTCTAACCCTAAGGGTCTTATGTCTTATTACGTTATGTTCCTCTAAAGTACTAATACACCATTCCATTGTGTATGTACTAAATAGGTACAAATTATTATACTTTGTTACAGGGCGGATTACATTGTACAAAATGTGGTTAGGTACAATTCATCAAGCTAGTGTAAAATAAACTACAACCTTAATTTTCCTATATCTATATCTATATTACGTTTTTTGTGTTGCTAAGTGTAGAGGCTGTAGACCTTTGTCTCAAGTATCTGCATACTCTGGTGAAAGAGTGAGAGTGAATGGGTGAGTGGTTCCTTGCTGTAAAACGCTTTGAGAGTACCTAATGTAGGTGTGAAAGTGTTAGATAAATTGAGACCATTGACCAGTTACCCTGTTATATGGTTTGAAGTAACTATGGATTTCCCCCTTCCCTCTTTATGAATGTATTAGCTTGCTAGTGTAAGCTCTCAGTCACACAGGAGTTTTCCATCTTTAGCTTGGTATTTAAAGTCATCAGCTGAACATGGCTGTTTGGTTTGATGACGTTTTCCCTCTCTTTCCGGAGGCTTCTTCCTGCTCATCTGTACCCATATAGATTTATATCATTTCAGAGTCAGACTGCTGCAAAATGAAGAGAATAATTAATAGAGGTGTGAAACCATTGCATTTCAGGTTGTTTGTATTTCATTAACAAGAGATATTATTTGCAAGATGATTGTTGAATGCAATCATACATACTGTTAGCACACGGTTTCCTAAATTTTCTGAAGTTGTTTCACTTTGATCATCTGAAGGATTACAGGCTTTTATGCTGACCTGTCAAATGGCCCAGCGTCCAATCACAAACCAGCGCCGCATAAACAAAATCCCTGTTGTGGCCTAAAACAATTATTTAGATGCACTGGTCAGCCCCAGTGTCTCATTAGTGAAAGAACATAGATGCAGCATACTCAGCTCCATATTTGATCCTGATATTAAATGGAATAGATAAAATCACACTGCTCCAGGCTACACTGTGTCCAGGTAAGTAGGGCACAGCAAACTGCGTGGCTTTGTTTTTAGTTTATTTATTTTAAATAAATAGAGATTGCCTGTGCTACCTGCTGTGTCTACTCCTGCCTTTGAGACTGTGAACTAATGTTCATAAACTTTTTTCAAAAAAAAAAAGTATCAATCTTTGCAACCAGATCATAAAAATGGCAGATCAGGGGTGCTCAAACCTTATTCCTTGAAAGTCCAAAATATATAAAATAATTAACAAGCAAATAAGTGTTAACAGTTAAGTTAACACTTATTTGCTTGTTAAGTTGCAGTTAAGTTAAAGGAATAGGCCACCGTTTTTACATACTAAAATATGTTCTTACCTCACTTTAGACGTGTTAATATATCCCCGTCTGGTCTTTGTCCGTGCGCTCTGCCAGGCAAACGGAGCACATACGCAGCCTCTCCCACATGTCACATAGCTCCGAAAAAGCTCACGATAGAAGCTACCAAGCTCTTCCACGTGTTCCCTATTTAAATAAAGTTATGTGAAGTGCTTTCATGCGAAGTATATTTACACAGAAATGTAACATGTCGATTTTATAAGCAAATAAAAAGGGGGACTATATTGTGAGGCGTAATGATACGAGGAGCAAAACGTCCGCGCAGTAACTCCTAAAGGTTATTGACGGAAGTGAGCGGGGGAAGTCTTTAGGAGTTACTGCGCGGACGTTTTACTCCTCGTATCATTACGCCTCACAATATAGTCCCCCTTTTTATTTGCTTATAAAATCGACATGTTACATTTCTGTGTAAATATACTTCGCATGAAAACACTTCACGTAACTTTATTTAAATAGGGAACACGTGGAAGAGCTTGGTAGCTTCTATCGTGAGCTTTTTCGGAGCTATGTGACATGTGGGAGAGGCTGCGTATGTGCTCCGTTTGCGTGACAGAGCGCACGGACAAAGACCAGACGGGGATATATTAACACGTCTAAAGTGAGGTAAGAACATATTTTAGTATGTAAAAACGGTGGCCTATTCCTTTAACACTTATCAGTTACATTAGTAAATAATATTTAATTATTGTATTCTTCTTTTTCTTCTTCTTCTTCTTCTTATTTTTGTACAGTTCTCAGCCATAACACTAAGTATTTTGATATCCTTAAAGTAAAGTTTATTTAGTGCACAAATGAGTCCAATTACTCCTCACTAATCAAAGCCATTTTGTGGGCCGAATAAAACGGGCGACTTTGACCTGCGACCCCGTTTCAGATTTTTATTTTTGCAATTGCCATTTCTCATACAATACCAGTTTTAATGGTGTCTATATCATGAACCACTTCAGTATTTTATTATCATTTAAATCATGATTAAAATAAACCATTATTCCTTTCTTTTCCTTCCCATTCGAGATACAGTCACTACAGCATTAGAGGCTGCTTCCTGCTGTTAGCTCACCATTTACTCTTGTTTTACTGGATCCCGTGCTATTATGATAATGCATTTCCTTTCTTTTGGCTATGGCACTTCTTCCTTGATTGGGTCTGAGCTGCACTAATTGAGTTTTAATCAGAGGCAGAGGCGTCACATGACTGGATGTCCTGCCAAGGAGAGATGGGCCTTTATAGCCCCAGAGCCCCCTGAGTGCTTTAGAGCTGTGTTTTACATCATCTGTCACAATGATCACTCACCACCTGCTCAAAGGAGGGGGAGGTGTGACACTTAAATGCAAATGTAATTCAAGTTAGCAAGCTGTGTTTCTTTGAGAGGATGAGATGTTTTTAAAAAGTACAGAAAATACGGAAGTTGATGCTGTGGGTTCAGAACAGACGCTTGAATCATATACAGTGCATTTGTTTTATGCTGGTGAAAATTCTACACTAATAGCTATATGACAAACCATTGAAAACAGGAATTTTGATTCTTTGGGAAAAGTATGAAAAAAAAAATCACAATACGTATTCAGACGCTCTGCTGCAGACCCACAGATGTGCTGTTACGGGATGTTAATAAAAATTCTGGTCTATAGTAAATTATGTTCATTGGCTGAAGAAGTCACTTCATAATGTTCATATCTAAATTCAACATATCAGGAATAATTACTTTCTGTATGCTGTTGTTCAGTCTTTTGTTACACCAGCTCTTGTTCTTGGCAGTGCTTCGCCTGTGCTGTTTTCCGCTGTGTGAGGCAGTTAATGGGACACTATTGAGTGTTTGAACGTTGTATGTATTATTTATTATGATGAAGCGCTGCAATTCAAAGTCAAATTTTCTGTTTGGATGAAGCTTTGGCGTCATGCCTCACGTCAATACTAAACAATTTGTGCCAAGACTCCAAGGACGATTCTTTATACAGTGCGAGTGACAATAAAACACAGAAGTGAGGAGGCCAGGGACGGTGTTTGGCTTCTTTCCAGTGTCCACAGACGTGTTTAGGTGATTCTAATCTAAACTGTTCTGATTTAATAAATGTTTGACTCAGTGATTGCCTTAGTCAGACCAACACACTGGCCATTCTTTAGGCTCTACTCAGCCTAAGATCCCCATAAAGGCCCATTTATGCTTTCCATTTGAAATGCATACAGATGCGCATGAATCTTTCTGTCCGTCTCCTTCGAGATTCTGTCCGTCAGACGCTTTGTTTATTCCAGACTCATAGCAACAGAGTACTGCATAAGCTAAGCGCTGGGACACTACTGCACACAGCTCACCAGGTGAAGCAGAATGAATCGCCAAACTTCTAAAAAGTGATTTGAACCATTTGCAAACAAAACCAGCCCTGTGTTTCCTAATTTTCTTGACTATGCTTAAATATATATGATGTAAAAAAAACTTTCGGGTGGCGCCATATTGTTTTGGTCCAAGCTCTTCATGGGTACATTATCCAGCGCCCTCTGGTAATAACTTTTAATAACACATGCTGGACACTATACAGTAAAATGTGTCGAACATAGCTGTCAAGTGTTATGTTTTGGGTGGGAAACTACCGTATTTTACCTCTCTTTCCCGCCGTCCTCCCGTATTAGTAATATCCCGTAAATCTCTCCATTATAACAAACTAAGAATAAGAATAAAGGATTCTGCCTCTCCAAACCGAATTCTGCCACTAGACTTGTGAGAAATGCCGCCTGCAGTGGCCTGAGTGGCCTGAGTGGCAGTTGTCGCGAGGTCGCATAGCTGTCAAGTGTCCCGTTTTGGCTTGAAAACTACCGTATTTTACCCCATCTTGGAGCTTGGCTGCGGTGATGGGACGATGGGTGCCGGAAAACCTCCCTCATTTTCAAATCATTGCATACAGTAAATGCAGTGACAGTGCCTACGCTTGGAATGCAATGTTCTTGCTCTAAATGGCCAGAATAAGCAAAGTTAATATAGTGATTTGTTGTTTATTTAGAATTATTGAAACCCTAGCATCTAAGAATGACCTGTGACCAGTATTAATTATGGGTAAATGAGAGGATTTATGAGGAAGAGCATTCGGTCACTGCACAAATGAATAGGGGATAGGTCGCTGCCCGCTTTCACACTGTCTTAAAAAGTCTTTGCCACATAAAAATAAGGATATTCATGTGGAAACCTTTTCTCTATCAATATACAAATCCATGCATTTGTTGTAGCTAGTCTGCAGTTGTTTGAATATGCACATCTGCAAGCTGTCATTCACTGTGAATCATGTGACCAGGACACATCTCTGTCACTCATGGAGGCTCCACTCAGACAATGCGAGGCAGATTAATGCGGCACCACTGTCTCCCTCCAAAGACAGATATTGGGATCAAGAGATTAGAGGGATTTCCCTCCAGGATTTTTCCTTGTTTAAATACATCTGCTCTGACTGTCAAAAGAGTGTCTCTGAAATGCTCTGACGCCAGGCTCCTCCTCAACAGGATCGCTCCCTCAGCACAAATAAACATGTTGAAATACAAATATCCGTTACGCAACCGGGCTACACTACTGTACCGTTTCATTGTCAGACGTGCCGAGCTGTCACATGAAGTCAATGCTGTATCAGTGAGATGCATAATTCCAACAGTAAGCAGCGATTTGTTGTATATGGCTCAGAAAATGCATACAATAGTGTTTACCAGAAGTGATGGTGGCATTTGCATATGTGCGTTTCATGTAGGCTTTCATGCTATGATTGTGCAATGTTCTCAATGAATAATGTAATGAGATCGTGAATGAAGCCCAGAAGAAATGCTCAAAACAGAATCTTTCTGCCTTTGAAGTTTCTCTTCATGGAAAAAAGGTTTTTTTTTTTCTTTACTTTTATGCTACGATGATAATTTGTTTGTAAGTACATAATAATCCTGCTTTTAAGACATGCAATAGTTGGTAATGTTTGTGGTCTGTCAAAAATAATCGATTAGGTTTTGATAGAATAGTCTAGCAAGTGGATTTTTTTTAATCATTATTCAGAAGCTCTATATAATGATATAATGATATAATTCAGACCTATATTTCAGGTCTGAAAATCTAGGATTTTCAGACCTGAAAATCCTAGATTCAAATCCAGTTTAGTGAGACATGAGCCTTACCTTGGCTGAGGTCAATGCACTACAGCATTTTGTGACTATTGTATAACATTTCAATCTGACGTCAAAGTATGCAACAGAGAAACATTTGGCAAAATTGTACAATTCAAGAGCCATACATTTATTTATCCATACATTTTTTTCACTTTTCATTTTACTATTTTCCTTTTGCAACTTATTCAAGGATTCATTCTCAAAAGACATACACATTCTCTGTGCTCATCCCATACTTGTAGAATGTATTTGTCTTTTATAACAGAGCGGCGCTTAGAGCTAAGCTGCTTTTAATACTTGTGATGCTTTATTAATTTTACCCGGCAACACAATCACATTTCAGATATGAATTTGTCACATGTCAGCACTGGGACCCACAGTTTCTCTAAAAAGCTATTGAGCACTTTAGCGAGAATAGGGCCTTGGTGTATACTCCTTGCAAATTGGTTTTGGCAGTAAGCTCCCTTGCATTCTCACAAAGTTGCTGAATTTTACAAAGATTTCCTAATTCCTTATACCCAAGTGTTTAACAGCCTCAGCCGAGATATGCCCTTGTGCATTACGAGATATAATCTAGTCAAGGATTAAGGTTATTACTTCTGCGGCATAATCTTCTCTATGTTTATCCTCCTGGATCACAGGCCCCTGTAAGATGTAGAAGAATAGAGAGGTCCTCGTCACATCTGCTTCCTATATGTCTGGGCTGTCTCTTTGGGAATGTCTCCTCTGGATAAATGTCCGTGCACCATCTGCCCTGCTGAAGTTTTGAATAACAACATAATAAGAGTCATTCAATGCAATGTGCTTTGCCTTCATGTAAGATATGAAGCAATTAGATAATTGTGGTATGGGCGCAGATTAGCAGCTCTGCCAAGACAAGCACGAGTTTGGACTGAATGACCCTTGTGTGATTGTTGTTCAGTGTTTCTGCAGTAGATTCACGGTAAATGTTACAGGACATTTTTTTTTTTTGTTCTCCTGCAGTTTGATGTAAAATCAGATTAGCGCTTGTGCTTCATGCTCGAAAGTTCTGTGTGGAGTTTGCATGTTCTCCCCGTGTCTGTGTAGGTTTCCTCTACCACTATAAACATGTACCATAGGCCAGGATGAATGAGAGTGTGCTTGAGAGTGCGAATGGGGAGCGACGGATGGAAATTAGCACATGGCTACAATCCGGCGTGGCGTGTTAACATGAATTAACCAAATAAACCAATACACATGAAACAGAAATAAAGCATCCGTATCCATTTTATGAATTTGCAGGCTAGTTTTTCAATATTTCTGTGACAGTGGCCCTCATTTATCAAACTTGCGTACGGTGAAATCAGAGCGTATGTGGGGTGTACGAAAAATTCCCGCCTGTTTTGGCATTTATCAATCTGAGCGCACCGTACACCTGGCGTACGGTGCGCTCAAATCCTACACCAAGTCAGGAGGTGGTGTACATGATACACCAGTTTTAACTAAACACTAAACAGCGCTGGAAAACAGTTTTTTGCAGCATGAATTGCATTGCCACACCGCATATAATCCACATCGATGATTTAAATATGAAACAAGGCTACAGCGTTAATGTTTATGGGCAGATTTGATTCAGTGTTGCGCTGCATCGCATGCTCCTCCACGTACGCCACGGGCCGAGCCCAGAGGCTCAGCCCGGACCAGAGACACTAGAACCTGGACTGCGGGGATATTTTCTTTTTTAACAAAAAAGACCGCTGCTGCTGCTGCTGCTGCTGCTGCTGCGCAATCTTTGTGTGGATGGCTGCCCCGCCTCACATGCCGCTGCTGTCGGGACACCGGGACTCACCTGGGTCTTCGTGAGGCCCTGCTCCTGTTCTGGCTGGTTTGAGCGTCAAGTCTGTGGACTGTATTCCGTGGCGCGAGCAACCCGGGTGTCAAATAAATCCTTCGACAGCACCACAGCTTTCTTCGGTCCGGACGGGTTCGTAAGGTCCGGGAGTGGCGCGCGCAGGGTCTGCTGACCGCGCGCTCTCCTCTCCTCAGGCGGAGGATCAAAGCTCGTCCCGTCGTAGGGCTGTCTTCGGTCCGGACGGGTTCGTTAGGTTCCGGTTGGCTGTGAGCTCTCCGCGCACCTGTTCCCTCCCGGAGGAAAGCTCTGCTCAGGCTGAAAGACGCGTAGTTCTGCCCCGGCTCCAGCGCTGAGTCCGCGGAGCTGACCGCTGCTTTTCGCTGGTTCAGATCATGGTCCAGAGTTTGCTCGGACTGCAGCGTTACATCCACGCTTTCTTCTTTTTACTACACATTATTTTTTGTGGTTTAATTTATACCCTTTTTTATGTTATTTAGGCCTAAAGCGTATTTAATAAATGTTTTTTTATTATTAACCTATTTCTTTTCAGTGAATGTGATCTTGGATTGGCTATAAGGCTATTGTGGGTTTCTAGTAGATTCTTAAATTTGTCTCATGCGCGAAATATCATATTTGTTGTGTTAAAAACAATTCTTAATCATTTCCTGGTTGGAGAAATGTTCCTTTTTTGCCGTGTTTCGTGCGTGCGTGCCGCAAAACCCGTGGGTGAGGCCTCCTCATTATGAATATTTTTGGGCGTTTCATTCAAATGACGCTGGGATTTCTCCGTGACATTTACCAACAGCTGCTTTTGCGTACGGAGAGATCTGAGCGTAAAGCACGGGTTCATAAATGCCACGCGCACTCTGGCGTATATCGCAAATACACCTACACATACACCGTTTTTGTACGCAATGTTGATAAATGAGGGCCAATGACCCTGGAGAGTGATCCTGCAAGTTTTGAAATGTGCATAAACCAGAGCTCCCCAGTCAGTAGCTCTCCAGCCCCTTTCTAGGTGCAGTTGTGCTCAGAAGTTTACATACCCTTGATTTTTCTTTTGACTATTTTTCAAAGAATATGAAAGACATGTGTTTGTTGTGTGAAGCCATTTGTGGTAAAAACAAACAAACAAACAAACAAACAAACAATGTTTACTCTTTTTTAAATCATAATGAAAAAAGAAAGCCCTGATCAAAAGTTTATGATCAAGAAGAATCGACCTCTTTACCATTAGATTATATACAGAACCTCTCACAGCTACCACAAAGGTCTCCAAGCTGTCATTGATGCTAAAGGGGTCAATACACAGAACAGGGAGCAACTCTGTAATTTTGGTACTTTCATTTTTATTATGATTTGAAAATAGCAAACTCCATTGTTTCACCCTATCTGGATTCCCACAACCAACCTTGTTGAAAAATAGTTTTTTAAAAAATCTGAAATTCTGCAAGGGTATGTAAAACTTTTGATTACATCTATAGCTCACTGAGACTTTTGCCATTTCAAGTTTCAAGTACAAGGTACCAAAAGCAATAAAAAGAGTTTGGCACTTTCTCCACTGAACAAGAAAACAAATCCACGTATAAAAACACAATACAAAAAAATAAAAAATCTACACATGCTTAATGACTCACATTTTAGATACATTTTCTTTTGGTTATGAACATGCTGAATATCGGATTATGTGTCATCTGGATCAAAAATACAAGGACAAAAGTATCTGTAAAATATTGATCGCTGATCCTCCTGGGTGAACGCCTCCGAAGTCGTATAGTTACACGAGCTGGGAGAGAGTGGGACGGTAGCTCTCTGACGTTTTTGTTGCATAAAAGTAGCTCGCTGGGTTAAAAAAAAAAGTTGGACCCTCGCTATAAACTCATCCCTATTAAAGCCTTACTAAATGAATCGTATACTGTGAAAGTTGGAGGCAGTTGTCGAGTATAATCTCACATTTCAACACATTTCTAGCTCGCACATCCTGATTGAGTACATTAAAAGCTTGTTTTAGCCGGAGTTCATTGCGAGACAGAGTTGCGTCGTGAACAGGACAGATTGCCCAAGCTAACACTGCTAATTTTAGCCTCTGTTTTCCTGCTTCGCGCTGGAGGAAAATGCGCTCTATTGTGACACACAGCAGTGCACACAGTTTGCTTTTCTGTTGCAAATGTCACACTGACCATTGGAAAACAATTGGAATATTAGAAACAAAAAAGTTTCAAGCTCTTCATCTTGGGTTGTTTTTGTGTTGAGGACATTAGGCCTCTCACCAGAAAAAGCCTCATCAGCTCAAATGAATTCGTAATTGCCTTTACTCTCAAAGGTTAGAACCAGTTTGATGCAACAGGTCGGCAGTGGGTTGTATAAAAATCAATAAAACAGATTTGTTTCACCAATTATTTGTTTCACCAATTTTTGCTTTGAAAAAATAAGTAAAAGCAATAATTGGTGAAACAAATCTGTTTTATTGATTATTATTTTACCTCTTAAAGGGACTATACAGAGTTTAAAAATGTTAAAATTATGTATTTCCCTCCCCCTACATGTTCCAGCCATGTCCTAATGTGTAGAATGAGCCCAGATCTGTTCACCACAACTGCCTCTGAAATCCTGCACTGTCACTCAAAAAGGTGTTAATTCAGGTCTGAAGTGCGGTCGTGCACAAGCTTAATACAGAATCTGCAGTTACACATACGACCTGAGGTGGCAGTAGTGAGTATAAAATGGCAAACTTGCATCTAGCCAAATCTAAAATCTTACTGATGAAAAAAGCAACATAGAAGTCGCAAAAGAGGGACAAAAAAAGTGATGAAAACGCAACAAAAATGTGATGAAAAACTGCCGAAAACAAGACAAAAAGTGAATGAAAAAAAGCGAGGAAAAAGCAACTTAAACACGACCAGAAAACTACGAAAACACAACAAAAATGAGACGAAAACTGGTTGTGGGGGGGTAGGAAGTTAATCTTTCTGTATAATTACAGGTTGGGGAAACACACATGACATTTCTTGAACCAGTCACAGCTACATATTTCATTTACATAATGATTTTTGTTTAAAGCTAGACAAAGGGAGAATGGGAGACTTCATTCTCAGCTTAACATGCAACCATGGCCCAAAATAAAACAGGCTCATCATTCCTGACTCAGTCCGAACCAGAGGAATCTTAAACCTCAGCTACCTACTCACCCTGAGACTATAATGGGTCTGCACAGCGGTGAACTTGGAGCAGATATAAGAGGACGACATGACCAGAAAGGCCTTATGTATGAACCAGTGATGCATTGTTCAAGAAGTTAACCAGGGAAGACCAGATAATATAGTAGAAATACAGTGGGTTGCATAAGTATCGGCCCCCCTTTAACTTTGACATTTTGCCACGTTATGGATCTTAAACATAAATATATTTAATTGAAATGTTATGCGGAAGACACACACTAAGTGACACACACTAAGTGATACACAATTGTGAAGTGAAATAATTCAAATACAGCTGCTCTGTGATGGTCTTAGAGGTCTGTTAAGAGACTATTGTGGAGCAGACAGTATCCTGAAGTCCAAGAACACACCAGACAGGTCCGGGATAAAGTTATTGAGAAGTATAAATCTGGGTTAGGTTATAGAAAGATTCCCAAAGCTTTGAACATCTCTCAAAGTACAGTTAAATACACCATCCAGGAATGGAAAGAGTATGGCATCACTGCAAACCTACCAAGACCCGGCCGTCCTCCTAAACTTACTGACCGAACAAGGACAGCACTGACCAAAGCTGTTAGCAAGAAGCCTATGATGACCCCACACACTGCACAAATCTGGCTTTTATGGCAGGGTGGCTTTTTAAAAAAAAAACATAAGAAGTCCCGTTTGCTGTTTGCCACATGGAGGCTTCTGGCAAACAGAAAACGAGACTTCTAATGGCTTGTTCTAGCCACTCTGCCATAAAGGACAGATTTGTGCTGTGTATGACTAATAGTTTTTCTATGTACAGTTTCCCCCAACTGAGCTGTAGCTCTCTGCAGTTTATCTAGGGTTTCTTGGTAACAGCTTTGGTCAGTGCTGTCCTTGTTCGGTCAGTAAGTTTAGGAGGACGGCCGGGTCTTGGTAGGTTTGCAGTGATGTCACACTCTTTCCATTCCTGGATGGTGTATTTAACTGTACTTTGAGAGCTTTTCAAAGCTTTGGAAATCATTTCAAAACCTAACCCAGCTTTAAACTTCTCAATAACTTTATCCCAGGTCTGTCTGGTGTGTTCTTGGACTTCAGTATGCTGACTGCTCCACAATGGTCCCTTAACAGACCTCTGAGACCATCACAGAGCAGCTGTATTTGAACTGACATTAGATTACACACACAGGTAGACTCTATTTAGTCATTGGGTCAACATGTGATCATTCAGAAATCATCATTCAACTTCTGAAGGCAATTGTTTGCGCTAAAAGGAAATGTGCATGCCACTCTTCACTTTTTTATTTATTAAAAAAAATTCAAAATCATGTATACATTTCATTTCACTTCATGATTGTGTCACTTTGTGTGCGTCTTCCACATAAAATTTCAATTAAATAAATTTAGGTTTATGGTCTGTAGCATCCATACTTATGCGACCCACTGTATGCAAATTCAAAGAATAGTGTTGATAATTCCAGTCAGAATGGTTACAAGTTTCAACATTCTGTTCCAAATGACCCGTTGTCCCTCGTCATATGCCTTAGCTGCTCATATGGGACGGCAGCTCCTTCATAGACGGCTCTGGGCCTGTGGGAGTGTAAAATCCTGCTCAAGTTGTCAGACACTCTCTCCTTTTGTGGTGGCCTTTCTGTTTCAATAATGACATCCCACACAAAAGATGTCAGCTCCCAAAAGTGTCCCGCATATTTTCTGACAGTCCTCGCTGGTCCTGGAGTTGAAATCGCGCAGTATCGCTATCAATTTCCATTTGAATGTCTGGACACGCAGTCCTTTTACTTTCTGCTGCCTGATAATGAGCCAATAGCAGTGTTATGCTGGATAGATGCATTAGGTTTGGCCGGCACAGCGCAGAGATGGGCCCTCACTTAGGCTCATTACTCTTGATTTGGTTGAAATTGTAATTTAACAACAAATCGATTCTCGAGCAGAGCTGACCTTTGCTGCAGAGCTTTTTACATTTTCCCTCAAAGTGCTTGTGATGCTGTGAGAGCCCCCGCTGCTATTTTAAAACATGCCGCTGTCTCATGTGACGCTCGCTACGGATCTGTCGCCTTCTGTTCAGCTTTGTTTTTTGTCATGGCTGATGGAAACACAAGAGCACTCTAATTAAGACACACAATCGGATATAAGCTCTTTGAAAACATGCCTGTACAAATAACGGAGCAGACTTGCTCAACATTTAGGGGAAGTCTGAGATTTGATGGAATCCGTTCTATAAACATAGTGAGTCTTTATTGGGAAATCTCCTCTGGGGGAAAAAAAAAAGAATTTTAAATTGGAATCAGCTGCCTCTTCGTCAGTCAATGATTAATTCGATTGACTTAATTTAGTATGTTGTTGGGATATGCACAGATTTACCTGACAAAGACTTTTTGGCCTTGCACAATGTGGTTATAAGTTTTCCTTCATATTTACATCTATGAAATGACTTGAGATTATGTATTCAGCCTTGCAGACTAAATATGTGAGAAGTATCTACACGATGTATGCCCTTGTCCAGACTTGTTCTGCATTGTATGTATTTAATTCCAAAGCTGTAGTTTGAAGTCCAAGTCTTTAAAGTGTCTTGGATAAAATGGGCCCATTTATTTAAAGAGCTGCTACATTACACAGACAATTAGGTTCTCAGAACTTGCAGCAATAATCATTTTAAAGCCTATTATAATAGCTGTAATGATTGCACTTTGAGTACGGAGTAAAAAAAAGTGATGATTTGGGGAGCTTTCAGCAGCAGTACGAAGTGTCCTCACAAATGCATGGCCAGACTGATGATTTAGGGTCTGATATCCCTGTGCATAAAAACACATTCTGGACATGCCTGGCCACTAAGGTACTCTGCAATGTTAGACTTGAGACCATTTAAACACATTGTTAGTAATCCATTTAAAGCAGCACTAAATAACTTGTTTACAATAATAAATCTTTTCCGTAGTCCCTCAGGGGGTAATACAAGTGTCAATGGGATGACTGGGGTCTTTCATCTCTCCCTGGTGTCTCTGGCCAGAAAACCACACTCAGCTTTCCCTGTCCTGACCCAGAGGCCCCAATACACACTAATGGAATCACGAAGAAGAAGCTAACAGGCTAACGGGCAAAGCTAGCTGTGGGCTAGCGCCACTTAAACAGTATTTACAGCCAAGTTGAAAAAATGATCTCCATTGTGTAATTGTACAATATATTTACTCTCACGAACAATTAATGAGTAAAAAAACGCAACTTGCTACTACACCTGCAGTGGCGCTTATGGCCTCTGGGGGCATGCTTTAAGTTAGTTGTTTCGTTGATAATGATAATGCACTCCAGTTTGAACCTGATTCTGTCTTGTTCTTGGTGCGATGGTACTTGGAGGGTGAAATATGAGGTGCTGCTTGGTTTGAAATGTTCCGGCCAGTATGTATGTATGTTTTAGTTTTTAGTTTAGTTTTAGTTTTTACCAAATTGAGATGTCTGTTTCATATACTGTCCAAACAGTGCTGCCATCACAGACAGGCCTCAGCCAATTAGAAGGCTTGTTACAACCCAATTAAAATATTTTGTATCGGTCATCTCTATGGGGATGTTTAAAATTATTTTAACTTTCTAATATTTAGCTGTATATATATTATCCAAAAATGATGCGAGGATGCTGAGCAAACTCGGCTTGTCCCCATACTGACATTCAGCTGCCATATCAAGGATGGGTTTATAAGTCAAAAGTTCAGATCCGCATGCCAGTCATGGATTATGTTCAGTGATCAGAAATGCCATTAATAAGCACCTGGCTGTTGTCACAACGCTGTGCCAGGACCACCCCCTCCATGTTTTGAATTGACCTCTGGCTTAGTAGTGTGTTGACCGCTCTACGCGAGCGAAGAGTCTAGTCGAGTTATTACACTTTCCCTAAATCGTGTCAGCAAAAATTGTCATGATGAATTGTAAAATAAAGCTGCAAATTCCTTCCACCTGACATAATGATGTATCTGATCCGATGTCTTCCATGTGTCACATCCCTCGACTTTATCTGCTATAACAATACATATCTCCAATAACTGCCAAAGTGTGGTGTTTTAGTTGTCGCCATTACCACATCTTCAGAGAGCCGGCTGAGTGCATTTTGGTGTAGAGTTACCGGCACAATAGCACTGTGATCACTTTGTCAGAGGGGATTAAGTGGATTACCGTCTCTGGATTAGGATGTAACCAGCTGGGTACATTTGTGGAAGAAAGTGTGTTTATGTGTGGGGGCGTGTTTGATTGGATTCTTGTTTTACTGGGTTTTGTCAGACGATAGGGCTGTTGGGCTCGAGCTTCCTTTGTTATTGTTATCTCCAAAGTTTGGATATTGGGATAAACAAAGGTGGAGGAGTTAAAACTAAACGAGTGTATGTTCATGCCAGATGGAATCATGCTATCGTTTCACCTTGTTTTGACAGTATGTGCATTCATATCCCTCAAAGCCAGTCATACTGTAGGTCACATGCCAGTGGACTGCTATCCTCGTCTAAAAAGTCCATCATAAAATCAATTTAAAGATCGGAATAATTGCTCTGTGTTGCTAGATATGTTTTTTAAAATAAACACATTGAGGAATCTCAGTGGATACAAACCCAAATCACATTCAAAACATCTTTTATTACCGAATAATTTCCTAAATGTCTTTGAGTTTTGCCTTTGAGTCTTGTGTTTCTCATGTTGTTGGCTCCGCGCTTGCCGTGCTTTTGCAGTCGTCTGCTGCTTCATCATCAAACACATTTTTTGTGAACAAAGTGCACTATTTATTGACTCTTCCCTTTAAGTGCAAAATCTGATCCCCACATCAAAATCTTCCCATTTCCATTGAAACCCAATCACTTTTGGAAAATATAATTTACTGACTGAAAAACTTTCAAGTCCCAATAATTAAAATTCATGGTAACGCAACACTGTGTTTTTGTAATTTGTTCACAAAATGATATTGTTTTTGGCATGACGTCTGAATTAGAATGGGAGCCAATGATGATGGTAAGTTTTGGTCTGAAATCTGAACAAGAAACAATTTTAAGAGGTAGGAGTAAAGTAATAAGATTTAGTGATCTGCCGCATGACAGCAGCAATTATAGTAACAGCTCTTGCATGTTTTATCTTAGTGTGTTTGGTGGGGAATCACTTCTCATTGTTGTCATGTGCATTCTGCATGTTGACCCATTCACATTACTTTGTCAAACCATTTTTTCCTGGTGGTATCAACCACGTAACATGCTGCGCTCAATAACAGCTTTCTAATTAAACATTCCTGACTTTCACAAATCTCACTTTGGCTTTTGCATTTAAACTAAACAGCCCTTGTTCGCACACACACACACACACACACACACACACACACACACACACACACACACACACACACACACACACACACACACACACACACACACACACACACACACACACACACACACACACAGACACAAAAAATGTTTCTGCATTTTCATTTCATTGAAGATTTTCTCAGATTCTGCGAGGAAAACGAAGGTAAAAGAGCTTCAGAAACTGTAGACCCCCGGGGTGCATTGTAACCTGAGGGATGCCTTACTGACTATTTGTTTTGCCTCTTGTTTCTTGCAATGCATTTCATCACATTCAGTCAAAAAAAAGCAATACTTTGTTTTAATAAAAAGTAAAACACGGGTTTATTGAATGAAATAGTTAGGCCTCTCATTGCAAATACGAGATAACTCCCTGATTCAACATGGCTTATCATTTACCAGTCCTTTAAAGCATTCAAAGTAGATTACACTCCTCCGCAACAAAGTCTTATCGTAGATGTAAATCTTCAAGGTTAAAATCAAATATTCAAGATTCTCTCACATCCCGGTGCGGCCCTCCTGGTCAGGATAGAGAAAGGGGACAGAATAAAAGACAGACCATAAATCAAAGTAGCTCCTGAAGGGGATACAAGAGGTCACTTGCATGTGATTTTAATGCCTTGCATGCTGACGACATGCAACGGCCATACAGGTACTGTCTGCATGCTGCTTAATGAGTGTCTCCTCTCTCTCCCTCTGCCTGTCCGCTTCAGAAGACGACCCAAATGAAGGTGGGTACTCTGTCACTGCTTGTGTCTTTTACTTATGTTTCCAGACCATGTTTTCACACAGGTTACTGAGCAGGTAGGTCTGCTGCATGGAGAGGACATCATGTTTCATTCACTTACAGACATGTGAATGACCTCAGAGTGTTTGCTACTAAACGCTATCTATGCTTTGTTGATTTGAATTAGTGTCTTGGCTGTGGTTGGCTTTTGTTTTTTTTCTTCTCACGTTTCATCTTCAGATCTAAATAAGGATTTACTTTGACAGCGTTTTCAACAATAATGGGCGCCTCACATGACCAGAATGCAAACATTTAATGAATTCATGGACAAGAGTTGCAGTACTATAAAACTATGTATAAAGATTGTGAAACAGTTTTTATTCTTTTTTTTTTTTTTACAAATTGCACTTCTATGAACGACGGGGATATGGTGCTTTGTTGCAGGCATATACAAAACATTTTTTCATAAAGTTGATTTTCTCCATTCCACTAATTGACAGTGTTATTATCAGAGGGACTAATGAAAAACAAATTGCAAACCACAATCAGCTTTTAAACGCACTGTTGACTTTCATCATTGCCATTAACTAACCACCAACATTACTCACCTGAATGAACTCCTCTTCCATGATAGCAGATATGATTAAAGTTCAGCCAACCTTAAAGTGCTGCGAATTCGGCCATGTTTATTTTCCATATAATCTGGGTCAGAGAAATGAATGCTACGCACTTCTTGTTAATGAACTCTAGTATTGTTTCCTCGTACACTAGCCTCATTTGTGGTGCGAGGTTATTTATATACTGTGCCGTTGCTGTACTCTTTCAATTGGAGTGGACCAGTGTTAACCGTTTTTAGTAAGTCGCTGATGACGCATGGCAACTCTCTTTGAGGTTGTCTACGCAAGCTCATCACTGCACCCCAACGTCTTTGCACCCCTGCCCCTCGACTACCCCTCTGTCCCGCTCTCTCCCAGCACCTCCCAAGTTGTGTTGCCGGCATCTGCTCCTGTGCGAGATGCCCACAGCTTTTTTTTCCCCCATGATCCCTTTCTCTCTTCTGATTGTACTCTTGTTTTCCTTAAAGGTCTGGCACACCTGATGATGGGCGACCAAGGTATGGGACAAACTTCCTTGTTCATTCTTCATTCCCACCATCCTTTCCGCCGTCTCCTCCCAGCGTCTGTGTGTTTCCAGGCTTGAAGCTTCACATATAACGGCAGCCATCCCCCCCCCCTCCCCCCTTTTTTCTGAAGCGACCTAGTTGGTTCTCCCATCCAGTGACTTTTTCATGTGACCCCATTTTAAACTCATTTGGCTTCAATCCGTCTCCTCTGCTGAATAGCTGTGCTCTTGCGCCTCCATATTGCCTTAAATTATTCATTTAGACCGTACATTTGGATGTTTCTTTATATGTATGTGGTTAAAAAGCACATTTACATTAACGTGGAAAAGAGGCTGTGGGACATGGCTTTCTGAATATTTTAAGCTAATCCTCATTTTTGCTGCACTGTTGCATGCAACCATTCTTCATACTATTTTTAAAGAGCGGCAGGCTGCACAAAACTGTATTATGCGAAATCTTTTATCATTGCGAAATGGCAGGCATCATTTTTTACATGCTTTTAGTTCTATTGGCGATAAGAATAATAAGGTTATGTTTGATTTTTATTGGAGATTCATGTAAAACAAGTTTCCTGCATAAGTCTTTGTTTACAATCTAGTTTGATTCAGGAGTGGCCTTGTCCTGGTTTAGTTTTGATCTAGTTGTGGTATAGTCCTGATTTACATCTGGTAAAGTTAAAGCAGTACTAAGTAACTCTTGCCCCTAGAGGCCATAAGCGCCACTGCAGGTGTCGTGGCATGTTGCGCTTTTTTACTCATTAATTGTCCGTGAAAGTAAATACTACACTGATAGAAAAGACAAAGGGAGAGAGGGATATTGTACATCCAATTACACAATGGAGATATTTTTTTTCACTAAAACTATGAATACTGTTTGCAGTTAGCTTTGCCCGCGAGCCTGTTAGCTTCATCTTCGTGATTCCATTAATGTGTATTGCGCCTCCAACCCGGTGGGGGAAAGCTGCAAGTGTGGTTTTCTGACCAGAGACACCAGAGGGAGATGAAAGACCCCCCCAATCATCTCAATAACACTTGTATCACCCCCAGAGGGACTACGAAAATGATTTATTAAGGTAAACAAGTTACTTAGTACTGCTTTAAAACTGTCATCGCTATGTTTAGACCTGTTTTGGTTCTAGTTTCGACCTTTTAGTATTGGGTTCGTGCTCGTGTAGCAGTCTATAGTCTTTGCCCCATGTGTCACCGTATCAGTAAAATGTCACATATTTGCAACATGTAGCATGGCATATTTCCAGTCACTCTAATCGTGTACAGGCATAATTTTAACGCAGAGGAGATGAGACGTCAAATGCTACAAACTTCCGCGTATTTTCATTGTCTGTCGCCATCAAAAGCCTTTCTGTCCTTCTCATCCTTTTCCTGGTTTTCCGAATCGGGCACTTATTGGTGTCTCCTCTCCTTTTTGTCTGGAATCCGCTTTCTTCATGGAACATTTCACCAAATGTTATAGGTAAAAACAAAGGTACACTCTTTTAATTTCTAAACCCATCTAGACTGTGTCACACACTGTGTTGGCTTTTTATACTCATTCTCAATGGCTGTCTAATTGTATTGTCAACTGTATTGTTTGAAGGTAGGTGCTTTTTGCATTGCTGAAGCCACCTGTTTTCCCTCTTTGCTTGGTGCATGGTTATAAACGGCCCTCACATGGGTATTGGGACACAGTAGTTGTCGTCCTAGTTCTGCTAGCGCACCACCACCTCCTCCACCATCACCCAGGGGTAACGCCGGTGTTTTGTCCCCATAAATGGCTGTGGGGTTTGGGGTTCGATAGTAGTGGGCGTCCCTCCCCAGGCTGTGGTGCTCACCTGCTGTCCCTCATGGGGTAAGTGGACTTCTGATGTTTGCTCTTTGCTGACTCTCCTCCTCAGGGCAGAGAGGGGAATCATGGCTTCTCAGGTCCCTGCTGAGCATTCAAGGTAAAAACTTTGTTTTTTCTTGCTTAAAATGGCTACGCAGTCATGCAAAATGTTGGGCTGAAAGCAACATGATCTAATTTCTTACCATATACAGTGTTGGCCAACATTATTAGAACGCTCGCCATATGTATTTTCAGTCAGTCTACTCAAGTTACATTTACACATAGCTACAGAATTCTTTGATTTCTTAGTGGTGGTAAACAAATGGCTGCCATTAGGGATGCACCGAAAATGCGATATCGGGTATCGGCTACAAATATCCGATACTGAACCAATAACAGTTTTTGCTCTCAACGCCTTAAAAACACAACTTTTACCACCTAAATCTAAGTGAATATGAGCATGTATGGGCTGTATGTCATTGTAAAGCTAAGAACCTGGAGAATTCAACCACTGAGTTAGTTTTAACCTTCGCAAATGTATTTTGGATCGCAAGAGCATGCTAAAGCTAGCGGAAGCATGCTAATGCTAATGAAAACTAATCAAGGCTGGGTAAGAAACTATGATAGAAATAGCTTAAGCCTAATAAAACAAATAACCACTGCTAAAGCCAAGTGTTTGTATTTTAAGAAATAACAGATCTAACATATTTGTAATGATCAGATCACTTCATGTGAGTTGTTTAGGCTATATTAATGTAACCTAAAATCTGTACCCAAGGATATTTAGTATAGAAAAGTCATCCATGTTAAATGTTTATAGATATTTACAACAATGGAGAAGTGAATACAAATTTTCACTCAGAGAAAGCCATTTCTAAGAAAGTCTCTTGGTATCGATAAATATCGGATATCGCCAGATACTCAAACCCTGGTATCGGTAGCAAAAAAACTGAATCGGTGCATCTCTACTTACAATCTCTCTAATCACCAATCTCAGTCACACAAGGTTAAAGTGGGTGATATCTTTTTGCCCAAGGACACAAAAATAGACTTATCTTCTCTTAAATATATTGGAGACTATCGTTACGACACAGTTTCTAATAGTTTTAGCCAATGCTGCATATTCAGACATTAATCTGGGGTTTAGTCTTGTGCTTGCTTTCATAGGTCCTCTTTTACATTGGCTCATTGCTTTTGCCAGCTATGCCATTTAAAATGTGTGATCTTTGCACCATTTTAAATTATTGTCTTGTAAAATCCTGTTATATATGAATCTGACGCCTCTACGAAAAGGTAAGTCTCTATCCTGCACGCTGATCGTTTTTGAAGCACTCACACGATGTCCCATACTTGCACTGTTGATCACTAATATTACTATTATTATTGTGGTCTGCCGTTTTTTTGACTCGTCCAAGGTAAGTTGTCTTTTATTCACGGCCACACTGGTATTTTAATCACGCTGATGATTCACACAGATTGGCGTGACATTATGCTCACACTTGACAGTTGCTGGGTAAAAATAGCACCAAGTCAAATACATCTTTAGAAAAGGAATAATTCTGCCTGAGATGACGCATTTGTGATATGTCCTTCTGTGTTTGGACGTGAAGGTTTGGTTGCTAAGTTTAGCTGCCTCTTGTTGCGTAAAAGACCACAGCCTAAAGCCATGGTTCTCAACTGGTGTAGTATTCAGGACCCACCTTCAACAGCTGCAACCCACATAATCTTTTTTCTTTTTTTTTTCCGTCTCTATCAAAATACAGTACAGAGTTCTGTTGATACAAACATTGACTGTAAGGCTAACTACTCAAAGTGATGCTAAAAATGTATCATCAGTAATGTTTGACAAATGACCACACATTTAACCTCTTAACCCCCACCTGAACTGAACACATTGTCTCAAGTTTGGCTTAACCTAAATCTGAAATTCAAATCGTGAAAAAAGTGTCAAACTAGCAACAAGAATGAAAAGAAAACGAGTATAAAAATGCAACAAAAAACGTGACCAAAAGGCGATGAATAAGTGACAAAACTGTGTGAAAAAAAAAAAAGTGTATACATACTTGTCTGGTCTTGGAAGAGCTTGGTCGCTTCCAACTTCACCCCGTTTGGAGCCATAGGAATACATTGGGAGAGGCCAAATGCTAGCATCATCTTTAGTCGTTTTGTGTGACTGAGGGCACGCACAAAGACCAGACAGGTACGTATCAACTCGTCTAAGCTCAGGTAAGACCTTATCTCAATATGTAAAAACGGTGGCCTGTTCCTTTAAGAGGTTAATAAATAGAGAGTAGTGGGTCCCATTCAGCCCCATTCATTGTAAACAGTCCCGCGACCCACCAGTTGAGAATCACTGCTCTAATGTATGTGGCATACATAACAAATATGACGCTATTGTGAAGAAGGTTTTTGTTTGGGTAAGTACACACTGCAGACATACAAGAATGTGTATCAGTACTCTTTTCTTTCTTTCTTTGCCATGGTTGCAGGCTAAGTTTGATTTAGAGATATGTGTTTGTTTTTCTATATTATGAAAGTGTAGAGTACAGCCTATTCCCAGGCCTGTTTGGTTGTTGTTGTTTTAACCCGCAAGGCCAATTCTAAATGACATCAAGTGCACACTCCCCATTCTTATATGTATATATATATATATATTTTTTTTTTATCAAGTCAACTGGTTCGGTGCTGTATTTTCACACAAAAGCACCTACCGTTCCCAATTGTACAGTTGAGCAGGTTGTGTGTGGCAGAAGGAAAGCCACCGGGACAGTCTGAGAGATGCTGACGAGGCACAAATGTGACATATACGTACGTAGCGGCCTTTTTCTAATTTGGGCTTTGGCTCTTTGTCCCATGTTGTTTTGTGCTCCTCTCACAGTCACGTTATCTTCTGTGGATAGACAGAGGATAGAGGATACAATTGCTTTTAAAGAATTGCACATGTGTTTGCGGTTAAGCTTTATAAAATATACAGGGACCACTTCAGGAGCCCCGCTGTCATATTAACCGCATGCCGCCTTTTGCCTCATAGCCTTTGAGCCTTAAGTGCTATGTGCTGCTGTAGCTTGCTCCCCTGCCCTATGGATAGCTCTAATACCTCGGGCACACAAATCACTGGGGTATTTAATTGCTGTCATCACAATAAAGTGCTGTGCTGCGGCTTAAGGGAAGCCCGCACATGCAGCTTACAGGTATACAGCCGGGCTATTTGCAAATTAGTGTACTTTTTAATGTAATTGCTTTCACTGTCTAAAGACGGACGTGCACATTACACGGATTTGACTGAGATCGGCGGCAAATCTCCGGGCCCTCCCAGGCTGTTTGCTCATGTGGCGCCGACCGAGTTTTGCATGTCAAATTAAATGCATGTCTGAACTCCAAACACTCCCCCCTTGTACCGCCGCATAAACACCTGGGATTTACGGTGTAGCAGCAAAGAAACAAATTATACACAGCACAACATGACAAAATGACTGCTAATTCTAGGTTTTAACAGTTATCTGGAGGCAAGGCAGTTTTTTTTTGTTGGCTGCGCCACATAATGACTCACACTCATTTGTTTTGCCCACATAGATACACTGATAATGAGTAGAAATTGGCTTCACATGCTGACAACAAAATGCATGCAGGAAAGAATATCTCGGACACGTTTGCTTTGTATTAGGTCTAGCTCAGTTGTTGTGGGTTTAGCCTGATTCACTGTAACTACAAAAGGTGTTGCTCTATTTACCAGCCCGGGGGTACCCAAACTTTTCAGGCCGCTACTACTACTGTTAGAAAATAATGTATACAAGCAGTCGAACACTTAAAGTTGAGTTAATATGATACTTTAGACACTATTTTTCTGTTTTTCTATATTGAAATCATCTCAAGACCCTCTGTTCAGTGGCTTGCCCCACAGGGGTCGCAATCCCCACTTTGGAAACCACTGTCCTTTTTTGCCTTATTGTTTTATGTCATGGATTTAGTTGTGGATCTGTGACCTGACCTCATAAATAAGTGCTCAGCAGTTTATAGCAACTTCTGTCATTTCATTTACAGTGTGAATCACATGCTGCATGACAGCTCAAATTTGCCTCTTGTCGAGGACTTTGGCAGAAACATATACATGTTGAAAGCTCCGGCTGCCAGAAATAAACCTGCCACACTTTTTCTTCACATATCTGAGGGGAATTCATCACGGGGGAATAGTAAAAGGCGCTGAACAAATAGAGCCCGCTTTACAAGGGACAATTTTTCATTAGCTCCACATATGGTGGTGGTAACAGCATATGTAGTCACAGCTGCCCTTGGCTTAGAGCATGGCCACAAACAGTATGCAGGGTTATATAGGCCACTATACCTCACTGAACATGGAGGTCCAGTTTAAAACCTTAATTTTATATTATCAGCATTGTTGTTTTACAATACCATAAATGCAAGGTTGTCTTACAATACCATAAATGCAAGGTCTAAAAGGCGGGGTACATGGGTGTAATTGCTGAGATTGTGCTTGTAACATTTATAATTGTGGTGAAGAAAAATACTGCTCAAATTCTTGAATAGTGTAGAACATTGGTTTCCAATGGTATTTTCTGTGTTCTGTAACCGTGGACAGACACAGTAGAGGACCCTGCCATCTTGATCCTTAAAATGCGCTCTGATTATGTCAAATGTCAGGAGGTAAATGTTGTCGAAGCTGAGTCAGAATTTTGAACAAGCACAAACTTTCTCAGCATATGGCTAACATCAGTGCCATCTGGTCTGAGGAGCTCAGGCCTGTGAGAGTGAGGGGAGCTCCAGGTGCATGCAAATGGTTTCCTCTTTGTTTATCTCAGATGCTTGTGCGATAACATACTGTGAAGATTATATGCTTTTGACCTGGAACAACCTTAAGCTTCACTGTTATACTAACTGCTTTGATAACGCTTTTAATTATCGCACCATGTTAAACACTAGGGATGGGACAAGACCTCGTGAGATTAAAAAGTCACAAGATCTCGATCGAATGCCACAAGATTTTTTGACCCTAAGTAGATTAGTGTTGTCAATTTGTTTCTTTATTTTACTGCGCTGCATCCAATATGCTTGTTGTTGACGGCTTAAAGGAATATTTAGTTAATACTTACCCACCAATGTTTACATAATTTATTGGTTTGCATTTTACTGTTCAGCAATTATACATATTTCATCTTTATTTATGATTACAAATAATGTCAAAATCTCGTCTCGTGCTCGTGGACTTTGGGGCTCGGCCCACACCTATTAAACAAGTGCTGCTCAAATGCATTCAGGTTTATTGTTTTATGAGATAACGCCTGTTATAATATAGTTTTACACCAGTAAAATGTGCAACTTTATGAAGGAAAGTTGAATGTTCTAAAATACGACTATAAGAGATAATCCCAGGGATAGTATTACAATTAGCTGGCCCTTGTTGCGCGCCAGGTATAAAGGTCAATTGTAAAATGCTTAACTCTTTTTAGGTCACAAGCTGTGCCGTTAAAATAGGTCTTCAGACAAATCCAGGGACACATGGATATAATTGTGTTAACTGTTCCTTATAAAATGGGTCTTTTCACCGGCCAAATGCACTTTAAAGTCATACTCTTCTTGTATTGTATTTCATTAGATTAAACGTTAATCTTCAGCTATGGGTTTCAAAGTGCCACAATAATTGAGCCAAAATGCAACTTTAGTCGCATCCAGGCAGCTCCTTAAGTCAAAGCATAGAGAGGAGAAAAGTGTTTACCCAGGCATTATCTCGCAACTGTCAACGCTTTGCTCAGCACCGACTTTCTTTGCTAAATTTCGCTGAGAGCTTCCCACGTAGAAGTTTAGCAAAGATTTGTTTTTGCATATTTAAGCAAGTGAATTGCCAGGCTTCATTAAAAATCTAATTCCTCACTCGCCTGATTCACTTATTCTAACAGGACGTTCTGTTGCGGCTTAGACTGTAAATGTCACAGTTAAATATAGGGGTCTGACACAACTATCTGACCAACTGTGCTGATGAATGATCAAACAACACATGTAATGCTCTTGGAGGACACAGAGATATGTTCAAGCGATGCCAGGTATCCTTTAGTTCACTGGTAAATGCTTTTTAATGCCTATAATCCTATTTCTATGCATCCTTTCTTGGAGGACTGAAAATTATATCCACTTATAATCCATGTTTACAAAATCTCTTCTCTAATCTCTTGTCTTAAACTTGTGTGATGTATAATGTGCACCTTACAATCAAGCGTTTTCCAACCTCTAAATGTTCTAATCAAGTGACAGCTTAACCAAGTCTATTACAGCCCACCTCAGTGTGTGTAAACATGGCTGCCTATTCTCATGTTCAGAAGTCAATACACCGCTAATGTAGCCTCCCCGACTGTCTTAGCCGCTCCGCACAGTGCCACAGGGCCATCACCGCCGGCTACAAACAGCGTAATTGTACTTGATGGGTCACAGAGGCACTTTACTGCTGCAGAGACGGAGAAAACACACTTCTATCACCAAGAAAAAAGAGAAGTAATTGCCCTGAGATTTGTGAATCTTGACAAGGCAGATTGGCAAAACTGCACTAAAGACACATCGATTAGTGCACTATGATACATTCAGGTCCAGTGGAGGATAAAGGGAGCAGAACAAGGGTTTAGGGAGACAATCAAAGGGAAAGCCATGAAGAAAACATTGTCCATGCAAAAGGCTGGTGTCTGCTCAAAGTCTGCTCAAAACTTGTCCATGACTAGACGGGTGAACATTTAAGTGGACATATTTTATCAGCATTGACATTTTAGATTTTATCATTTTGATTCATGTGTATGAGTGGAACTTGATGAGAAAGGACTGCTCTTTTAAAGCAGTATTAAGTGACTTGCTTACTTTAATAAATCATTTTCGTAGTCCCTCTGGGGGTAATACAACTGTTAATGGGATGATTGTTTTTTTTTTCATCTCCCCCTGGTGTCTCTGGCCAGAAAACCACAATTGCAGCTTTCCCTGCCACCGGGTTGGAGGCCCCAATACACACTGACAGAATCACAAAGACGAAGCAAGTAGGCTAACGGGCAAAGCCAACTGCGGGCGCCACTTAAACAGTATATACAGCCAAGTTTGAGTGAAAAACATAATCACCATTGTGTAATTGGATGTACAATATCCCTCTCTCCCTTTGTCTTTTCTGTCAGCGTATTATTTACTCTCACGGACAATTGATGAGTAAAGAAACGCAACATGCTAAGGCACCTGCAGTGGCGCTTATGGCCTCTAGGGTTATGAGTTTCATAGTACTGGGGATGTAACGATATTGACGATATCATGGTAGTAAAAGTGTCTTGATATCGTGGTCGTGTTATGATATTAAAAGGGCAGGTATCCGTAAAAAAACAAGAATAAACCTGCTCCCGACAGGGCTTTGTAAACTGTAGCAGTGAAATAATGCACCGTGCCATATGAAAGTGACGTGTAAATTTCAGTCTCTTCAATTTGTTAATATTTAATCCTGTGGCGCGTGTCATGCGCGTGTGTGCGCATCCAAACAAGACACATGTGTGTCATCACTTATCGCTGAACTGAAGGCTGTAGATGCTCCAGACCAGACCTCGAAAGTTAGATCCTCCAAAAGCACTTCAATTATAGATCCAGTGCCACAAATGTGAAAGACAAATGCGTAAAATCCAATTTTGGTCATAATTTGCCGTAAAAGCTTTGTTTCCAAAAAAGTCCAAATATAAAGTTGTCCAGGAACAGCCCAAATAGAAGTGTCACATAAAATGCTCTGCGAATTTCTCAATTGCCAAACCAAAGCGAAACTGAAATTTAACATTTAACGAGCAGATGGCCCACACTGCGCTTCTTTTTTTTCTTCTTTTTTGATTTGTTTAACCTTAAAGCCCTACATGCATCCTCTTCTCCCTTGCAATATAGATATTTTGACATTTCTGAAGAAGAACTTTAACAAAGGCTCGGCCAGTGTTTTTCTGTCGGCCTTTTGCCTGATTATTAAGTTATGTTCCTAGATAGTTAATTGTTTCAACAGACTGTTTTTTGTTGTTGCCTGGAACGTTCATGATTGATTCTACACATTCTACACTGTGATCAGCATTTATGTTGTCATGGTTCATACATAGATACAACAGTGAATGGCCTGGTTACTGGCAAAAGCAGGTAAAATGTCTTTTTCTTTGGTTATTATCATCAGAAACACAATACCGTGAGCCTCTCCACGATATCGCAATAAATATCGTACCGTGAGATCAATATCGAAATGGTATCATATCGTGAGCTTTTGATACTGTTACATCCCTACTTAGTACTGCGTTAAGCATAATGTTGCTTAGGGAATTACCCATGACACAAGCTACCATTTTTATCAGTGCATGTTAAAAATAAATGGTGCGGTTTTGGCTCAGAATCCTCATAGTTCAGTGACGGTTTATGGGCTTTGAAAATGTGGCGGATACTTCCAAGTTCTTTCTATTATGCAACAAAAGCCAAGTACAAGGGATTACCTGCATGAATGAAGCAAAGTACTGTATCATGTTCCATTGTTAACTTTTTTACAATGTATTGTTGTTTGACGGTGCTGAACATAGAAACCACATTCAAAATCAGCCACCCGTGTTCGAGCAACCTTTTGGTAAACTATAATGTTGATTGTAGGAAATAGAAATAGTCATGCATGTTGTGGATTGGGGCCTGGTTTGCTAAATGACAGCGCTTCTTGAACATGTATCTGTAGCATAAACGAAAACATGTTCTTAAAAAGAAACAATATTTTACCATAATTTGAGCTCCAATACTGATTTGACAATATTAATAAAAGTAGGGTTATTTGTGTTTGAGGAGCAATGTTTTCATAAATCAAAAGTGCATGGCGGGCGGTTTGATCGACATGTTTTGCTTCTTTGTGCCAGTCTTCCTTTCATCGCCAGCATCACTAATCAGATAAACAGACTTTGCGCCTTCATCTGCAACTGTCATTTAGAAGCATTTTTTAAGACTATTTCAGAGAGTAGATTTCTCCCTGATGGCCACCCATATCAATGGCCTTTCCCAGAGAATATTTATAGCTGACAATGACACACAAATAATTTTTCCTTAGCTAAAGAAAAGGTGAATCTGGAATAAAAGGTTGAGATCGATACGAACAGGGCTCGTCTGGCTTCCCAGGTGGACTGCAAGGAGATCTGCCAGTGGATCAATAGAGTAGGTCGATGGCAGCCCCAGACTTACTGCAGGGTTGAAAAACTCTATTTCTTGGCCCACAGAAGGGGGGAGGATGGATCTCACTAAGATTGATAAAATGTTGATACCTATACTTCAAATGCGCACTTTGCATGTCTGTTTGTTTAGTTTTGTGTCCACTCAATCATGCATTATGGCTCTTTCATTGACGGAGGATGGCTGCTCTGTAGTTATGGGTTGTGGGTTGTGCACACTGGGCTGGTTTGTGTATCGGAATGACATAAATTGCAGACAGTACATGTTTATAGGGTGTCTGTAGGAATAAAGAGGATGGTTACGGGCGATGATTTAAGGCCAGACAGCACAATAATGAGCCCTTGTCAGCGCTGTAATCTTTATATCCTCCTATAGAGTTAATCAATGTCACTCTTATCAAATAAATGTCATCCAAATATGTGGAGAAGTGTCTCTGACAATAGAAATCAGAAACGTAATGTTTAAGTTGACGTTGATGAAAAAATAGCAAAAGCATCCAACAAAATAATTTCAGCATGAGCCCCCAAAGCTGCCACTCAATAGGTTGGGTTCTTGCTCAAAGATTTGTTTGGGTATTTATCTCAGTTGGAGAGCAGGGACAATGGACACCACAGGTAAATTAGAATAAAGATATCTCCAGTCAGAAAATCAACAAATGTTAAATCTTTGGGTTCACAAACTTGCCCTGACTTTAAGTCTTTTCAACCGACAACAATGATCCTTGTTGAAATAATAAAACCCATTTACTTAAAGCAGAACGAAATAACTCTAAAAAGAAAGAAATCAAGAAAGAAAGTGGAATAAAATAATGGAATGAAATTGAAAAAACAAGAAAAAATTATAATAATTATTAATATTATTAACATAATGATATTATAATGATAATAATAATGGTGTAAAGAAAGGAAAAACAAAACAAAAACACAATGACAATGACATCCCTATGATTATTACTGCTATTCATAGTGCTAAGTGCAACAATGCATTTTTTGTATTTATTTATTTTGGTGTGTTTTGTTAAAGGGAAGTGGATGGGACATGAGGGGAAAAACCACATAGTGTCTTGTTTGTTGACAACTTATGTGAAATAAAAAGATAAGAAAAAAAAAAAGAACTAAGTAACTCATGCCCCTAGAGGCCATAAGCGCCACGTTTTTTTTACTTATTAATTGTCCATGAGAGTAAATACTATGCTGAGATTGATATTGTACATCCAATTACACAATGGATATATTTTTTGTACTCACGTGGCTGTAAACACTGCTAAAGTGGCGCTAGTCCGCAGTTGGCTTTGCCCGTTAGCCTGTTAGCTTCTTCTTCGTGATTCTATTGTAGTGTGTCTTGTGCCTCTGACCCGGAGGCAAGAAAGTTGCAATTGTGGTTTTCTGGCCAGAGACACAGGGGGAGATGAAAGACCCCCCAATCATCCCATTAACACTTGTATTACCCCCAGAGGGACTACGAAAAGTATTTATTAAGGTAAACAAGTTACTTAGTTCTTCTTTAAAGTTGTCAGAAGCACAATTAAATAGTTTCAGCCTGGATTTGAAATTGTGAAGATGTGGGACAGGCCTCAAATCTGACCAAAGACTGTTTTAGATTGAACTGAAACTCAGCCTCAATATGTTTAGTCCTGACTCCAACATCTCAGAGATGTACTTGGGCGCTAGAAGACATCGATTGAACCAGGTCAAAACATCTGCATATTTACAGTTACAAAAAAAGCGAAATCAGTCAATCGATTCTATCCATCTGTTAAGCGCGCTACGTCGTCATGGCAACAATACACTCATTTTAAACACGTGAACTCAAGACGCTATTGATGAGAACCCCCAAACTATAACTTGCAATTCAGCAAAACCCCAGACAAAGTTTCCTGTTGTAAAGGTATTTAGCAAACAGTAAGGTATTTACCGTTATTCTGAGACCATCCGAAGCCTAAATTGTGGCTCTTTGCACTGATGCATAGCGAGGAAATGGCACTTCTCCCAGTGGGAAATTGAATAGTCCATTTCCAATCGAGTGTGCCCTGGAAAATCCATGGGGGTCAGTGGCAATTTGTCTCAGGAGGTCTGCACCAGAGTCATTATGCCCAGGACCAACATGTCCCTGGGGCCTGCAGCACTTGAACAGAATTCCCGTTTGATGTATATAAAACATTTTCCCTTTCCTTGGCTTTTCTCCCAGAGTGGAAATAGGTATGAAGCCCCCAATGCTCTCATTCAGTTAAAGGCAGATGAATTGTGGTTATGCAACAGCCTGCACAGTAATCATACAAAGCTACTATCATGGAGTGAATTTTAAGTGAGCCATTTTTCACACTGTACATGTCCTTTGTTCAACTGTTCGCCCCTGGAGAAAATAGACCAACGCACAATGCTCAATTTTCATGTTTTATCTTTTATGGGATATTTTGCCTTGTTTGTTATTCAAACAGATTAAACTCTTGTTATTTTAAGTGGACATACATCACAATGAGAGAAATATGATTCAATATGAATATCCTACTAATCTGAAGTCAGTGTTTAGAAGATCAAACCTGATTGGTCACTTTACTGTCTTGTTCTTCAGGTGTATTTACTTATTGGACACACTTACACTCTCTCTTGCTGTGAACTTATAAACCAAAGTGGCCATTTATTTGTTGTTTTTGAGGAAAACTGTTTATATTTATTTTGTTCTAAATTGTTTTATGTACTCTATATTGTCAAAATGCTTTGGAAGCTGATAATCTAAACGCAACTGTGTCCAACCTTTTTCGAGAAACATTTAGTTTATTGTGTACAGCTGCGGCATCCACTTCATATTTTACTCGTACTTGATCTAAATCACATCTGCTTTTGTAATTAAGAGCCATGGCATGGTTTCCTCTGGGATAACAGTTTAAGTACGGCTGCACTTGGCTCTCAGCACGACGTTGCTAATTTCCATCTTGGCTGCAATTTGATCTTTAAGAGCGGAGCATCTTCTGCTAATTTGGTTTCTCCCTTTACGGTCAACTTGCTTCAAACGGTTAACAGACATGCAGTGTGACAGTCACCGTGTTGTCTTGAGACTATAGACAGAAGTACATCCATAACTCAAAATACTAAAGCCTATTGTCTCTCTGTTTCCGTACAGCGCTAAGACATGTTTCAGATGAACAGTAAATTGCATGTAGTGAATGCCTGCCAAGCGTTCCTGTGACATAACATGGTAATGAAGCGGAGCTAAATATCGAGGCTGAGGACAGGTCAGCACTATGCTTTCCGGGGAAACCAAGACCGAGTTTAACATCTTCTATGTGAGCACAAATCTAACATTATAGCACCAAATTCAAGACCCTTATCACTACGCATTAGCCTGCTGATTGACTGCCACTGCCCAGGGTTTATCCCACCTAAAGCCCATAGTTGCTGGGATTTTCTTGCTTCAATCCAAAATGAGGATGAATATAATATAATGAAGCAGGAACAATGCACAATTCATAAATGTTTTTCCCTTTATGCTCCTGTCATACCACTACCATTAGTAAAAAAAAACAAAATATGAGAAAGCGCAGGAGAGAACAGATGGTCTCCTCCTCTCATATTCGGTTTTATATTTTATTTTTATTGCCATTTGCTTTTTGCCTCTGCTCTTGTTAGATTGAAATCACCTCCGGATTGCCCACACGTCTTCATGGAGAGCGAGAGCGCGAGTCCTAGAAAGCCGGGGGTTGATTTACATGACCACTTGATCCATGGACGCTGTATTAGTCAGTAGAAAATGAGAACCCAAGCTTTAAATGCACTCATGCTGCTAAATTATTCAACGCTAGCATGTCATCTAAGGTTTTGACAATGCCGTTTTATTGTGGGGTCTTATGGGAAATTAGCTGATTCCATGGGAGTAATGCAGTATTCTCTTTACTGTAAGTAAGCATTGATTGACTCCCAGAATGCCTTGTATATATTATATTATATTGGCATTGAGGGTGTACTGCTCAGCTAGTTTTGGAATCTTTTTTTTTTTTTGCTATGTATTTCCACACAACATTAATGAGCCTGCATATGTGACACAGTCTATATGGCTGTGGCTAACCTATAGAAGCTCTTATATGCCCGCATTATGTATTTGGTCCATACTCTGAAGGATTAGCTTTGATGTGTCCCATTGCACTGCTAATTATTGCAGTGTTATCTCTTCAGAAGAATTGCCTTTCATATTCCACAGCACCCAGTCCATATCTTCATCAGATATTGCAACCTATATTACTCCCCGTGGCTTATGCTTGTCGATGATTCTATGTATGAAACAGATTTGTATAAGAAACGTGATGAATGTTACTTCAAGGTGTCTCCATTGGGAAATGTGTTCTCTACATTTGCCCTAATGGCACTAAAGGGCAGACTGTCATTCACTGATGTTTTTTTTTTTTTTAACTCTACACATTTTCCAGGTGCATATTTAAGGCTCTATATGTGTGAGGTGGCTTCAATGCAGGATAAACTTCTACCTATTGCAATCTTAAACAGAATAGCATCATCTTCCTATGACTTGAAAAATATATTGAATTAAATATACTACTTTGTTCTCACTGCTTTGAGTCTAAACTTTGTTAAAGCAGTACTACATAACTTGTTTACCTTAATAAATCATTTTCGTAGTCCTTCTGGGGGTAATACAAGTGTTAATGGGATAATTGGGGGGGCCAGAAAAGCACAATTGCAACTTTCACTGCTCTGACCCGGAAATCCAATACACACTAATGGAATCACGAAGAGGAAGCTAACGGGCAAAGCTAACTGCGGGCTAGCGCCACTTAAACAGTATTTACAGCCAAGTTTGAGTGAAAAAAAATATTTCCATTGTGTAATTGGATGTACAATATCCCTCTCCCCCTTTGTCTTTTCTGTCAGCGTAGTATTTACTCTCATAGACAATTAATGAGTAGAAAAACACAACATGCTACGTTACTTAGTACTGCTTTGAATTATGCTACATCTCTTTAACCTCTTAACCCCCACTGAACCATACACATTTTCTCCAGTTTGGCTTTACCCAAATCCAAGAAAATGCCCAAGAAAATTAATTAAAAATGCAACAAAAAAGTTACAGAAGAGCAGCTGAAACACAACGTGACGAAAACACTTCAAAAAATGTGACAACAATACAGCAACAGCGTAACAAAAAAGCTTTCAAATGAGGCATTACTCTGTTGCTATGCAGTGTCTCAAATTTATTTGTAATGATGCATTTCTTGCATTCCTATTCTTCATGGGGATGAGTTCATGAGCACTTTTGACAGCTTTCAAGTAGCAGAGTGCCCCAGTAATGTTTACACTAGTTGGTCTCCATCAGGCTAATTAATGTTGATGCAATCGCTCATCATACCCTGCAGACACAGCACATATTTCTGTGCCCACAATACACTGCATTAGGGCAAAATGGGTTTCAGTATACTACTGTAAGAGTATGAGAAATAGTTACGGCCCCCATAATGCATCAACATATATAACTGTATTTGGAGAAGAGCCTTGAGTTGCTTGGGGACATGAATTCTTGCTTTTGTGGCATTACATCATTTTGCAGCCATTTCCCTACACAGCTCAAGCATGTGACTCCATTATCTTCATCAAATGCTTTTTAATGCCCATGTTTCCAACAATCAAGGACCATACACTCTAATTGCACATATATGTTTTTCATCTTGTGGGTTCTTCTGTCTGCCGTAAGCCCATGTCCCTTGGCTCTGATAGGGTTCACAGAGGAGCAGTCGCATTTCAATGTCCCTCATACAAAATCCCCGTTTGTCAAGGCCTCAATAAAAAGACCACATGAATAGTGCTGTGAATATAAGTCGAGCAAGTCAGGCGTTTGAGAGCGGTTTCATTTTTTGAGGCGACTCCAGATGTTGCATGCAAAGCTACAATAATGATACAAAGATTTTTAATGAAAATATGTTGTCAGTGAACCTTTCATTTCTTTGCCTTTTATAAAACTCTTTTGCATTTTTGATTATATTCAAAGGAAGATGATAATCCAGGGTCTGTAGCTTTTAATGGCAAAATGCAATATGTTCAGTTTTGTCATCCGGATATGCACGGATTATCATACAAAGGATCATGTCTTGCACAATCTTAAAGTACGTCACCCTCATCCTCTCTTCTTGTACTGAATTCATTCATATCGAAGCCAAAACTGAAATATGTTTGAGAGGATAGTCTCTTTACACTCAGGAAATTAAAAATAGAAGTTTAATACGGAGTTGTCTGTTAAGCGGCAGACGGGGATCGCACTGTGACTTTCATATCCTGACTGTGTTATCTGAGCATTAATGCTAAAAAAAAAAAAAAACCTGTCCCTGGCTGCTCACTGACTATACGACTTTAAATGAGAATGCAGTCTATGGGATGTGTGGATTTAAAGATCTTAGAGACACCAACCACTGAGTACGCGATCAACCTTGAAGTCATTAATGAGAAATTACACAGGTGCACATTGTGAACTCCAAGTGAGGGAATTACTCTTTAGATTTGCTTTGAAAAGCTGAAACCTTGTGAGGTTACTCGAAGGTCACAAATTGGAAGATTTTTGTAAAATGAATTTTTCTTTTCCACTTTTTTGGGGAGTTGTCCTTGTATTTGGTCATGTTGTTGTTGCCTCTGTATTTGTAAGTATTTGCCGATTTCTGGAGTCTATCTTGTGCAATTTCAGGTGTTGCGTATCCTAAGAAATAACCAATGCAATTTTAGATTTTGGAAGCTCCTAAGATGCTTGTATACAGAGTCATGACAAAGTAATGCCTAAAAATAAAAAGTGTAACAACGTGTGCCAAATAGGTTGGGTTAATAATATCATGACGTCAAAATCTCAGATGGAGGGAAAGAGCCGATATCTATGAAAAAAAAAAAAAACATTTGTGCCTAATTTTGTCAGTAATTAAAGCAGTGCTAAGTAACTTAATATACCCTTCTGTTGTTACTCTGGGGGTACTACAAGTGTTAATGGGATGATTCAGGGGTCTTTATCTCCCCCTGGTCTCTCTGGCCAGAAAACCACACTTGCAGCTTCCCCTGCCTCTGGGTCGGAAGTGCAACACACACTAATATAAACATGAAGAAGAAGCTAACGGGCAACGCTAACTCCGGGCTAGCACCACTTAAACAGTATTTACACCCAAGTTTGAGTGAAAAAAAGTGCAGTGGGGCTTATGGCCTCTAGGGCCATGAGTAACCGCTTTAAGTCCACAAAGGAGCCTTTTTACAATACTAGCATAGGAGGTTATATCATGGCCATTGCTTCAAAATCATGCAAACCTCTCTTCAGTGTCCCGACCTCCACTTTGGGAACCACTGCCTTAAACTATGGACAAAACATCTGCAATGAAGGCAGTTTGAATGCAACCTAGTGGCAAAATTAATTTGACCATAAAATTAATAAAAAGCATTTCCATACACGACAAAATGGAACAGAATGAAAGATTGTCGACCTTTTATCAAACCCGCATCTTTACCATGGAGGACAGACTGTCGGGAGATTATTATGAGTCTAGATCACATGTCACGCAGGCATGTCTCGAGACGGGCCGTGATTGTGATTTAGACCAAGCACCACGCGTCATGTATCATTTAACAGCGCCGTCGCTCACGTTTTCTAAATCTTTAATGTCGGCGGTTGTGTCAGTGACTAAAATAGGCTCGGCACTTTAAGACCTGCGGATGCCTTGCACATCATCAAGTGTGAAATATAACAACACCGCCCTGAGCTGCGCCTGCTGCACCCCTGGAGAGACCGCTGTGAGATAGGGGCTCACGCACAATTATAGAGGAGAGCGCTGCCACGGCTCCACCTCCTTCACGCGGCTTCATGCTATACCACGGTCCTTATGGAAAGCTCCGATGATAACCGCTACCTCCTCTCTCGCGCCATCTCTCAATGCATTTCTGTAGCGCTTTGAAGCACCTGGCACTGTACCTAGAGGCAGGTTATTAGAGAAATTTTGTCGAGCCACTCCAAGCACTTAACTGAAAACGTTATTTTATCTAAAAGAAAGTGTAAAAAAGGAAAAAAAAAATGAACTCCCGCAATTCAAAGTGTAGATGTTGCGTTGAGGTGCCTCATCTCTTTTTAAAAAGCCCCCACTTGTGCCTGCTTTATGGCTACATGCTTTTCAAGAGGCACTACATGTTCTCGCGGTGGCAGTATTGGCAAGGTGTCCTTACCGTTCTGGCGGCCTTTCAATGTAATCACACAGCACTCCGGTGAGTCACTTCATTATATGTTCGGGATAGCAAAGTAATTAGCGTCTGTAAGAAGCACAAAAGTGAGTCATTGTTTCACCACTGTGCATTGGTTGAGTAGGAAATGAAGAGTCAATTAATACGTAGTTGTTGCCTTCATTTTTATCTTTGCCTCTCACAAAATTGTATTGCAGTACAGACCGGCGTACCAACATAACACTCAAGTGAGTAGTTTTAGTACATTTAAGACCATTGTGACATAGTAGGGTTTCTCGATTATTGAAAAAATAATAATCACGATTATTTTAGTCATAATTGGATGAGGTGAACTCTAATGTCAATCCTTTGACAGAGCTATTTTACACTATAGTTGGCATTTATAGACCCATTACAATGGTTTCATTTACCCCACTTCATCTATTTAGAAAAAAAATCACGATTATTCAAACGATTATTTGTTGCCTTTAAAGGTCCTATATCATGCAAAATCGACTTTTTGGAGCTTTTAGCCATGTTGTTATGCTATTTCCTTATCAAAAACACCCCCAGAGTGGTTTGTGGCTTCATTCACGCAGCTCTCAGTAATCCTCCTGAATCCTGCTCTCTGAGCAGCTGCTCCTCCCTCTCCTGGTGAACGACTGAGTTTTCAGTTGTGTCGTAACAGCGGAACGGAAGTGCTCAGCGTCTGTAATGTAATGTCTTACAGCGTGATTTTAATTTGTATAATAGCTTTTTCATTACAAAACAATCCCTGAGCGTCTGAACAGATCAGTCATGTTTGCGCTGCAGCTGTGAAGATGGAGCTCGTTGTCATCTATTCCGGACACACCTTTTCTTTAGTCTTACCTAATGATAATGTCACGGAGAAAAAGAAGCGCGTTTGGCTACGAGGACGGGAGTATATTCAACCTTTTTCAAGGAGAGGCCACTCGTCTAGCTGTTTTTTTTCTCCGGGATTCAGCGACTATCACCAAAATAGTGTTTTTCTGTGACTGTCTCTGATGGATGTTTGGGGAACCTTCGCCAGAACCAAAGTGGATTAACTTTTATAACCAACGCGAGTCCCATAATGTAAACAGCGATGGAGCAGAGGGTGAGTCAGTCCAAACGCGGGTTAGCTTGTGTGTTAGCATATTAGCATGTGTGTTAGCCATTTATGAAGCTGTGTTGCAGATGTCAACTCCGTATAACTGCATCGTGAAGTGACTTCACTTATTGCTGTTTATTTATATTACGGTAAAGTTGTATGTGCGGAGAGAGGGGGCGGAGTTAACTGAATCGAAGCGTTGTGTCTTCCTGGTTCGAAAAATACCTCCAGAAAACACTTATATTTATCACAAAAATGAGTGCTCCATAATGGTAGAGGTACAATATATCATATAAATGCCTATACTTAACTTTGGAATGGCTAAAATAGCATGATATAGGACCTTAAAAAAAAAGTATATCATTATTTTATTTTATTATTGATAAAAAAATAAAAAAAACCTATGCTGCAAGTACAAATGATTTCAAGTATGCCTCGATTGAGGAGAAGTCTCTGTTTCACACCTGCCCCCTGCTGGCCAGCCCTCACACCTGCGCAAGCAAACTGAGCAGCGCAGCCTGATGACATCATCACACAAATGTGAAGGGAAAATAATCCCAGCGGCGTGAAATAGTGCAAGTTTGCTTTGTTTCGTGAGATCGCTTTGGATAGACAAGCGGGAGGGCATCCTTAATAATCGTTTTTTCTATAATAAGGTAAAAGGATGAACATCCTTATCATCAACCAAACATTTACTAAAGCTACTACTATTTATTTTTATTTTTTTTGTAATGCATTGTGCTGAAGTGCTGTGTTGTTTTGTAATCCTGGGTTGGTGTTAGTTTGTAACTGTTGAAATTGTTACATACTGTTTGTTAGTCTTTTTGAATAGTTAAATAGAAAAAAAAAAACTTTTTTTTCCCGATTATGCTATTTTTGTAATCGTTTAGTGTAATAATCGAAATCGTAATCGAATTTTGATTAATTGCACAGCCCTAACATATAGTGAAAATAATTTTCTTTTGTCAAATGTGGCTGTTATTGTACATCAATACGCAAGCACACGCAGCAAAGTCTGATCGTTCAAGAAGCTGGATGTTTCTTGATACAGACAACCGATGTTTCAACCAGCTGTCTCGATTTATCTGCCTTTGTTTATTTATTTACTTGGATATCTGAGGATTTCTCTTTCAATTTGAAATGTCTGTCCTTTTTTTTCTTTTTTTTTTTGGAGCAGTTTACTGTTAAGCCATCGCATTTATACAGATACCCTTGTCTTATACACTGCCCCAAACAAGGGATCAAAGCCTCTCACAATGAATCATGTACAATATCCACGCACTTTGTTGACATTGGTATTTTCCAATCTTGCCGTAGCCCGCCCACCGCGGCCCCCTAGAGGACGCAGAGATGAGTAAAAAGTCTCCTAAGGTGTTTTGGAGACTGCTGACAAGCTGTTCTCCGGCTATTAAATCCATTGCTCACTGTCAGAGTGGCCCGGGCGATGTAGATTTGAATGAGGAGATGTCTGCGCTGCGGCGGGCTGGCCTGGGATTCAAATTTACACATTACCGCGCGCACATATTGAATTATGAACAGAAATACCTAAATGGACACGGACGCGATGAATGGAGTGCCGCCTTCATTGCATTATACACAGTGTTTTTAAAGAGAGCTGATGTTTATGGCTGGCGGACACAGCGCTCAGAGTGCTGGCCTCCATCACTCCAAGGGTAGGGCTTTGCTTGTGCAGATATTTCCACTAAGCATGGCATGATAAATAGTTTGCAAGTACATTTCAACATGCGTACCTACCACATTGCTATTAGTGTCATTGTAAAAGAGTCCAAGGCTCATCTCAAGTTCAGCTAAACAGATTGATTCATTCATTTTCTAACACTGCATTTTATACCAGTAGCTGAAAACAAGACACTGACTAAGTGGCAGTTGTACGTGACAGCGAAGTCGCGACATCCGATTGAAAGTGAAATATACACACACAAAAAGAAGCTAATAAAACATAGTGTGATGTTGCATTATGCATAAACTATATTTGGCTGTGGACAAAATACTCTCACACACAATTAACACTTTAATATGTAAAAATGAACTCGCACACACAAGAAAACCTTCAGCCCATTTTACATTATTACTAGGAAATTACAGAGACTGTGACATACTCTAACTGCAGTTGCAGGAAAATACTTTGTAGTTGCTGCTTCAAAGTGTGATTCACTTAAAGGTACCTTTGGAAGTATATTTTCAAAGCAGGCGACTGATGATAAGTCATAAAATGTTTTCTAAATGGGAGGCAAAGGGAGGTGGGTTTAGAGGTAGCCCTGATCTGCATAAACTCTTCCATCCATTGAAGTGCTGGGGCAGCACCATAGAACACATTGTGGAAAATACCTCACAAATATGTGGCTTTATTTTACTATCAAATTGTGTCTGTTGCAGTAAACCAAATAATGCAAGGACTCTTAAAAAATGTGTTTCTTGCTTTTACCCAGTCCATAGCAGAATCTAAAACTGTTAAATTACTTTTATTTCACATCTATCATTCTAAATAGCAGTATCTGATGGTCTTTCAAAGGCATTAAGGTTGTTGAAAACGGTATATAAAAGTTTGATGATTTGTTTTGGTTGATTGATGCATTTAAATTATTACAATTCTCGATCAGTAACAAAAACATTTCAACCAAAAAAGGAAAAGGCTGAAGCAATGCTTATTTATGCCTGTCCATTATAGCGTGTTTAACATTTTGTTATCCTTATTCCTTTTGAAGTCATGATGAAATACTATTTGACACTTATTTGTTTTGCCTGTGTGAATTCTATTACCATGTAACACTGCATAATTCCCTCAGAGATTGATAAGAGCCAGCGCTTTCTTCCTTCGTATCAAAATGTTTGTTATGAACTTTATCTCGACTCTTATTTGAGAAACAAATGGCCCTGTCATCAACAACACACCATCTATAATTCTTTGTCCTTTTTTTTTTTTTTTTCCATAAACAGTTTTTGCGCCAATGCTGGCCTTGGTGCCAGAAGATAAATAAGGAGAATTAATTTGTGTCAGCATGACAGCGACGCACTGGTCCTCTGGCAGGAAAAACAGAGCGCACCGTGTTATTAATGACTAGACGTGGGGACTGCAAGGACCACAGTAGCTCAGAAAGAGGTCAAGAGAGAGGGAGGCGAGCCAGGGGACGGTGCGGTGCGGAGGAGGGGTGTGCAGAGACGGTACAGGGCGCGGATGGGATGGGGGGGAGAAGAAAGAGAATATTCAGGAAAGTGGCAGATGAACGCAGGAGACACCAGCACTCCTCAGCACAGCTTTACTTGCCCTACTTCTGCATGTGGGCCTCTGTCCTCGGTGTGTTGCTCTAATATAAATAAAAGGCTCCTTACAGCTGACTTGAGGGGGGGGGGCGCTGTGTGTTTTAACTGTGTCAAGTGAGATAGACGAATGGCCACCTAGAAAAAGATTTAAACCACTATTGTGCTCCATTAGAGTCTGGGGAGGCTGTCAGTAAATACCACATACACGGCTCGAATGTTCAGCGCTCCTGCAGAATAAACAGCTGGAAAGCTTTTTCCTGTGGTCTTTAGAAGTTTAAAAACGCTCAGACATGATCAGACAGTTGTCATCTGTTTGACTCCTAAAGGTGCACAATCCATTTCTTCCTGTTTCCAAGCTGCTGCCCCAATTTGTTTCTGGCTGTCTGCACATCCTAAATAAATTGAATGTATGTTTTGGATAGATACAGACAAAGTGAAATAGAGCAGACCCCCATAGGTTTGATGTAGCCTCTTACTGGAAAAAAACATGCATTTTCACACATTTCTGCATTTACAATATAGCCCAACATTGACATTATACTACAAGAAAATAAATCAGGTAAGTATTACTTTTTATCCTGATTCTTGTATCCACAGTAGCATACCACACTTAACAGTTTTGTGAAAGTCATTTCTTAGGTCAGCATAATGTAAAAAAAATGATTTAAAAAGTTCAGATGGAAAAATACAAAGTCAATTGTAGGTCAGCTGATGTAAGTGGATGTTGCTCTGCTCTCTGGTCAGCTTACATTGGAGCTAACAAAATGAGAAGAAATAAGAAGTTTGGCTGCACAACTCTCAACATGCACTTTTAATGACATTGCTTGTGTGTCTCTTCATAAACAAAGGTGATGCAATTGCGATGTGTAAGCTGCAGAAAGTAAACATCCTGAGATCTATTCAAAAGTTCAGCAAAAGTTGATCACATATTTTGTGTTCTTTTTTTTGCCAGTTGTTCTTCCGACTCTTCAATAGCAGAGTTCAGAAAAGGATCCTTGCTGAATGTAGCGTCTCCGCTTCTCTTTCCACTCAGCTTAACAAATCTTTTGCATCCTGCTTTCTGTTGTCCGAGAGGTGAGGAAGAGTGCGCTAATTGAACTTGGCGCTAAGAGTTCTCTTCTGATGGAAGAGGTCGAGCTTGCTCTTCATGCATGTGTGGGTGCCTCTTCAGACATTACACCCACTTGAAGCGAGCAGCGTGGCCTTCAGAAGCCTGCCTGACCTCCGACACGCTGGACATATGTGCAGCTGAGGAATCAAGGGTGTTGATTTGTATCTGCTGTGCTAGTATGAGCATTCTTACCTTGTGCTGAGTGACTGTTCACACACAATACTTGAGGTTTTACTCTTTATTTTTTGTTCTATTCTAAAGCATGAGAGTACAAAGAGCTTCCACATTATTCAAATATGTGATGTAGAGTTCAGCATATTGCATTTACTGCTAATGTAATAACATGAAATAAGCCATATTGCACCTGCACAGCTGATAATCATTTACACATTTGTTTGTGATCAGGAAAATCATTCCATTAGCAAATCTTCAGGAGACAAACTGCTGGTGTTTATACGCGTGAGGCAGCTCGACAGGAGGAGAAGCCATTTACATAGCTGAGATTGCAGGGGTCTTGACAAACATGTGATTATTTCTCAGTAATTAGCTCGCTGGCATCCCTGTGGTAAAAACAAGGGTGGTAATTATGAGGAGGAGGTCTTTGCGTGCGTGTGTTTGAGAGACGCGGCTCACCTGGGGATAAGGCAGAGGAGCGGGGACACCGGGGACGACGAGCAGCATGTTGTCCATGTCCACGCTTCCACTAAAGACAAAACACATACCATTTTAACATGCATTTCACATGCATGCGAGTGGATAATTGGGAGACATAAGTTTGTGATGTGGGATTAAAAGACAGGTGCTGCTGTTAACCAGGTATTAAGGTGTGGGAACTGAAGCCATAGCCAATCGCAAAACAAATCATCATATCGTGTTGATCATTTATGTTAGATTAGTTTAGGCTGCAGTCATCCATAATTCAAACATTAAACTTAAAGTGGTGCAAAATCTTTTTTTTGAAATCCATAATTAACAACTTTCCAGACACAAAACTGTCTGTCTTAGTAAAATTAATACAATGTTTTGTTTTACTTTCTTTTTACAAATAGACTGAAGTCCAGTCATGAAGCAGAATTGAAATCTTTCAGTCTTGTGCCCTAGAAACTGGCTGTGTGCAAAGTGGAACCTCTGGTTGTCCTGTTAGATTGCATTGGTCTTTACTCTAAAGAGCACAATAGACACTAACAACACACTACAAAGTTTGCTAAAATACCATCAATCAGTTTTAACTGAGAGATTGACAGTGGAATATAAAAAATGCTCATATTTATTCAACTCAACGTTTGGCGATGCTGATGGAGATGTTGTAATACGAACATTGAGAAAACTGTACAGTTTATTTGTAGTAATAAGCCAGTGTAACATGTATTTTCCATATGGGCTACAGCTGCCAGTGTTAGTATCCCTCAGTGCAGATATGGAGTCACAGATGTCAGGGGAGCAAGGGTCACCACAGGGGTCATATGAAGATCCATCACATGTTTGACTAATGCCGCTCGGACCGCTGAGCCGCCCCTGGACTGAAGGTTCCCGCTGCTGGAGTTGCTAGGCAACAGTAGCTGTAATTAGCTGAGGATGTAGCAGTGCCTGGAGTCAGATCAGTCTCCTCTCTGGGTCAGACCACAGCAGGATGAGGGCCACACCCACTCACTGCTCTCCTCTAGCAACTTCACATGATTGCACGGAGTGCATACAAGACAAATAAGCACTCTAACACGTCCCCTAATGACAGTCAAACTAATTAGCTTGGACTTACTAATCAAAAAGTTAGCCACTAGGATTTCAGCATCGTAATTGCTCTCAGGATGAATATGTTGTGTATAAATATACATATTGAAGGCTGAGCAAGCTGCTTTCCAATGAGTGTTTATGCTTATCAGGAACTGCATTCTGCCTATATGCAGAACCCAGAATACCTTCACTAATTGACGTGGAATTATTTAATAAAATACAAATCAAAATACAATCATACTTTAGGCCTACTCACATTCATTGAGACTGTTTTGTCAGAGGTTTCTGAGAGTGTAATGCTTGGAATAATAATTCAGTATGGTTTGGGGAATTGCACAACAAGTCAATCAGTTATGATTTCTTTTGTTTTCTTTTATGTTCTTATTTTTTAAGTTAAAGTAAGGATTTCCCCCCAAAATTAGACAAATAAGTCAGCAAAAGCTTGTTTTTGTCTAATACTATTACAGAATGACAGAATCAGTTGTGGTTGATCAGGCAAATTGGTAGCTTAAAATAAGACAAATTGCCACTGGCATTTTGTGGTGGGATTGCGATTTCTGATGGAAGACATACATATCATTCTTCTCTCAGGCATGAATAAATCACGGCAGAATATGTGCAATGTGTAGGAACAAAGTCAGTTTATGTCAATGGAATGTGTGAAATGTACCATTCTATGAGTAGACTGCTAAGCACAAGTGTAATGTGGATACTGATAAAGCCTGACAGGCTTCATGTTTTATGGTATTTTAAACAACACTGTCAACTGTTGTTTCATTTGCCCAATGGGCGACAAAGTGTTTATAATGTTATGCATATGCTGTAGTGTCGTGTTAAAATTCTCTTTACAAGCAAAGATCCACAGAGCGTGAAGCAGAAACGTTATATGTATACCATATTATTTTCAGTGCTATGACCTTGGTCATTCCCTGGAGGAACAGTGAAACTCGCATGTGAAAACAGTATGGCAGTCTAAAAGTTAGTGTAGTCAGAATGCTCACACTATGTAAATGTTTTAAAGTAACAGAAATGTTGGTATCTCAGCTGTGACCCCGTTGCTCCGAGTAAGCGAGCTGCATGCCAACACTTTAGGAAGCACTGGGAGCTGCACCAACTTAATGTGAAGGTTACACTGATAGCCCAGAGGTGGAGGCAATTTACAGGATCTGCTGGAGTTTAGTTTGGCATTGTGAGAGTGGGCAAACTCTGACATAACGGAGCATTGCCACTGTACTTTTGCGTACATTTACCATGACTGAGGTTTGTAGCCACTGGAAAAGATTCCAATAGAGAACTTTATGTACCTTTAGCCTTCTAACATTTTAAAAGTTTGGCAACTAAATAAATAGACTGTATTCTCTGCATAAACTTCTCTGCAGTCAGTTTCATTTACCATAGACATCTACGTAACCACTGAAAGCTCTGGCAGATCATTTTGCTCTACGTACAACACAGTCCTGAATGGTGTCCTGCTGGACACTTTTGATGAGTTTTTCCATTATCACACATTTTGGGCACAACCATGTATTAATCTCTTTAATCCAGTTACAGTATAAGACGTCCAGCTCCATTCCTCTCAGCATAATGGTGTCATGAGCTTTAAAATATGGTCTCTGAGGCAGAATTTTATCACACTTACGGCACAGCTGCATAGCAATACAAACAATGCATATTAAAGAGCAGTTTATGTGTTTAAATTTCCAAATGTATTTAGTTATCCTTGATGATTTTTTTGTTTGTTAGGTCAGCTAGTCATCAGTTTTCTTTGTATCAAAGTGATTCAGCTGGAACATGAAACCAATGGTGTGTGCTTTCCTGTATATTGCAGTGTGGATAACAAGTGGGTGACGTTGGTTTGTTTGGTGATAATTCAGGCCCTTTGAGCTGTACTGGTGACCCGTAAACCTGGGCACAGTATTGGGAGGTCAGTCCTTAGTCCGTGAATCTTCAGCATCCAGAGGGAGAGCGCGCAGTAAAACAGACACGCATCATAAAGTGCACCCTGCGGACCAAAAATACCCCTCTCTCTGTATTTAAACTGTCATTTGGAAATGGCACTCCCAAAGACTCACACATTATTATTCAGTGAGAGCAGCGTGCTGTGTTTGTCACTCCTACCAGCAGGTGATTCTTTTATTTTTGCCATTTTATTGAGTTGTTTAAACAAACGACTGAGAATAGAAAAATGAAAGTGAATCAGAAGACAAACACAAACCTAGCGGAGTACTTGCTATTACAAAGATTGGCACAACTGAACAATAAAATGCTGCTTTCGAGTCACAGAACCCGCCTTTTCATGATACTATAATTATAGCTTCCACTTGTATTGCTCAGTGCAAGCTTCAAAAGTCTCTCAAAGCACAACACTGTGTCATTATCCATTCACTTCATACTCGAACGTGGGAAGATACTTTTGTAACGACAGCTGGGGAATGGTTATGGAAGTGAGGCTGCCATTCTGCGCCTTCAGCCCCTCTGACCACAACCAGGTGGTGATGGGATTTGAACTAAACCATCTGTCACCAGTGGCCCAAAAAAAAAAAAAAAAAAAAACTTGGTTGAGAAATAAAAACACAATAACATTTTCATTTTTGAGCTCGGAACCTCTTGTGTTGTCAGGTTTCCTTAAATCTTATGGTATAATGTATCCAGAAGACCGCTTTTACATGTTAAAACAATAAGAATATTATCTTCACATTTGCCTGCTTCAGTGAGCCTGCTGCTCCCTGACATGAACACTGTGACCCACATCTCTCCAACTGCGGCTGCATTTCATGGGGGAATTTTGACATTTCCCGTTGTGCTCCTTTTTTGTTCATTTTTCTCTTAAAGCCGCACTCCTGACACTTCTGCCTCCTTATTTTAGAGCTCTGCATATTTCTTCCTCTCTCCTCTCTGTTTTCAAAGGCCCTCTCTCAGACTGCGCGTCTCCTCTGACGTCTCCCCCGAATATGCCACAGCGGTGACAATGAGCCCTACACCGCAGATTTACGAGCGGCCGGTCTTAATAAAGAATGACCCTGGAAGCTTTCTCTGCTATTAGGAAACATGTCCGTGCAATTTACTGCGCTGACGATATCCGGGCATGGCTTCAGTGCTCTCCATTGCTTTTCATTTTAATGCGTGCGACGTCAATTCAATTTGACCAATCGGCCTTTAAAATGTACGGGTCAGGAAAAGATGTAATTAACAATGGCCACAAATGTCATGACGTCAGACTTTTGATTGATCTTCTAGTTTATCGATTTATAGCACAATTATAGCAGTATAAGCTTTAATGCAATAAGAAGTAGGGATATCGGAGCCGATACTGGAACAAAAATATGATATCGGGTATCGGCTACAAATATCCGATACTCAACCGATATCAGTTTTGGACTTATACTTATATCGACTTAAATATAAGTGATTATGGGCATGCTGTATATCATTTTAAAGCTAAAAATCTGGAGAATTCAATCGCTGATTTTGAGTTTTAACCGCCGGAAATGTATTTTTTATCGCCGTGTAAAATGCCATGCTAGCAATAGCATGCTAAAGCTAGAAGGTACATACTAATGCTAGCGAAAACTAATCAAGGCTGAGTCAGAAACTATGAAAGAAATACATAAAGAAGCCTAATAAAATTAAATTAAATAAATTTACCACTGCTGAAGCCAAGTGTTTTTAGTTTAGTTTAAAGGGGCTAGATGCAAGTTGGTCATTTTATACTCACTACTGCCACCTCAGGTCTTGCATGTAACTGCGGCTTCTATATTAAGCTTGTGCGTGACCGCAATTCGGACCGAATTAAGAACTTTTTCAGAGACACCTTAGGACATTGTGCTGGAACATGTAGAGGGAAGAAAATACATAATTTTAACATTTTAAAACTCTGTATAGACCCTTTAAGAAAAAACTGATCTAACATATTTGTAATGATCAGATCACCTCATGTGAGTTGTTTATATAAATGTAACGTAAAGCCTGTCATATACCCAAGGATAATTAGTGTAGAAAAGTCCAGTGATCCTTGTTTAATGTTCATCCATTAGTTTATCAATATATATAGTTGATAATTTATATATTATGTATTGACTTTATGGATCTTAAAATGGAGAAAAGAGTCATGTGGATGAACACACAAAAGAATTACAGTTTATATATACACTTTTTGTGCTTCATTTGTGTGTTGTGTGTTCGTGACATTTATTTTCCAGCCCTCTCCTCTAAATCCCTCTTTGATGAGCCGCTAACAACATTCATCACAGAGAAGAAAAACATGGTTTCATCCTTGTAACTTAAACGGCGGAACACGCAACCCAATTCTCCGAGCGTCCTGATTGGCTGTGCTGTTTGTTTCCTTTGGTCCCTCTCGTCCCTCGCCCCCCTCTCCCAAGTGACCACCCTGCGGCAACACGGGCACCAGGGTGGATCCCATATCGGGCCCGTCCCGAGAGAGGAGTAGGTGGCTAATGAGCTGCGTGTACTTTCCACTGTGAAGTTTAACGTTTTTACCTTGAGATGGAACTTGCCGAATAGAGCCCGAGGACTACAGTGAATATAGAGTCATCTTTACATGCTGGTGTAATTATAACATTTGTTAACATCATCAGCAATCTCCCCCAGCTATGCAAATCAAACCTATGCTAATTATGCCGAGGCTGGATTCAAGCTATTTTGTGTTATGTAAATGAAGAGCTGTTTTGAGCTGGAAAGAGTTGAAGTTAATCAGATTAGCAAAAGTGGAAAGAACTCTGAGGCAGAAGTAGGATTTCTGAGAAAAAATAAAAAAATAAAAAAAAGCAATAGAATCACCTAACCTTAACCCTGAGTACTCCGACTTCTCCGACTAAAGATTGTCGTTCAATTCCTGGCACACTGGCAATCAGGCTCTTCTTAGCTTTCCATTGTGTTTTTGTAACTTGTTGAGAAGTATTGACTCTTTTAACCTCTTAACCCCCGCCTGAACCGAGCACATTTTCTACCGTTTGCTATTACCCAAATTTTAAAACTTCTTGAAGAGGAAAATTAAGATGAAAATGCAACAAAAACAGCCACTAAAGCGCAACAAAAATGTTTCCCAAAGCTATGTCATGTGACTTACACAAAAATGTGACAAAACCACAACAGTAAAGCAAAAAAAGGCAACTAAAAAGCAAAAAAACAAGACAAAATAGCCACAAAAACACGTGCGTGCAAAGATCCGTTTAGATCAGTTTTGTAGGTCTTAGCTTTCAAATGAAGCGTTACACTGGCCTAAAGACCCTAGCGCTGAACTGGAGAAAATGCACTTGGTTAAGAGATTACATACACAGATAAACAACTGTATATTTGTAAATGAGTTGTCATTATGTGTCATGTTTCAAATATTTTGCCCTAGTTGTGCGCAATGACTAGAAAGATCCTGACACCAGATGAAACAGAAGTAAATGTTCAACCGAAGAGCCCCAAACCACAAGTTTGATCCTTACTAAAGGCTCCCTGGAGTCATGCGAAATGAACACAACTATTTGTAGCACTTTTGCATTCACTTAATGTGCTCTAGATTTAGTCAGCTACACCGCAATCGAAAATGATTTGGCTTACGCTTGACTAAAACAAAAAACACCAAATTATCACATGATGTTCTTCTACTGAACCCAGCTGGACAAGAAAACTCTATTTATCCTGCACTATCCTCCACCCACCCACTCCTGGGTGGGTGGATCCTTGCTGTAAAGCGCTTTGAGTGCCTAATGTAGGTGGAAAAGCGCTATATAAGTTGAGACCATTTACCATTTACCATTTTAATTCAAAATGGAATGGAAACTGAAAACTAATTCATCATTACAGATGGATTTGTGACGGAACATTGTTCAAAATGTGGTGTTTTTGATGAATATGTTCCCAAAGTGAGTTCGATCAGCAGTATTTAGCCGTGTATTGTGCCCTGCAGCTCTTATCAGCTCACTCCCACACAGACCTCCAGCCGCTGTCCTCTGAGGAGTTTAGCTGAGAATAAAGCCCTCTTCTCTCCCCCCCCCCCGCGCCTTCCCTCCACCACCACAGGTACACAGAAACACAGCCTATCTCAGCAGTGGCCGGCCGATAAATGGGGACGACCATTGTAGCGCCGCTTTTAGCCCGAGTCCCAGGGAGTCCCATCGCTCATGACATTTTTAAATAGACAAACTGCATTGGAAGCCGCGCGGGGATCGACGGCACAAATGCGTTTTCTTTTTTGTCTGATAACTTTTGAAAGAATGCAAGGACAATAACCCCCGACGCTTGTATACAGCTATTGTAGCTTTCACAACAAATTGGATGCCATTCAAAGCAGTGTTTCCATTGTTATGAGTGGTTTTGTATTGCATGGGGAGTTTGTGGTTAGATATTCAATAAAAAAAAAAATCAGGCGCTGTCCAGTCAGGTGTAGTAGGTTATCGTCAGAGTTTGGGAATGTCCGTAGATTTACAGGGGAAATAATTGTCTTCTCTTACATGGAAAAGTTTATTTTTTTAATTTTTTTAATTTAAGCAAATATTCAATGATGCTAAATGAAAAGTGACTACATATCAATGTTTGCATTTTCACAGCAGTTAACCTCTTAACCCCCGCCTAAACCAAGTGCATTTTCTCTGGTTCAGCTTTTCCCAAATCCAAAAGCTTCTCGACTGGAGCTTACAGACCATATAGGCCAGTGTAATGCCTCATTTGAAAGCTGAGACCTACAAATGACCCATTTAAGCTTCTTCCTCGTTATGATTGTCAGGTTTTGGGCCTCTTTGGTTGTGGCTTAACCAGTTACATTACACTACAAAACAAAATCTGGCCAAAACGCTACAAAAAAAAGCAAAGGAAACATGATTTTAAAAAAGCAACAAAAATGACTATAATGTCAAGGAAGAAACTTGGATGAGTTTTGCAGGTTTAGCTTTCAAATTAGGCATTACTCTGTCCTATAGTCTGTAAACTCCAGTTGAGAAATATGTGCTTGGTGAAGGTGGGGTTTAAGGGGTTAAACATTATACAGCAAATAAGATTAGGGTGTTTGTATTTGGTTACTTTGAAACCAAACTTGCCACATACACAAAAAAAACACAGAAAATATCGTCTTACACGGGCGAATCAGGCTGTGACATTTAGGCTTCATCAGAGGACAGTTCAGGGGGAAAGTGTGCATACACGGGGAGAGACGTTCAGCATTATTGTCAGAGCGGAGACTCCCACCAAAAGTTTTTGCATGAATAAATGTGTCAGTCATGAGAAGTGATCGTATCAGATTTTGTGTGTCCATAATGAAATGAGTGCGACAGTCATTTCTCATTACAGTAGCCTTAAAAACCAGACTATCGGCTGCACAGGCCCTGCTTTTTTTTATCTGCTTGTTCAATCTGTGAAGTTGTCCGCTGTAACACGGCCCACATATTTATATTAAGTGGCCAGTGTTTGTGTGCCGCTTTGGGACACAGGGCCGTCGGTTTGTACTGTGCATCGATGACACCCTTTTGATTATTTATAATGTTTATCCTCCTCCTTCCCACTTCCTGCATCCATGGATCGAGGGGGGAGAGAATATCATCTCAATTATGGGAAGCGAAACAGCAAAGTAATAATCTCCTTTTGAATAATGAATGGACTTAATGGTCTGGAGTATGGCTGGGAGTACACGGTGACTGGAAATGTCATGGACTCGGTTACCTGGAACACGTTATGCAGAATTCTCCTTTCATAGTAAAGATTTTCAACTCTCTTCTTTTCCTCTCTGGAAATCTGTCACGTTACATTTGCCGAAAACAATATAAAAAGTCTAGAAAATAGCTGTGGAAGAATTCTGCTAGCTGCCAGCTCACTTTGGTAAGTGTTTGACAATAAAAAAATATCAAAAGATCAGATTAAATTACATAAATCCAACACCAAAATTAGAGATCCAGCTTTTTTGCTTATAGCATGCTGTTTCTAGCCGCGGTTTGCATAGTGATCAAACATACATTTGCGGAGGTTAAAACTAACCCAAAAGCTTCAAAAGAACATACAGCATGCACATATTCACTTCCATGTCGGATCGGTGCATCCCTAGTCAAAATCAATGCTGACTGAGAGAAATGTGTTGGGTTCAACAGTTGTGTGACACCATGTAACTCTGAGTGACAGGGCGTGCTGCCATCTCTTGACAGCAAGTACCCTGCCAGATCTCATCACATCAACACAAATCATGACAATTAATTCATGTCAGCATCCATTAGAACAAGCCGACATACAGCATTTAATCAAGTGCATAATCAGTCCTCAGATATTTATGTTACGTAAACTAAAGGCTGGTGCACAAAGCAGGTAAATGACCATGCATTGAGACCAATCTGGCAACGGCACATTTAAAACGTAGTGGCTGCACTACACAAGCACAAGTTTCATTCACCCTCTATATTCTTCCTTTGCAGTGAAAAAGACCTCCAGAGTTCAATTACTGCAGGATTCACTCGCACCAATTAGGAAAGGTGACGGGATTGTGGAAGAGTGCTTTTGTTTTTCCAAGCTGGATTTGGATTTGGATCAGGTTTCGGATAATCAACAAGGGAACTAAACCGAAAAGTATTAGCATGAACAACTTTAACAAATGTTGTCAGTAAAAAACAGTTTGGTTCGTTCATGTTCACCTCATTTTTGGAGACACAGACTGGCAATGTTTATGAATTTTTTGCAAAACATCTGGCGGCCTCTAATTCTTTGTGGAAGTGACAATTGTGACATTGTTTGGGATCCCGTGTGGTTGCGTCGCGTGGCTGTTCGTTTGAACTCATTTGCAATCATAAAACGGCTGGTTCGTTCACTGAAGCACAGGGCTAATTGTTATGGAGAATTTGTCGAGAGGAGCTGGTGAACTTTGTGTGTGAGTGATCCTCCTGGAGACTCGCTGAATAATGCAAACAGCCCAAACCTGAAAATAACTTCTCCCGAACAGCAGTCTGTGCCCTGATGCCACGTCCTCTCGCTCCACTGTCTGCTGCAGCTCTGCATATTCAGAAACACGCTCAAAAATACACTCAAAGATATACTAAAAAAAACACACAAACTGCAATTTTCTGCCCCAAGTCACTGTACAAAAACAAGGACATTATTAATAGAGATCAAACAGGAGGCACAGTATTTAAGTGTAGTAAGTGCTAGGTTTGGTTTATCCCCTTAATTGACAGTTGATGACGTTTACAGTGAATCATCGTGATGGATGATGATTCACAAAAGAAGCACAGGCCGCTCCCTGAAAAGTCAGACCCGAGACGAGTGGTAGATAGCCGGGGAAAGACCGCAAGGCGACCAGGGAGAGCATAAGGCGGAGCGGTTTGGATGGACATCTGTGAGTGCACCCTTTGGCATGCTACTTCAACTAGCATGCATATTAGTTTTACTTGGTCTACAGAAGATCAGTGCGTGTTTCTGACAGGAGGGGGCGTGGCATCACGATGGTGGCTCTCATCGTGATGTTCACTCATCACAATGGACGATGACATCGCCCATCAGAACAATCATACCAAGTTCAGTATATAAGCTGTATTCAAGACGCAAAACACAAAGTGACAATTAAGGTCACAAACAGACACATACTGTATTTAATAAATACATAGACTTTAATGCTACTGAATCAACCCACCAAAAGTAGTTGGCGATTGCAGCACAGCACTTGGAAACCCTTCTCCAATCCTGGTCAGGGTAAGCTTTAGGATAAGCTGATACTGTGTGTATTAAGGAGACTGCAAAGTATCCAGACATTGGGAGAATGCTTCTACGTACAAAGTAAAGTACAACGGATTAAAACTTGCTCCCACAGCCCCGAGTACCATAATAGCTAAGGCTCTTCTTTCTTCCTCTAGCTGTAACTACTTGATACACCACTGATTTTCCATAGCGTCTTTGTCGCCCCTGTACAGTAGTGATTGGACGATCTTTGGTGATTGGCCTTTGAAGGATTTACAACATGCACGGGAGCCGCACTGTCTCGCGGGCCCCTGATTGATCGGAGATGTTGACGGACAGCGCTGTTTGATTGGGCTGCTGTTATCTGTAATGTAGCTGGAGCTCTTAATGGCCTGACAAGATTAGAATGCATTAGCGTCAGAAAGCTTGGGGCCCCGAGGTGCAGCGTGTGCCTGCTGAGTGTTAATAACTAAAGATCGAGGTTCACCAGTGCAAGACATGTGCCGACGCTCCAACCTATAGACGCTTCCCCGCATCCCAATCAGAGACACGCGGGAAGGCAGCTGATGTAACTGGATTGAGATGTTGCGGCAGTATTTGAAAACTGCTGATGTTGCCGGCATTTGCATATGTCCTACAGCTGAAAGACATCACATTGATAATTTTGATTGAGGGTTCATGCACACGCCTATTGAATCAGCTGTTGTATTCTACTCAAAAACACCTGCAAACTAATAGAGCTCGGGATTTTGACGTGAACACGCTAAGGCTTCTGGGATTTCTGGCACATTCTTGAATAATAAACCAATGGAGATATAAAAATGTGAAATGCTGGCGCGATTTATACATATTTGGACACTACCTTGTGCTAGATGGATTTACCAGGAGTGACCCAAAGCTAACACAGTTGTTTCACCCATTGCTTGCAGCGATCAGGCATCCCTTTCTGACCACCTTCCAGTTAAAAGTCTGTTCCCCATAAGTGTTACCACAACAAATTGTAATTGATGCCGCGTGCATCCCTTTCGTCCACGATGTTTTGTTTGTGCAAGCAGCCACTTAACTTTGACAGATATCTGGTTTTCCTGGTTTCCTTGTATTGACTGCAGACCAGTGTCAGCAGCACCAGAGCGCGGTCCTTGTGGATTGTGAAGATTGTAAATGGGGAATTGTATCATTAATGCGCAGGTCTGTAATAAGCTCCCGGGGGGGAATTAATATCCACTTAATACGCTGCCAAGGGTTGCTCATCTGATAGTGTGAGAGCAGTGGGCGTAACCGCTAATATGCAGGCAGGAAACCCCAGCTCATGTAACATCTCCGATGGCTTGACTGCACTGACTGGCACTTTTAGTTTTAAAAACTTCCGATTGAAAAGTGGGGAATCCTAGCAGTGCAGCTGATGGTGCACATTGCATTGTATTGTATTCCTTTAGACCTAGTTTGGTCATCTCATTTGGATATCGTTGGCTTGTTGCATAAGAGGACTACTACAGTTGCCATAGAGATAGATTCTCTAAGACTGACCCAAATTAATTTTCTATCCGCTGTGTATCTGTTTGGATAAAAATAGTCGCAAATAAAACAAATACAACAACTGATGTAAGCGCTGATTACAGAGACAGCCACTTAAAATTCTTGTTCTGAATGTTCTGAGAAGTTTTACAGCCAAAGAAAGTAGAACTGCACCGAGCCGATACTGGAAAAAATACGATATTGGGTATCGGCCACAAATATCCGACGCTGTATACCATTTTAGGGCTAAGAACCTGAGGAATTCAGCATCAGTATGCTAAAGCTAGAGGGAGCATGCTAATGATCAGATCACTTCATGTGAGTTGTTTATATGAATGTAATATACCCAAGGATAATTAGTGTTGAAAAGTCCAGTGATCATTGTCCAAGAGTTTGATCAATGATCAATAGAATCATTGATAATTGATCTTTAACATTCATGACAATAAAATATGACTTTATTGAATTCACTCTTTCACTCAGAGTAAGCCACGGTAGCGCAGCGGTTAAAGCTCATGCATGTTCTCCTCGTGTCTGCGTAGTTTTTCTCCAGGTGTTCCGGTTTCCCTTACAACTAAACACACTATTGTAGGCCTTTCATCCTGGTCTACAATAGACCAGGATGAATGAGAGTGTGTGAGAGTGCGCATGGGGAATGGAAGCAGATGGAAAATAGCCCGATAATACGGTGTGGCGTGTTTACATGCATGTATCCATGTATGTTCATTAACATGCACCGTACCGACCAAATAAACCAATAGAAAAAAGAAAAAAAAAGTCTCTTGGTATTGGTAAATATCGGATATCGGTAGATACTCAAACCCCAGTATCAGTATTGGCGAAAAAGCTGCATCTCTAAAAGAAAGTATGGTGGACACATGCACAAATCATCTTAGGTTTTTCATCTAGCTTGCTAGAAACCATTCCTAAGATCTTCTCTCTTTTTAGAGAAGATCTTAATCAAGACAGGTTCAAATCATTGGTAATTAAATTAGGCTTCAAGTCATGTGAAAGTCGCTGAGCATAAACTGCAGCCCAAAGTGTCTTCTAGCTTTCGCAATAGGGCCCATACAAATTATTTACATGCACTGAAGTGCATTAAAACATTTGTCTTCTTGAAACATCACAACCACACTTTTCATAAGGAGAAAATGAAAACAAAAGCATTCATATATTGCTTTACTTAGATAAATGTCAGTAGGCTTATAATTATTACGGTACACAATTCTATATAATCCAGTAAGCCAAGCTGCACCTGTTCACTCCACTCTGCTGCTGATCCTTTATTATTCCGACCAGAAGTCAGTGTGAATGACAGGTTTTACTGTGCGACTCCAATTACCCACAGACATCATTTGCAGTGATTAGACTCTGCTTTTATGAGACTGTGAAAATAGGTTGAGTTATTTTGGCCGCTTTCACTTCTGGAGGTTTTCTGAAGTCTTGTCCAGACTGCGAAAAATCTTCCACCCAGGGCTGAAGCAATATTTGCCCTTTGAACCAGCAAATTGTTTCTTTAAAGCTGAGAAGCTCATTTAAAATCTATCAGTGGCGAATATAGAAAGAATTGCAGGTTTGGATAGTTTAGAGTAAATCATTTGACAGATTTACTGCGGCAGCATCGGCAGTAGACTGTCAGTGGGATGTTAACAGGATGTGGGCAGGATACATTAGGATGCATTAGCACAAAGGCTCCAGTTTCACTCTACTTTCACTCTACACTCTGTCTGTGAACGGTGTGTAATTGAAAGCGTCACACTCACCTGATTTAACAAGAATGGATATAAATGAACTTGTGAAACGTACTGCTGATTCAGAATGTAAAATGGGGAAAGTTGTAAGTAAAAGGACACTCATAGAAGAAACAAGAAATATGATTGTTTATTTCAAAACTTCTGTGTGTTACTGTTTATCGTGCCTGCAGAAATACAATTGTTAAAAAAAAAAGTAAATTAGAATATTAGACACATTCTGCTATGTTCTTTTCTTCATGTTATATTTTAGAGCCATATGTCATATTGTGTTTATACATTTAATATACTACTATGTTCTTTCCTCGATTTTCTAATCTTTTAATTGAAGTTTCATAGCTTGTCCCCCAAAAAATTGCAATTAGATTTTTTTCTTCTGCCTCCAAAAATTGTGCAGCTCTTATGTTTTGACACTATGGTGGTTTTACATTGTATGGATAACTATATTCTCTTAATTTCTGGAATGCACTGACCGTATATTGGCCGTATATTTGTTTTGTATGTCAGTTTTTAGGTGCCGATCCCGTGGGTGCTGCGGGGCTCGAGCACTCTATAGGGAGAGCGTCTGACTCATGAGCATGAGTTTGTGAAATAGATTCTGACCCTGGTCCCAGCAACCACTAGGGAAAGACATAAATTTCCGCCATTGTGTCAGTCAACAGCTGTTAGACCCTTACAATCACATATAAACTGCTGAAAGGTGACATTAGCAGGAGGGAAACAGATGTAGCATATTGCAGGCGCTACAGGATTATGAAGCTATTTCCTGAAAATTATTTAATCACATATTCTTTGTGTGATTTGCTATGGATTTATTGGAGAATTCTGCAGCATGGAATCCCATTGGTGTGAATCCCCAGTAGAACCTGGTCTAGTAATAGGATTTACATTGCCTTTCTGTCTGCTTGATGGACAGCCGACAGCAGCGGGTGATGTGATTATGAACTGTTGGTCCTGAGACTGTTTGGAAACGGAGTAAGGACTCACGCTGAGCTAAACATAACGTTCCGCAGGTGAGACAGCATAAGGCCAAATGGTCAGAGGAAGCGCTCAAGTTATTAGCGTCAGTGCTTCCTCTATGTAAGGCGGACGTTTTATAATCGCAGGATGTAACCAGCTGAAGTTTTTTTTTTCTGAAATGATCTATTTTGAAGAGGCTTCGTCTGAGAAAGGAGTGCACTGAATCACCTGCTTATGCTAAGTGCAGGAAGCTCTGATGCTGTTGCCTGACATAGCACATTTGACTCTTCCAACGGAGGTCTTTTTGGTCTGCAAATGCAGGCTAGTTGTTTAGTTGCATGTTTGCAATATCAACTTAATAATTACAGTTCTTCATTCTGTTTTTTCAGAGCAGAACATTACATCAATGGTCCTCAAACCACAATTCATCCATCACAGGGGCTCACAGTTAAATCACAAAGTCATTCAATAGATCCAGATTCAATCACTGCTGGCTGCCTAACCTACAGGCAAATCTGACAGGGCCGTGTTCACAGGGACTTTAGATTGATTTGTTCAGTAAGATCCTTCAAACAGTGACAAACCCCTATTTGAATTCAGCCCAAACCCATTGCTATGTATCACAGTGTTGTGTATTGCACTGAGACAGCGCCCACATCGAATCACATCAAACTGACTGCTTCAAACATATTATATTCTGATTGGATTATTCAATCTATATCCAGGTGCATATTGAATTTGTCTCTGGGAGAAGGATTCATAACCTCGCAATTGAATTTCTGTGTGTTTGTGGTCCGCAGTCTCATCTCTGCGTCTCTCCAGCTCTGATGAAGATCAAATGTTTCCACTTGCCACAAATCAGCCGCTTTCAAACATAAAGCGCATTGTAAATAGATGGAGCCCGGCCATGGCCTCCTTTGAAATGGATTTTAAAAATGCATAATAATGTGTGCTGTTATGTAAGGAGCGATGGGTAAACAGATGTTACACCAACTGTGACTGTGTGTGATGTTTCCCTTGTTCTTGCCACCCGAGCGGAGAGAACAGTGTTTTCAGGACATAGATGCATCATATCTTTCTTTGGACATAGCTGAATAGATACCGAGGTCTAAACATTTGCTGGCATCTTTCTGTTGTACTGAGAAATTGTTAGACAAGAATATATGTGTTAGATTTTCTATGTCTTTGCATTTCATTTTTTGATACTTTATGATTTCAGTGGATGTTAGACTGGCACAATTTTGTAATGAGAGGATGAACCTGTGCATATCTATCTATCTATCTATCTATCTATCTATCTATCTATCTATCTATCTATCTATCTATCTATCTATCTATCTATCTATCTATCTATCTATCTATCTATCTATCTATCTATCTATCTATCTATCTATCTATCTATCTATCTATCTATCTATCTATCTATCTATCTATCTATCTATCTGTTTATGGCCAAATACAATTTGTTTTCTTTGTTTGAAGGGTTTTTGGTCCATTGGCTTTTTCGATCGGACAGTTTATGGTGAGCTGGGAGAGGCATCCACAACATTGAGGACAGTTCTGCCATATGTGCAGCATTTAACCAATAGACCTCCAGCTGCAAATCCCAAAGCATGTTTTAGAGAGGCCCACATTTGCCTCTCTATCTGTGACTTCAGTGCAATGAAAACAGCAGAATTGTTGGCACTAATTGGAACCAAGACTGTACTGTATAAGTTAACAGCTAACTCCTCAGACTTTCTTTTTGATTCATTCAGTTACATTTTTATGTATAATCCGTTCATGACATCTTATTACCAGTGTAACGTCTATATAGCTACCCACAGCGCTCTTTAACGCTAACCCTGTCAGAAAATGTTAGGCTGAAGCCACAGTGACCCCACTTTTCCTTCAGTTACATGAACCACCACAGTGTAAAACTGTAGGATCTGTCTAATTACATGTACTTCCTATTCTCTCCACACTAGCACTTATATATTCCTTCACTCCGCATGGCTCCCTTGCTCTGTTAACCTCCTCTCCAGGTGTCAGTTCCTTCATGCAGCGCGCTTGTTTCTTTTTGCCCGGTGGCGTTGTGAATCACATGGCATGGCGCTGGTCTGGCTGGCACGATCTTGTCTCCTCTCGGCTGCCTTCGAGCCTCCACATTCACATCTCACACAAAGCGACAAGGACTTAAATAGCAAAAGGTGAGGCGGCAGTCACCCGAGCTTTGTCACTGGCCTTCATACATATCGCGTGTTTGGCGCCAGCAGCCTGTTTCCCGATGTTAACCTACTCATTAGGCTGAAGCCCATTCCCCTTGAACACAGTATGCTCGCAGCTATATTTTTAATTAGTTTGTTTAGCCTTGCCCCTGACTCAAGGAAGGAAATGGCTCTCCTTCGGCACGTAGCCATTCGTTAGCGATTAGCTTAGCTCTGCAGGGGCAATACATCTGGCAGGATTTCAAATGACAAGTGTAACTACAAAGGTGACTCACGCATTCGGGCACAGTGGATGGTGAGGTTGATACGCTGCTGTCGGTGAATGGGGATTACAATGAATATTCAAAGAAAGTCGAAGAGAAAAAAAACATGCCCGCAGGTGCAAAAGATGAACCCTGAATAAACATTTCATTGTTTAGTCATATTACGGGATTTTGTTGAGATTTCAACATATTCAAAGAAAAGTTACTAGCGGTGTGGGGAACCAATGCAAGAATCTGCTTGGGGGGGCTGTTATTAATGCAAGACCCATAAATATGTCACAGATGTGATGGAATAGCTTTGTTAGGCCCAAGTTAGACCTACATCTGCTACCTATCTTCTTTATAGTACATGCAAATGTTCAGCATTTCTGTACTATTTGGCACCCATGAATAATTGAAGAAGTGTTTTGGAGTTTGATGCAAATGTTGTCTATGGATTAAGATTCAATTTGCTTCATTATTGCATTAAGCCCTTTTGTGCCAACTGGTCTACTAGATTTAGCAATAGTATGACCAAATGACCAAGTCTATATAGGATGTTTGTCACTGAACGCAGAATGAGACATCTCTTGAGAGAGTCCTGGCTTGCATGCATATTGCTGACATAAGTGCAACGTGTAGCTTAAACGTGTAATATATTTAAAAAAGTGATCCAGCACAGCTTTAAGTGATACCTCTGATATGTATGAAGCAATTTCCTCTGTAGTCACCAGCAGCAAGGCTTAATAACTTGGCGCTGCAGCGCACCATTTTGTCATCCCTGACACAAATTACAAATATGACTGTAGGATTTTGCGGGCAATATGTTTGGTGTATTGGATGTTAAGTGGAGCTGCCGGCTGCCGGAGACCTTTTTCGTGGTGACAGACATTGCGGGACAGGCCAGCCAGGAGGGGGCATGCTCTGGGTGTGTGGGTTCGCCAAACGCCCCACTCTCTCCCCCTGCACCCTGCCATCCTGTCACTAACACGCTGAGACGGCGTTTTACCCACAGACATGAGGATTGAAGGGATGCAAAGTGCAAATCAGCTCTCTATCTCGCAGGCAAAGGTTCCTTTATCTGCCCATCACTCAAGTCGGCAAGCCATTTTCTATTTATTCATAAATTCAACAATTCTTTGCAGCATTTTGTATCATTTTGGTGTCTTTGTCGAAGCTTACACATGAGCCCCACTGCAAGATTACATCGGATATTATTCAAGACAAGAAAGGATGTGATGCAGACTGATGATATGAGAGGAAATGGGGGAATAAATAGCAGAGAGTAAGCTTCCAGAGTCACCGCAATGGTAAAATGTGCCCCATTAAAATTCAGGCGACAAGAAAAACAGCACAGTGATTTTTAAAGCCCTGTTTATGGACTTCCATCAAATTTATGGCTTCATTTACAATCGGCAATTGAGGTCTGTGGCAAGCGGTAAGGGAGCATGACCAGATGCAGCCTGGTATTACAGAATAATCTCTCAGAGTAAACAGAATGAAAATGTCCATGGACAAAGGTGGGGACTGGTCTGTAGTTTTGAATTCCATTATTTTGAAAGTTGTGCTACATTTTAATCGTTTGGATGGCGACGTGCAGGTCTACAAAACATGGGAACTAAAGATTATTGCTATATAGACGAAGGGTCATATGTCAGCTAATACTGTTTACAGGGGTGTGTCCAGACATTTGTCTTTGGGGTAGCCCAGTGGTGGCACTTAGTTACAGTGGCAGGAAAAAGTTAGTACACCCTTTGGAATTTCTTACATTTCTGCCTGTATTTGTCATAAAATGTGGTCTGATCTTTATGCAAATCACAAGAATGAGTAAATGGTGTCTGCTTCAACTACTACCACCCAAACAATGACATGTTATCACATTTGTATTGACCATAACATGTAAAAATTCACAGGACAGTGTGGAATAAGTGAGTACACCCTTAGAATCTATGGCTGGTTGACCCTCCTTTGGCAGCGATAACTTCATCCACATGTTTCCTGTACTTGCAGATTAAACATTAAACATTTTTCTGATTTTCTCATCTGAAAATGAATGAATAACCAAATTTGACCCAGAATTGCCACCCATGACTACTGACATTTAATTGTGTATAATGTGTAAATGCCAGTTTTGATCTGTGGGCTTGAACATATAGCAGTGCCCCTGTCAGTGTATTTCAGCCTGATAAGATGTCATGATGCTTGATGTACAGGAATGAGTGGGCCACTGGTTGCAGGGGGGTGGCACATTGTTTTACAGTTCAATTTCACCCCGTCAGCAGCCCTCCCATATCACAGCTGTTTGTTTTAGCCACAATCTTCAGCCCATATGACAGGGAGGCTTATTTCCCCACATATCATCCACCAACCCCTGGCCCGGTCCAGTGATGGCAGCCAACTGGATACATAGCACATGATGCATTCTGAACTCTGCTGCTTTCCTGTATTTGTTTGTATTTCTAGGCATTAGCATACAGTACTGTGGCCCTTTCCTGTATGTCTACTTCATCATTGAAATTCAGCTGTGTAGCATCTGTGACAACTATTACATTTCAACTTGATTTTAAAATTACTATCAACGCTTATGCATTTCATTTCAAGACATTTACCACCCAATTCAACAGCAGGAGAAATCAGAATCATCAGAATTGTAAAAGAATGTGGAAAAATTGTCATCTGAGTGTCTTGCCTGACATTTTTTAATCTAGGTAGGAGGTACTGTGTGCCCAAGGGTAGCACCAATAGAGCAGGAGTCCCGAACTGGCAGACCTCCAGGGGCTTTAGTCCGGACCCCAATGCATTTTCATCCTCTCAATATGATAAATTTCGAAGGCTGAATTAAAAATTATCCAAACAATTTGAGTAACATTGAAATAAAATGGCAAATTATTGATTGGCTCTGCTATGTAAATAGACAACCTTTGCTAATGTGTTGACATGTTTAATAGAAGACTGCATATGTCCGGACCCTGGACATATGTTGAAAGTCATGAAAGAAAAGTTTGCAGACCTTGAGCTGATTTAGTTGGAGACCCCTGCAAAAGAGTGAAGAACTCTTTTAACCCAACTGTCATTGGGTTTTTAAAGGAATAGGCCACCGTTTTTACATACTGAGATATGTTCTTACCTCACTTTAGCCGAGTTAATATATCCCCGTCTGGTCTTTGTCCGTGCGCTCTGTCACGCAAACGGAGCACATACGCAGCCTCTCCCACATGTCATATAGCTCCAAAAAAGCTCACGATAGAAGCTACCAAGCTCTTCCACGTGTTCCCTATTTAAATAAAGCTACGTGAAGTGTTTTCATGCGAAGTATATTTACACTGAAATGTAGCATGTCGATTTTATAAGCAGATAAAAAGGGGTACTATATTGTGAGGCGTAATGATACGAAACGTCCGCGCAGTAACTCCTAAAGGTTATTGACGGAAGTGAGCGGGGGAAGTCTTTAGTCTTTCCTTAGCTGCTGCTTTTTATGAATATAATGAATTTTAAGAATTGGATGTGATCTCCACACTTGTTTTTATAGTTGGATTCTAATTATTATCCTTAGTCTTTTTATTGTTGCCAATCTGTATGTGTTTCTACATGTGTCTGCTTGCTGCACACAAATCGGGGATCGAATAAAGTATTGAATTGAATTGCAACAAATGAAGATTAGAGCTGAGGTTATCCAAGTTGAGGTACTTTGAAGTATTATGCTTGTCTAGGCTCTCAGTTGTCCAGGAATTAAATATCTTCCAATAAACCAGGTCAAGGGAGCAACAGGGCTTTTGTCGTACTTGAGTTCTAATGACCCAGCCCAGACCAATGGCTTTTCTTATTAGTGAAGCTGTAAACAAATAATGCAGTATAGGTTATGGTTGTCCTCCTGTCGTCCTGTGTGTTGTAACATTATTGCATTTTGACTATGAGAGCATGAAGAAGCTTCTGAAGATAAAAGCAAAATGTCCTCAACTCAACCAACCTAGTCCATTCCTACAATATATGAAAATCGGTTTTATCATCAAACACAAAGTATGTGTTTATAGATTTATTAATTTCACATAGTAGTTAGTTCTTCTCCATACGTATTGATCCTCACTGCACTGGATTCCCCTATACCACGAGAAATACTTGGGCCAGAGCTCCCCTTCAGTGGAACAAATCAAACACGCTTACTCATCAGTCTTCATGTCAAAACATACAAATGTGATCTAAAGACGTGACTATTCCCCCCCCCCCTTCATACATCAGTGCGTTTTGCCAGTGAAGGTCTTGCTCGTGTTTTGCTGCCTAAGCTGTTGGAGGGGGAGGCTGTGTGAGGCTAAGGCCAGAGCTACAGCTACAGCGGGTGACCTTGATGCTGCACACACGTGACAGGACAGTAACATCCATCACATTTTTATTAGCTCCATAGAGTGCAGCCAAAAGACTCCACTTTTAGATTCTTTTATCATCCCAGTGTGTTTTAGATCCAATATTGTGTTGTTTTTTCCTCTGCTTCACACCACAGGCTGGCTCGCTGAGTAATGAAGTTGCTCCCCTTGGCACAGCATCTCGCACTGCATCTCTCTTCATAGGCCCGGGGAAAAGCCTGGGCACCCTCTACCTCGTATATGAATAAATTCTCAGTCAACAACATTAATCCCGTCTTTAATTGGCCACAACAGCCAGCGCAGGCCGTTATTTTTTTTCGTAGTTTTATTTTTTGTGTTTTTGTTTTTTTTATGAGCGGGCACACAATGGGGAGATTGACTGAGTAAAGCTGCACATTCACTTGTGTAATCTAATGACACGGCTCTGTAAGTGAGCAACAATGGGATAATGTCACGCTCGCTCTGTGGGGCAACAATAGCAGTAGAAATAACCTGTAGTTACTGTTGGGACAAGTGTTAGAGTAGTGGATTCGGTCTGAAAATGGTTGATCAGAGTAATACCTTGTGAGTTTTGTGTGTTTGTAAACAAATTCCCAGCCAGTTTAAGCTCAGTTAACCAGAAAATAAGGTTGTAAATAGTAGAGAGTGATTGGTAATATCTGTTTGTTTTGTTTGTGGCTACAAGCCTTGATTTGTATGGACTAAATGATTAACAAATGAACAAATAATAATAATAAATAATAAAGACACTCATTGTCAAAATGTATGAAATCCTTTTTTTCCAACATGGATTTCTTTCTTTTTTTCCTGTAAATAATTAAAACGCTGTTGTAAAGATTAAAAATTAAACTAAAGCAGCGGTCCTCGGACATTTCAGCTCCAGTGGTCACTTTGAATAGAGATTTAATGGAGCCTGTACAAACACATATATTATTAACAGCGAGACTAAGCCAAACAGTTACAGCCACGTTCTCCGTGCACTGGGTTGCTCCAGCACTTCTGTCACAATATAGGCATGTCACAGTGCTCTTGTTGCCCGTTTTCATCCGCGTCAACTTGTGAGCGTGCAAACATCACAAGAGGAGGCATTTTGGGGAGGCTCTCTTCGCAGCTGCAGCCACAAAAAGATGTCTTCCAAAGCCAGGATGTTGTTATAGCAAATATCTGTTGGATGAATACCTGGGGGGGAAGCAGTGCATTATTTATAAACTCTGTCTTTCTCTTTGCATGTTTGATGAAGAGGCATTAACATCCACCGCAGCAACACTGTCCTAGTCGTATCCCCTATGATTTCATTAATTAGCTCTGTACCATATAGAGTGCTGTGTTGGGCCAAAGTCATGTGCAGAAAAAATGCTGTTAGCTATAAGGGCTTTAATTAATACACAATGTTTATTTATAGATTCACTCTTTTTATTCTAATGATTCAGAAAGTTCAGAAAAGGGTATAGGACAAGATAAGTGTAGTTTAGGGTGATCTTGTAATGCGAAAGGGCATTTTTAAAGATAGTAAGTAATAGAGCTTTTTTTTGTCATTGAACAATTGTACAACAAAAGTGCGTTGAGGTGTTGGGATAGTCCTGAGCTGCTGCGACGGAGCACGCCACCATCATGGGCCAACCTGACCAGCATGAAGGGAAACCGTCAGTGCTCCTATGAAACGCTGCAGCGCCTCCTGGGTTTGTCCCTGTTTCAGAGCATGGTGTCCCACACTGGTCACCTCCTCCTTCCTCTTCCTCCTACGCAGCTCCCTCCGCTCCACAACAGTCTTTTACCAATATTCTAGGGCAGGGATGTCAAACATGCGGTTCGCGGGCCTGATCCAGCCCTGTAGAGTATATATTCCAGAGTATGTATAAAAAAAAAAGTCTCTTGCCCATTCCTGTGTGGAGTTATGATTTTTTAAAGAATAAGCATGATGCTCATTCTAGCCACTAAGGGGCGTTACATTTTAAGAAAGGAAAGAGTTCCACACGTGTCCAGCAGAGGGCACTGACATAATAAGAGCTCATGATATGAACAACGCATTATATATCCACGTGGTAAATGGACAGTCTGCCCCAGGGCGGCTGTGGCTTCAATCAACAGCTTATACCACCACCGAGTGTGGAGTGAAAGAATAATGTCTACTATGTAGTACTTTGAGGAACCTGTGACACAAGTTGGGGCTTTGACCAAATCACAGCTTATTATTATTCATTTTTTGGAAAAAAAATGATCTATTATATCCGGACCGCGACCCGCCATGGGAGTTGAATTTCGGCCCACGACCCAAAATGAGTTTGACACCCCTGTTCTAGAGCGTAGCAGACATAATAATCCGTCTTATTCTCAATATTAACAAGCATTTGCCAGAACAATAGTAGGGATAGAAGATTTGTATGGCTTAGATGCGAGTCTTGTCCGGATACCTCCTTGTTTGTCCCTTTTTTGTTTCCTGTGTAGAGCCTCCTGTGACCCCTCCACTGCTACTGTGATAGCATTGCAAAACACAAAAGAACCTGACCAAAGAAACAGAACACACACCTGGCTTTCTATTTCATGGTAATAATATTGATTAATCTCAAACCCAGTAAAGACTTTAAATTACCAGGGAACATGGTCAGTATATTTTGGGCAATAAACAGGCCTGCACAATGCATCTCTATTGAACATCCTATTACCGTGCTCTTAATGCTGTAATGCTGTGTAACTGTAAACAAGCTTAACCAATGACCGCAGAACCGATCCGTCGGTAGAGGTCTGTGTGCTTTAAATCACGTTTGACGTTTTGCCGTTGATATTACCACAGCTGTTGCTCCCCCAAATGCGCGACAATTTACAGTAAGTGGCAAATGTTTGATGAATGCGCTTCGAATTAACAGTGAAAGCCTTTTAACGTCATCCCATTGTAACATAACGGATTGTTCGCGCAGACCTTTGAGTGTTAATTAGAGGAGGACTGGGCTCGAGCCAGCTGCAGATCGATAGGGTGTGTCTGTGGGTCCCTTTCTACCGGCCCCTCTTAGCCCGACTGCAGTGGTGTAGCTTGGATCCTTTCTCTTTTTGTGGTGAAAATGAATCAGGCTAATGGAGAACATAGATCCACGCTGTCAACTCTATGGCTGTATTTATGGTCTAAGTGCCATTACACATTGGTTTGGTGTCACTCGTGCCTGACAAACTACCAGTCGCAAAATAGGGAAGTATTGTCTCTGAAAAGAAACACGGAAAAAGACCCAGCAAAGATAAGAAATAATTATTGCTTTTGGATGGCTTACACGTGAATTTGTTGCAAGACATTAACATGATTTACAACAATATTAAGAATGTAATAAAATGGTGATTAAAAAAAGGTCATTTTGTATATGTAACTATAGCAGACACAAAATCTTTGCTGTATGAATCACTGCTAAGACATGTTTTAGACAATTTGTATTATTTGTATAATAAAGCATTCTTTTTTGTATTATTATGCCAAGAAATGAGCTACTAACTGTAGAACATAAGTTGCTAATTGTCAAATGAATGAAGCTCAAATTATTGTAAATCTGGGTGGATTTTACAAACGCAAGACAGGACAGCAGAAATGAAACCAGAGGAAATGACTTAGCACTACTGGCTTTCTGTCTTGTGGATTGTCCAAAGCTGTTCGCCTATTTTAATCTTGGAAAGTATTGTGGTAAATGGGGCGGATGTCAGATTGCCTCTCCGTGCAGCATACGGCCTGATAGTAGCTGTAGCTGTGCGTGGTCATTTGGAGGTGAAATGATGCCCTTCCCATCATGCACTTCTGTGATTAAGACTGCCGATGTTTGCCTGTGTTTCCTGGAGGGAGACACTTGTCAACACTTTTACAGTTTGCCATTGTGTGTGAAAAGCCGCAACAATGTTTTGCTTGTGCATTCAACCGTTCTGTTGAATCAGAGATGCTCCTTCTGCAAAATGTTAAGTTTGGCTATTCACGCAGCCATATCGTGGATTGTAGAATAATTGCCAACTTGAGCTGGACAATGGGAAATGGAGAGGCACTGTAAGTTTAACGACTCGACAGAAGGTTGCCCTGACAGTAAATATCAGGGTAGACATTACTACATTTGTGCAAATGTGATGTTAGGATCTTAGAATTGTTATGGCTAGTTGGGGGAAACGACAATTTTCAAATGTTTACTACCTTATTGCTCTAAACTTGGTGATTGAACAGAAGGCATCCCTGACAGCAATCTCCAAAATACACCATTCACCACTTTTCCTGGTATATTTGGTAATTTAGTCATTTTATTTTGGCTCCTACTGAAGAAAGTTAACTATTGACTGTTTTCCTTGCTCATCCATCTTGGAATTGTGGCAAGATCTGAAAATTTGGGGACAATGATTAGTCAAATTATTCAGACTTTGAGCTTTATTTTTAGATTTGAACAGAAGGTAAGCCCCAGCAGCAAAATTCCAAGTGTCCTTTTACAACCATTTGTGGTATGTCAGCAGTCATTCAGAAAACCAGAAAACCTTCACCTTCACACACAGTCTGCTGTTTAAAATGTTCAATTTGCATACATTCACTATTACTTTCTGCACGGACTTTCTTTTATCCCCCCCCCCAAAAAAAAAGATCTGCAGCATAAAGTTAGATCTAATCGGAAATGACTAACTGCATTGTAACGTATTCATCTCTGATATAGCTCTATTGAGAGGAGATCAACGCGCCTCCTGACACGCTTCACTTTTCAGCTTTTGAAGAATATGGTGACAACAGATTTTTGCCATCATAACGCGCGGCTCCATTTTGAGACATTCTGACCCCATATTCCCTTTTTTTCCCCAGCTGGGTTCTTGGTGCGCTCAGAGCCCTATACTTGATGCAGTCTGCTGTCCAGTGGGATAGCGCCAGGCAGTATCCAGGGGTTAATGCGCTGTGATGGGTCTCGGAGCATGGCCCTGGTATGGCTGAGTGCACATCATGTTCAAGCAGAGTCGGGCTAAACTCCTGCTCCTGCGCGGCACTGGCTACAGACTGGCCTTTGCGCATGACGACACAAGCAGAGGATGCAATGTGTGCAAACAGTGCGGGGGGGGAAAAGGCAAAGAGAGATAAGCTACTGTTTCAAAATCACTGGGCAGCACTGGGACTGTAAACCTGAGCGGAGTCTTATACTGTTTGTCCATGGCATGAGGGGGTAAAGAAAGGTTACTATGGATTATTGCCGCTAATTTTACTGTTAAATGCTATTTATGTCATCAATACAGCGTCTCACATTGTGCTTTTGCTGCATATCCCCCTCGATACCTTCAGTAATTTGTGTCTTTGGGCAAGATGTTGCTAACTTTCTATCAAGTCTCTGTTTGCACTCCTCTATATGCAAGAGTGAGAGTGTGTGGGTGTGTGAATGTATACAGCCTATTGCAATTGTGCAGGTATGTGGAAGCAGTTTTGAGTGCTTCTAAAAGTTAAGCCTATGCATTTACCAGATTTGCAATAGATTGTATTTTTTTTAGCAGAACGTCTTCCTGAAGCTCTGTGGCTGTGGAGTGGAGTGACAGTGCGATGTCAGTGGGTGGTGGTGTGAGCTGGCAGGGACGCTCCAGCAGCGCGACCCCCATTTGATCCCTGTGGCTCTGCTCCATCTGGCTCACACAGCCCCTGATATGGACAATGTGCCACTCGGATCGGCCCTTATCTCTCCCTTGTGCGTCTGCTTGTATCTGCAAATCTCAGCTCTTATTAAACACGTTGTTAGCCAGAAGACACAGAGCAGTTAGCTTGCCAGGAGAAGAGGACCAGGTGCATTAGAAGCATTTAGGGATTCCTTTTTATTTGTATTTTTGGAAGGAAACACTTGCGAGTCTACAGAGGAGTACTGAATTGGAATATGTTTTGCCAGTGAATCTCCAGACTGTTGATTTTTGGGGAACAAGCTAAGAGTGCAAAGACATTCATGCGCTGGCAGGCTGGCAGATCCAACACATCTACCAGCATTCCGTACTGCTGTTGTGTCCTTAAGCAAGGTATGATAATATGCTTGGCCCGGCCAGTCGGGGCCATATGTCAGCCATACAGCTCTCTAAACCCAGATGAATGGTTTCAATTGCATCAGGAAAAGCGAAGTTCTGAATATAGTAGTAGTAGAAATGTATTGTCCTTGTGGGAAAATTAATTTGCAATGTAAAAAACAAAAAAAACAGAAAAAAACACACAAGGACAACAATAACCACAACAAACAGATCCAAACGTTGACAACATGTAAAAAACAGGCCTGGGCTCAAACCACGGCTCATCAACCTCAGTATAAATTGTGTTAAAATCGTTACCTACATTCTTCAAAAAACCCTCTCTGACAGACCAGCTGTACTGAGTAAAAAAGAATAATCACAATTGGCTACTTCATTATCTTTACATCATCATTGTTTGTTTAATTGCAGTATATGTTTGCCTTTAAAGAGCAGGTACTTTTAAGACTGTGATCATGTCCTAGATAAAGAACAAAAGCTGCAGCAGCTAAAGTTGGTTAGTGATCTTCTATGCCGGAGGTATGCCACCTCCTGCCCCCTGTGCGTTACAAATTGTACCGTGCCATGCTGATTGCCTTAATGAGCAGCACCAAACGCTCCCAGCCATCCCATAATGAAATTTGCTGAAGGCGGAACAGACCTGAGAGCTTGGCAGAATATGCGGGCATATGGCGGGAACAGACGTGATTTCCATCGCAGGTGGTGGAATGCGCAGGTCGGTAAAAGGCTCCGTCACCCTCGGCTACAGTCCTGATGGACAGTGCACTGAAAGGACTCGCACAAGATGCATGTCTGCTGCAATATGGATCCAATCCAGCTTTATTTATAATGCACTTTAAAAACAACAGGGTTGACCAAACATCAGAAAAACAACAACACAATTAAGTGATACAAAAAGAAATCAGTACAATGAATTGAACCATATACAGCGCAAAACCAACAGAAGAAAATGAATCAATGCTTAATAAAGTTAATCAAAAGTTAAAAGCTGAAGTAAAAAGGTAGTTTTTCAGCTGGGATGTTGTGTGAAATACCGCGAGTGGTTAGTGATCAGCATGTGTGTTGTGCTCCATTATCATTTTGACTAGAAACAGAGGGATTGTTGTTTCTGTGATTTTCAGTCATTGATCAAAGCGGATCCCGGGCCATTATGAAGCTGTTAATATGTTTTTCTAATATATTCTGATGTTTTTCTTGATAGTTTTTTAGCTTTGTGACCATTGCTTGAAAATGCAGAGGTCTGTGCTATTTTTAAATTGTATAACAGGGTATGTCAGGTGAACAATTTGTCCAGAAGAATGGGTCAGAGCATTTCCAAAACACACCTCTGAGGCTGTATTAGCTTGATTCATAACATGTAACTTTAAGACCATCAATATGCAGGTGGTCTCTAAGGCTAGCATGCAGTTTATTGATTCATTTCTCTTGTCTTTGTAAGTGATACCACCTCTGAGCAACAGAGATGCAGCTCATTTCTGAAATTAATTCTTCAGTCTGCAGGCTTTTCCCGCGTAATGTGAACACCGAGTCTTTCAGGGAGTCATAAATTGATATGTACAGTCAGACATTTTCCTTGTGTTCACTATTACTTTTGTACATTTGTTCCCTTTTGAAATACGAGTTGTAATCATTTCTTTGTCCGCAAACTGCTGAAACAAGGGAATCCTATTAAGTCGTGAATCTCTGAGTGGATAACTGCGAATAAGCTCCAAATACAAAGCGCACATGCACAGACACAGTGACAACAGTTTGGCTCATCTCCTCATAAGCCACCTTCCTTTTACATTACATATGTATCTGGGTTATTATTGGATACATTACATCTGCATTAGTGGGGACTTAAGAAAACAATGTTGTTTCATTCTTTCTCTTGTGATGGCTGACATTTAGAGAAACCTATTGGTAGATAGTGGATATTTATTTTCATAATTTGTTCCTTTATTTGTGGTTTCATACAACTTACAATGCTGTGCCGGAAATGCGGATGTTCATCAGCTGCAAATGGTTTTGTCGATGGTGGTTTGTCGTTGTCCAATTTTTATTTGTTCACCACTTTAATAGAGGCTCTGTAACCACAACTGACAGAGACATGTCTTCATACCAAGTTTGTTTTGCAAAAGGAAACAATGGCAATATGTGACTGATTGTAAATGTGAATTACAACCACCAAAAAAAAGCTCCCTCAGTAGACACGCGTCGCTCAGATGTTGCTTTTGTTCTCCCACAAACACATACATCAATGTCAAATATGCCTTTTACTCAAAAATAAAATGAACGCAGACAAAGTAGAAACTTGGCCTCGCCTCCCTCGGCCCGGGGGATGGAAGAAATTGAACTTTGTGGCGCATGAGTCACTCTGATGGATGCGGACCCCTGCTGATCAATTCAGAGCACTGACAGGATTGACAGGGAGCAGAGAAAAGAGCAGTAACATAGTCAATACGTCTCTGGGTACGGTTGCTCTCCCCATAACATGCTTTTATTCCCCTGGCATGGGCCCTGCCGGCAGAATGCAAAGCACACCTCGCGCTCATATTTGTCACCACTTTCAGGGCTTAGGGTGCAAAATGCAGGATCATCCCTTTTTCCCACAGCACCTCCTCCTTTAGCTGGTGATGGAGACTGATCTTTATCAAGCCTGTGTAGCCTTGACTTGTGTCACGGTAACGGGCTGCTCTCCGGGACATCACTCAGGCCTGTCGACCGCGGAGTGGCAACCGGACAAGCCATTATGAAACGACCTTGGTTTAGTGTCAGCAGCAGCAGCACGGTGTTGAAACAGTTACACCCCAAAGTGAGTAATTTCCATTCCATAGGTCAGCATGTTTTCTGATGGACAGCCGCTCCAGTAGTTAAAAGCAAGGGTGGGGGCATGAGAATGATAAAGCAGCAAATATGGCAAGCTTCTTATGTAGTGCCAGTTAGGGATGCACCTATCCAATACTGGTATCGGATATCGGAGCCGATACAATACAATATATCGGGGATCGGCTACTAATATCCGAACTGAACCAATATCAGTTTTGGCTCTTAAAGCCTTAAAAACACAACTTTTACCAACTAAATCTAAGTGAATATGGGCATGCTGTATATCATTGTAAAGCTAAGAACCTGTACTTTTGATCGCCGCGCAACATTACCTGGTTAGCAATAGCATGCTAAAGCTAGCGGGTGCATGCTAATGCTAACGAAAACTAATCAAGGCTGGGTCAGAAACTATGATAGAAATACCTAAAGTAGCCTAATGGAATAAAATAAAATAAAATAACCACTGCTGTCGTGGCCAAGTGTAATTTAGTTTAAGAAATAACTGATCTAGCATATTTGTAATGATCAGATCATCTTCATGTGAGTTGTTTATATAATGTAACCTAAAGCCTGTCATATACCCAAGGATAATTAGTGTATGAAAGTCATCCTTGTTAAATGTTTATCCAAGAGTGTATCAATAGATATTATTGATAATTGATCTGTAACATAATATTTTGATCTTACAATGGAGAAGTCAATAAAATGATTCATTCAGAGAAAGACACTTTTAAGAAAGTCTCTTGGTGTCGGTAAATAATGGATATCGGCAGATACTCAAATCCCAGTATCGGTATCAGTGGCAAAAAAGCTGGATCTCTAGTGTCAGATCTCTGACACTAGACATTGGTGCATCTCTAGTGTCAATGCATGAAGAGTTCGGTTGGGCAGGGTGAGAAAAAAAGCCGACCCGTGCATAACTATTCTTTAGAGTGTGTTCATGTCCCTTGTCGTTGATGTGCATTTTTCCAACATTTTTTCCTGTGGACTCATTGGAATGGAATAGAATCTTGGAATGGAATCTTATTTGTGTTTCGCTTTTTACGTGACACAAGACCCCCAAAGCACACAGGGAAGGGGATTTTTTCATACCACTTTCCTTCTTATTAAATTTTCTCTCTGCTTTCTGTCATAACAACGTGTTATTTTCTATCATTTCCCATCTTCTAACAGAGCCAGTAATTGAACAAAAGTAATCTGCTTTATTTGCATCTCAGAATTGCTTCAGCTGTCAGTGCCTGATCGCTGCTTAGTAACCTGGTTATGTTGTTATAGAAGTGCACTTAGCTAACACCATTGACAAGTTGTTAGACTGTTTGAGCATAATTAATCAAACATGTCACTGATTCATGCATATGGGTGAATTACTCCACATTTTGCAAAAACAGACAAAAACACATTTTCGATTCCATTCAATCCATCAGAGCGCTTCGTGTTTTGACGCTGAGCTGTGAAGCATGACTAGTTTTTATCAGCTAAAAATACACATTTCTGGGAGACGTGTTAGTGCCTCGTTCCACTTTTACCTGTGAGCGTCTCATCGCGTCGCTATGCCCTGTTTTGCTGAGTACAAACAAACGTGCGTGGTTTCAACCGTGTGCTTTCAGTGATGACTGGGAGGCTCTATGTGGGACACTAAAATGAACGTGTTCCCATTTTTCTTCACTGATGCTGTGAAGGTGCTTGTGTTGATGATAAATGCAGTAGGGCCTGGGGTAATTGAGGCAATTAACGTTACATCTAGCAAAGTTTCTGCAAGATGTGATGGAGAAGAAGACCAAGACCTATTGCTCTTACACCACTGTCAACACTTGGTAAATATTTGTCCATACTGCGGATAATTAGCTCATTCGATGACTCCTGCAGCGGCTGGACTTGATTTTTTTATCTGTGAAGGGGCGTCAATAGCTCACACGGTTGAGTGAGTTGTATTATAATTGAAATTTTGTTGATGTTAACTGACTAACAATACGGTCAAACTGCTCCGCCATGTTGCCTGCGTGATGTCCCAGTCACGTCACACGAACACCAACGATATGTTATATAAAAGGTGTTCACAGCCTTGTCTTACTTTTTGCAAACATCGCAAAGCTCATGAGGCGAGATTCTGTCCAGTCCTTTCCTTCCCGCAGCGTTTTGTTCATTGAAGCACATTTTTAAACATGTAAGTATACAGCTCTGTGTACCTTAACCACAGGGGGGGCTCCATAGTGGCACTACAGGCTATTTGAAACACTTTGTCGACTGCCCGCTCTAATCTAACATCTTGAAAGTCTATGGGAGTAGAAAGAACTCTGTGGCATGCAAGGTCCTTAAAGGTTTTTTTTTTTTTTTTTTTTTGTGAGAGGAGAGGTGATGTGCCGGGGAGATTTGGTTTGGAATCAGGATGCATTTATCTCAAGTTTGGCTCAGTGCACTTGAAAGAACTGGTGCTGACAGACAGGCCACTTTGCCACCGTCAGGAGCCGGAGAGGCACGAATGAACAAGCTCAACTCATTGTGTCGACTTTAGGATCCGGAGTACAAAAGTTTTCTGTAAACAAAATAAATAGTAAGATCATTTTACGGCTGCTGATTGGATCAAGCATGCCTCCTTTTAGCCAATCACAAACTCACAGCGACTCAATTTATTTAGTATCAGTTTTCTTTTTTGGATCGACATGTATGGGTTTGTCTTGTTGACATGAGAGACTGATCTTTGACACAACAAATAATAATAAATGAATAAAAATGGTCCCAGCTCAGTACCAATTATACTGCTTTTGTATAATTATACTGCTTTTATATAATTATACTGCTGATACTGCCATTCCCTTTCTTGTCTGTATGCAAATAAATGAATGCAATCAAACATAAAAACAAGCCGCTGTTAAACCAATCATCAATGTATTTTTCACATAGTGGTGCATCAACTTTTCTTCTTTTTCAACTTAATTAAAAGCTATAATTAAAAGTCCTATTCGAACCTCTCCTGTCGCGCTCTTGCCGTGTGGGAAATTAAGGTTATGGCGGTGACCCAAATGATGATTACATTCTGAATTATTGCATTTAATTATTTTTAGCAGCTCATAAAGCACATCAGTAACTCTGCCACAGCTGACACTGGTTTTATTGAAGTCTGTCTAAGCGGCCTAACAGCCACAATAAAATAGTGATGACACACTGACAGTAAATGGAAGAAACTGCCTTGTTGTGTATTCACTCGATGTATTTGCCAGGTGCGCTATAGCAAAGCCTGTTTCAGTATGTGCTTTCGGTTTGTGATTTTATGGAGTGTTTGTATTACCCTTAAATGTGGGCAGATGCAAGTATTATTTTTGTTATGATGTGGTTTTCTCTTCTTACTTACTTGTCAGTACATTTCCTAAACTCATTTCAACTGCAAAATTTGTTCTAGGTCCTTCATTCTCTTGTCCCACTGATAAGCTAAACCAGCCATAATGGTCTAAATTAGAACTGCAGACAAAGGAAACGCCGCTTCTGTATTTGTATCAGGGGTCCATCCAAGGACACGCTGAGCCGTAAGATGATATATGCATTGTCTTAGCGTTGAGGGATGAGGACAGAGGAGGAGTGTTGGCCGGGGTTGCAGTCGGACGCTCATATCAAGGGTTTCGTGCTGCGTTAGAGGGCTCTGAGAGGGCTGGAGACAAAAGCCCGTCTCCACTACACTCGTATGAGACTCAGCGATGTAATTAGCACATGAATTATTTCTGTGCGATGACACGCCTCAGTGGCTTTTGACTTTGTGTCTTGGGCATGTCTCCCTTGATATGGGCCAGATTAGACACACGCCAAGTGCCTGGCCTGTAAAGTCAGCGGCGATTCCTCTCATGTAATCAAAAGGGGGACTGGCAACTTTTACAAGGTTTATCTAAACCCAGGGGATTGCCGAGGTGGGGAAGGTTTATTTACAGAGCAGCTGTATGATTGTGTCTGGGGATTTTAGATAGCAGCTGGACATCAATGATATTATTTTAACAGAATATCTGCCATTGAAAAATGTCCAAATAGTCCCATTCACCAATTCACCAGTCATACACCAATGTACGCAGACACTGGAGGTGACTGAAGTGTCTTGCCCAAGGACATAACGACAGTGTGCACCTGGCTGGGATTCAAGCCCCTATAGAAAATGGACAATTACTTTTTGTGTTACTCATGTTTTGTTGTAACTATATGTTTTCTTGTAAGCTAAAGAGAATAAGACATGTGTCACGAACTGATGCCAAGATAAGGTGTATAACGCTTTGTACCTTTCATGTACCAGTAGAACATGTCTCAAGGACAGACTCGAACATCAAGACATCATGTATTGCATGTTTTTTGTGCATGGCATATAGCATATAAATCTGTAGACTTTGTCAGAAGGAGAGGTGATGGGATTTGATGAATGTACATGACAATGCCTCTACTGACTGCCTCTGAATTGCCTGTTTGAACTTCTGGTGACTGTCATCAATAAATCTGGCTCGAGACCGATTGCTGCTGCCTCTCTGGTTTGGATTTTTCAACTTCGACACCCTCGACCAGAGCCACCTTATCCAAAGGGCTAGCAGGGGCTGGAGCCATAGTCCATAGTCAAAAGCAATAGGATTGGTTGATTTTCATGTCAGTCAGAGGGATTCATGTAGGAGTAGCAGGGTTAGGGTTATAGGTTAGAGTTAGGGTTAGGGTTTCTGCTGAGGGGGGGTGGGGGCCTACAATTCTGTTTAAGCCATAGGGCCTATGGGTACATTAAGGCGGGCCTGCCTCCGACCTTCCGATCATAGGTCTCTACCAACTGACTCAACCCCAGACTGTAGTGTAGACTGCACATTATTAGATGTAGATTCCACAGTACTGATTGCTACCTAAACCAATCTTAGTGTTTGTACATTGTCATTGGGATCAGAAAAAAATATCTGCACATTATTGCATTATAATTACCTGACATACTGTACATGTAATTACTTTATAATACATTTTCAAAATAATAATCTGATGAGCAAGATCAACATTCACCAAGCATTCCTCTCCAGTTGTCCGTGCTTATGTCTCTTTTCGGCTGCTGTAAGTGTGTCGTTCTATAATACTGCCATCACTACAGTATGTACGAGAACTGTGACAGACAGCGCATTAATATGATAATGCTTCTCTTTTGATGACTATATTGATCCTCATCTCCCGAGGCTTACATTATTATCCAGGATTTACTTTGGTGGAATAGATTGGTCTTTGTAGATTAGTATTCAGCACATTACGCTCCCTCTTCACTGTAAGACTGTTGTGCTTCTGCAATGAGCCTTGAAGTTGGGAATATATGGTATGAATGAATCCGCACTTAAAGATGTAGATTCACCTGTCTCTGAGTTTTATTTTAAGGTCCTGTTGGATTTACCGGCTCCTTGTGCAAATCTACTTTTTCAGGACCAAAAGGCTCTGAATAACGGTCTTAACTCTTTGAGCGCTGGATAAAACGGAGATTGACTGCCTTGTTTGGTGCCAGGGCTATTACCACTGTGAGAAACAACAGTTAGTTAACTCTGCTTCACTGAACTGTTTATATTTGTCGCTGAAGTATAATATGTTGTTGGTTGCCCAAAAGTTAAAAACAGCTGGAAGACACATAGCCGTTAAACTGTCATAATGCCTGACACCTGTATATGAAACAATAACAGTATACATTGTTTTAAGCATAGGGCACTGTATACTTCTTACAAACTACATTCACTGAAAGCTTAAATCAACATGAGCAGTTGAAAAATAACCTAAACAAACTAGACTTTTCCGGCAAACATTGTGGCCATAAATAACAGGATACCGTCTTGTTGACCTTCTAGTGTAATGCCACAAGTTTCAGTAAACACACCCAGACCAATAAATACAATTATATTCCCATCTTTTTGGTTCTGTCCATGAAAAATAGGCTTCGACGGTAGTGAAAGAGCATTTTTAATGGTCTGGCACAAAGACTTTGTTGACCACTCTGAGAAGAAGAAAATGTCATTATGAGACATGTTTAACCTGAGTTTGTGTCATTTATGGAGAAAACTGGAGGAGTATTTCGAAAAAAACACATTTCAGTGGCCAGCTGTGAGCCATCACCCTGGATCGAAAAAAAAACACAGATGAATTGGTGTGACGATTGCTCTGCCGGTTTGTTGACCAAATGTGTAAAAAAAAGAAAAAAAGAAAAAAGGGGTAAATGTGCAATAGGTTCCCCTCTAGAGCCAGATTTTGAAATAACAGTAGGACTATCCTGGATAATAAATTACACTACAAACCGCACTACTGTCCAAAATATTAATTTGTTTTTGTTTATTGAAAAGTCATTATGTTGGAATGGAACCCACTTAGCTCAAATCCAAGCAGAAGATTGTGAATGCTCGAAGGGACTCTGATCCGGGCCAAAGAAGTGAACATTGGTCTGGCTGAAAATGTGGATCTCAGTCTGGTTAAGGCCAAAGTTGCGGGGCTTTGTGCGTCTGCTAAAACCAAAACAAACAAACGAGTAACGCAAAGACAGAAAAGCATTGACAATGTTTGTGGGATCTGTTTCAAATGAAAACGCATGTGTAGACCCTCTATGATTATATGATTATATTATTATATACATAAGCAGCGACAGAGGCCAGTGGGTAAAGCCCTGATCGGATCCTTTTTAGCGCCTTTTTTGTTTCCCTCGGACAGTCGTCATATGTAGTTTTCCACGTCTCTCCCCGTATCCTTCGCAGTTCTCTCATGTGAAGAAAAAATATCTCTGTTGTGAGTTAGTCCTACTTTAGCCCCGGTTCAGTCCCAGTTAAGTCCCGCTTTAGTCCCGCTTTAGTCCTGCTTTAGTCCCGGTTTTGTTCTGCTTTAGTCCCGCTTTAGTCCCGCTTTAGTCCTGCTTTAGTCCCGGTTTTGTCCTGCTTTAGTCCTGCCTTAGTCCTGCTTTAGTCCTGCTTTAGTCCCGCTTTAGTCCTACTTTAGCCCCGGTTCAGTCCCAGTTCAGTCCCACTTTAGTCTCCCTTTAGTCCTGCTTTAGTCCCGCTTTAGTCCTGCTTTAGTCCCGGTTTTGTCCTGCTTTAGTCCTGCTTTAGTCCCGCTTTAGTCCTGCTTTAGTCCTGCTTTAGTCCCGGTTTTGTCCTGCTTTAGTCCTGCCTTAGTCCTGCTTTAGTCCTGCTTTAGTCCCGCTTTAGTCCTACTTTAGCCCCGGTTCAGTCCCAGTTCAGTCCCGCTTTAGTCTCCCTTTAGTCCTGCTTTAGTCCCGCTTTAGTCCTGCTTTAGTCTCGGTTTTGTCCTGCTTTAGTCCTGCTTTAGTCCCGGTTTTGTTCTGCTTTAGTCCCACTTTAGTCCTGCTTTAGTCCCGGTTTTGTTCTGCTTTAGTCCTGCTTTAGTACCGGTTTTGTTCTGCTTTAGTCCTGCTTTAGTCCTGCTTTAGTCCCAGTTTTGTTCTGCTTTAGTCCCGCTTTAGTCCTGCTTTAGTCCTGCTTTAGTCCCGGTTTTGTCCTGCTTTAGTCCTGCCTTAGTCCTGCTTTAGTCCTGCTTTAGTCCTGCCTTAGTCCTGCTTTAGTCCTGCTTTAGACCCGGTATTGTTCTGCTTTAGTCCCGCTTTAGTCCCGCTTTAGTCCTGCTTTAGTCCTGCTTTAGTCCTGCTTTAGTCCCGGTTTTGTTCCGGTTTTGTTCTATTTTAGTCCTGTTTTAGTCCTGCTTTAGTCCCGATTTTGTTCTGCTTTAGTCCAGCTTTAGTCCAGCTTTAGTCCCGCTTTAGTCCCGCTTTAGTCCCGCTTTAGTCCCGGTTTTGTCCTACTTTAGTCCCGATTTTGTTCTGCTTTAGTCCCACTTTAGTCCTGCTTTAGTCCCAGTTTTGTCCTACTTTAGTCCCGATTTTGTTCTGCTTTAGTCCCACTTTAGTCTGCTTTAGTCCCTATTTTGTTCTGCTTTAGTCCCACTTTAGTCCTGCTTTAGTCCCAGTTTTGTCCTACTTTAGTCCTGCTTTAGTCCCGGTTTTGTCCTACTTTAGTCCTGCTTTAGTCCCGCTTTAGTCCTGGTTTTGTCCTACTTTAGTCCTGCTTTAGTCCCGGTTTTGTTCTGCTTTAGTCCCGCTTTAGTCCTGCTTTAGTCTCGGTTTTGTCCTGCTTTAGTCCTGCTTTAGTCCCGGTTTTGTCCTACTTTAGTCCTGCTTTAGTCCCGGTTTTGTTCTGCTTTAGTCCCGCTTTAGTCCTGCTTTACTCCTGGTTTTGTTCTGCTTTAGTCCCACTTTAGTCCTGCTTTAGTCCCGGTTTTGTTCTGCTTTAGTCCTGCTTTAGTCCCAGTTTTGTTCTGCTTTAGTCCCGCTTTAGTCCCGCTTTAGTCCTGCTTTAGTCCCGGTTTTGTCCTGCTTTAGTCCTGCCTTAGTCCTGCTTTAGTCCTGCTTTAGTCCTGCCTTAGTCCTGCTTTAGTCCTGCTTTAGACCCGGTATTGTTCTGCTTTAGTCCCGCTTTAGTCCCGCTTTAGTCCTGCTTTAGTCCTGCTTTAGTCCTGCTTTAGTCCTGCTTTAGTCCCGGTTTTGTTCCGGTTTTGTTCTATTTTAGTCCTGTTTTAGTCCTGCTTTAGTCCCGATTTTGTTCTGCTTTAGTCCAGCTTTAGTCCCGCTTTAGTCCTGCTTTAGTCCCGGTTTTGTTCTGCTTTAGTCCCGCTTTAGTCCCGCTTTAGTCCTGCTTTAGTCCCGGTTTTGTCCTGCTTTAGTCCTGCCTTAGTCCTGCTTTAGTCCTGCTTTAGTCCCGCTTTAGTCCTACTTTAGCCCCGGTTCAGTCCCAGTTCAGTCCCACTTTAGTCTCCCTTTAGTCCTGCTTTAGTCCCGCTTTAGTCCTGCTTTAGTCCCGGTTTTGTCCTGCTTTAGTCCTGCTTTAGTCCCGCTTTAGTCCTGCTTTAGTCCTGCTTTAGTCCCGGTTTTGTCCTGCTTTAGTCCTGCCTTAGTCCTGCTTTAGTCCTGCTTTAGTCCCGCTTTAGTCCTACTTTAGCCCCGGTTCAGTCCCAGTTCAGTCCCGCTTTAGTCTCCCTTTAGTCCTGCTTTAGTCCCGCTTTAGTCCTGCTTTAGTCTCGGTTTTGTCCTGCTTTAGTCCTGCTTTAGTCCCGGTTTTGTTCTGCTTTAGTCCCACTTTAGTCCTGCTTTAGTCCCGGTTTTGTTCTGCTTTAGTCCTGCTTTAGTACCGGTTTTGTTCTGCTTTAGTCCTGCTTTAGTCCTGCTTTAGTCCCAGTTTTGTTCTGCTTTAGTCCCGCTTTAGTCCTGCTTTAGTCCTGCTTTAGTCCCGGTTTTGTCCTGCTTTAGTCCTGCCTTAGTCCTGCTTTAGTCCTGCTTTAGTCCTGCCTTAGTCCTGCTTTAGTCCTGCTTTAGACCCGGTATTGTTCTGCTTTAGTCCCGCTTTAGTCCCGCTTTAGTCCTGCTTTAGTCCTGCTTTAGTCCTGCTTTAGTCCCGGTTTTGTTCCGGTTTTGTTCTATTTTAGTCCTGTTTTAGTCCTGCTTTAGTCCCGATTTTGTTCTGCTTTAGTCCAGCTTTAGTCCAGCTTTAGTCCCGCTTTAGTCCCGCTTTAGTCCCGCTTTAGTCCCGGTTTTGTCCTACTTTAGTCCCGATTTTGTTCTGCTTTAGTCCCACTTTAGTCCTGCTTTAGTCCCAGTTTTGTCCTACTTTAGTCCCGATTTTGTTCTGCTTTAGTCCCACTTTAGTCTGCTTTAGTCCCTATTTTGTTCTGCTTTAGTCCCACTTTAGTCCTGCTTTAGTCCCAGTTTTGTCCTACTTTAGTCCTGCTTTAGTCCCGGTTTTGTCCTACTTTAGTCCTGCTTTAGTCCCGCTTTAGTCCTGGTTTTGTCCTACTTTAGTCCTGCTTTAGTCCCGGTTTTGTTCTGCTTTAGTCCCGCTTTAGTCCTGCTTTAGTCTCGGTTTTGTCCTGCTTTAGTCCTGCTTTAGTCCCGGTTTTGTCCTACTTTAGTCCTGCTTTAGTCCCGGTTTTGTTCTGCTTTAGTCCCGCTTTAGTCCTGCTTTACTCCTGGTTTTGTTCTGCTTTAGTCCCACTTTAGTCCTGCTTTAGTCCCGGTTTTGTTCTGCTTTAGTCCTGCTTTAGTCCCAGTTTTGTTCTGCTTTAGTCCCGCTTTAGTCCCGCTTTAGTCCTGCTTTAGTCCCGGTTTTGTCCTGCTTTAGTCCTGCCTTAGTCCTGCTTTAGTCCTGCTTTAGTCCTGCCTTAGTCCTGCTTTAGTCCTGCTTTAGACCCGGTATTGTTCTGCTTTAGTCCCGCTTTAGTCCCGCTTTAGTCCTGCTTTAGTCCTGCTTTAGTCCTGCTTTAGTCCTGCTTTAGTCCCGGTTTTGTTCCGGTTTTGTTCTATTTTAGTCCTGTTTTAGTCCTGCTTTAGTCCCGATTTTGTTCTGCTTTAGTCCAGCTTTAGTCCCGCTTTAGTCCTGCTTTAGTCCCGGTTTTGTCCTACTTTAGTCCCGATTTTGTTCTGCTTTAGTCCCACTTTAGTCCTGCTTTAGTCCCAGAGTTGTCCTACTTTAGTCCCGATTTTGTTCTGCTTTAGTCCCACTTTAGTCTGCTTTAGTCCCTATTTTGTTCTGCTTTAGTCCCACTTTAGTCCCGCTTTAGTCCCAGTTTTGTCCTACTTTAGTCCTGCTTTAGTCCCGGTTTTGTCCTACTTTAGTCCTGCTTTAGTCCCGGTTTTGTTCTGCTTTAGTCCCGCTTTAGTCCCGGTTTTGTCCTACTTTAGTCCTGCTTTAGTCCCGGTTTTGTTCTGCTTTAGTCCCGCTTTAGTCCTGCTTTAGTCCCAGTTTTGCCTTGTATGTTAAAAGAACTGTTCGTCGCTGCCATATTAAAAAGTGCATAAAGAAAAACCCACACGACCACAATCTGATTCCGCTCCATTTTGTAAACAAGCGATCGAAAAGAAAGTGGAGTTTAATCAACCGATCAGAGAAGTTTCTTGTTCACTGTTTTTCCTGTTGATACAGCGCCCCCACAGGCTGCAGATGATTCCTGCATTTAAAATGATGATTTGAATGAATAAAAAGAGGAGTGAACGCCGACCAATCCAGTCAGATAGCTGAAACAATGTTGCAATTTTGGTATCTCAGGTGTCAATGCGACCTAACTTTCGTTTTCGTAAGACCCGAGGTATTATGTTTACCTTGTCTAGTTTTAGCAATGTGAAGAGGGAACGAGTCAAGCAGGTAAGCAAACGAAAGTTAAAAACCAAAACCACAGCATGAACTTTTTCAAAAGAGCTCTTGCATCTTTATGAATTAACTTTTATATTGACTTTTTATTATCTCAGGACAGTAGAAGCAAAAACAATTGGTTAATTCATTCATTTTTAACTATCAGTCTAGTCTTAATCACACTCCTCAGCCTCCCTGGTAAGGTCTACTCCAGGGTGCTGGAGAGGAGGATCCGGCCGATAGTTGAACCTTGGATCCAGGAGGAACAATGCGGTTTTCGTCCTGGTCGTGACACACTGGACCAGCTCTATACCCTTCATCGGGTGCTCGAGGGTTCGTGGGAGTTCGCCCATCCAGTCCACATGTGTTTTGTGGATCTGGAGAAAGCGTTCGTCCGTGTCCCTCGTGGTGCCCTGTGGGGGGTGCTCCGGGAGTATGGGCTCCGGGGCCCTCTGCTAAGGGCTGTCCGTTCCCTGTATGACTGCAGCAGGAGCTTGGTTCGCATTGCTGGCAGTAAGTCAGACCTGTTCCCGGTGCGTGTTGGTCTCCGCCAGGGCTGCCCTTTGTCACCGGTTCTGTTCATTACCTTTATGGACAGAATTTCTAGGCGCAGCCAGGGGCCGGAGGGTGTCCGGTTTGGGAGCCTCAGGATCTCATCTCTGCTGTTTGCGGATGATGTTGTTCTGTTGGCTTCAACAAATCAGGACGCTTCATCACGCTCTGGGGCGGTTTGCAGCCGAGTGTGTAGCGGCCGGGATGAGGATCAGCACCTCCAAATCCGAGGCCATGGTTCTCCACCGGAAAAAGGTGGTTTCCCCTCTCCAGGTCGGTGGGGAGTCCTTACCTCAAGTGGAGGAGTTCAAGTATCTCGGGGTCTTGTTCACGAGTGAGGGACGGATGGAGCATGAGATCGACAGACGGATCGGTGCGGCGTCAGCAGTGATGCGGTCGCTGTATCGGTCTGTCGTGGTGAAGAGGGAGCTGAGTCAGGGGGCAAAGCTCTCGATTTACCTTTCGATCTACGTTCCCACTCTCCCCTATGGTCATGAGATTTGGGTAATGGCCGAAAGGACAAGATCGCGAATACAAGCGGCCGAAATGAGTTTCCTTCGCAGGGTGGCTGGGCGCACCCTTCGAGATCGGGTGAGGAGCTCAGTTACCCGGGAGGAGCTCGGAGTAGAGTCGCTGCTCATTCACGTCGAAAGGAGCCAGCTGAGGTGGCTAGGGCATCTGTTCCGGATGCCTCCTGGTCGCCTCCCACGGGAGGTGTTCCAGGCATGTCCCAGTGGGACAAGACCTCGTGGAAGGCCCAGGGCACGCTGGTGGGACTATGTCTCCAAGCTGGCCTGGTGTCGCCTCGGGGTCCCCCCAGAACAGCTGGAGGAGGTGTGCGTGGATCGGGAAATTTGGGCATCTCTGCCCCCGCAATCCAGCATCGGATAAAGCGGAAGAAAATAGATGATAGTCTAGTCTTAAGTAAAACCAAAAATCTAAATCCTGTGATGTTTTAGAAAACTCATAGTTCATTTTGAGTTCAGTGGGCCAATTACGTGAGACACACACTTCATACAAGTGCATATTTATACCGCGCATTTCACACACATGGCAACTCAATGCACGAATCGGCCCAGCACACCTTCAACGTGTGTTAGCCCTGAACATGAGTCACACATATTTTAATGAGTGTCTAATGGATGTCGGATGGCAGCGTTAATGACAAGTGAATAGTAAAGCCAATTACTCAGTGCTGCGGAGACAGGCTGAGTAGAGGGGCGTTCTTTTCTGCCCGGCACGACTTCCTTTCGTACTGTGGATCTGAATGACGCTGTATGTTAACTCAGCCCAGTGTGGTGCCTGACAGGAGCAAGCACGTTTAAGCTCATATATATTCAGGCATGCTGACTTCGGCTAAATACTGCTTCTCAACGTCAACATGATCAGCTAAAGATGTTAAGACAGACATGGGGGTTCTCAAACTGCGATCGTACACAGGATCGTGCAGTTCAGGTCCTGGTGTTGGTTATTTATTTTTGATTCATGGTGGAAAAGTGAGTCCAAGTCCTGGGTTTATTCCTGGACTGGATGAGGTTATGTTTGGAGGAAGCGCCTGTGTAGGATCAGTGTTTCGGTGTGTGCTACCTCCAAAACGTCGGGTCAGGTTTCCCCACGGTGGCTCAAGATAGACCTACCTCTTAATCCACACATTGTCATGAAGTGTTCTTTGTTGTCCCTTTAGGATTTGTATTTATTGTTTGTTAATTTATTCATTTTAGGAATTTGGCCCACACTACTGGGAGCAACCAGTTACGAGCACTTGGTGAATCCTTCTCCAAATCTTTAGCTTTGTTTGGTCAGGAATAGTCCGCTGTAAGACTAGTCCTGTATAGAGACCTAAGCTTGTGCATGCAATTATGAGTTATACCTGGTTTAGCATGGTCCGGCCTTACAATCTATGCAAAATTATAACTTATGAACCTGTTAGCTATATATGAACAAGCTATGGAGGTGAAGTCTTTCAAATGGTTATATTATGCTGCAAATGCATGGAAAATATTATACTAGTTTGTCTCTTTGTCGTGACCTAAGAGGCTTAGGCTGACTTTCTGACGCCAGGCTGCAAGGCAATAACTTATGTATCACTTTAATAAGCTGTCGCTCAGTGTCACATATGAAACCGTAATCCTGTGTCAAATCTGAATACATTTCTCAACTGTCTTCTTTTAGAGCCCATGCTTTTTTTGTTAATATTTATAGCAAATTTGTCGCCAGAATGAGCTTAGTGTTGCTTTGAACCATGTCAGGCATGTTTGTATATGTTTGTATTAAGAACTAAAGTTTTCTGAATGTCTGGACACGGCCATCTGTTAATGCAAAACCATCATTGTGTGCGTCATGTTTTCAAATATATTAGGGCGGCACAGTTATCGCTCATGTTTCACAGCTAGAAGGTCCCAGGTTTGATTCCCACCTGGACGGGGCCTTTCTCTGTGGAGTTTGCATGGTCTCCCTGTGTCTGCGTAGGTTTCCTCTGGATACTCCGGGTTCTCCTACCACTAAAAAACATGTACAATAGGCAAGGATTAGTGATGTGTGTGTGAATGTATGGTGGTGGTCAGAGGGACCATTGGCGCAGATGTGTGCAGTCGTGACAGCGTTTCTGTCAGTTACCCAGGGGAAAGGAGTGAATGTATAATTGTCGCACTTTGTCTGTGAAAGGCGCTATATAAATAAAGTTCTTTCCCTTCTTCTTCTTCTTAGATTCCAATAGAAAGAGTGACATCTTCCTCGTATATTCGGATACTCATCAGCATCTGGCTCTTTTGCAACTTGTTGTCTGATGATTGGATTGTGACAAGCGCCTCTCCTGTGGGTTTAGTTCATTTGAAAAGCAGCACTGGAGCAGCAGATGCCAGATTAGTGTCAGTGCAGAGACTGATGAAGAGCCTCCTGGTTGATAGGTTGCATGCTGCTATTCATAGTTGGAAATTTTGATGATAAAGCACTATAGAATTGTGCATGTTTATTCAGGGTTTACATTTGAGTTGCAAAGTGTCTAACTTAAATTATGTCAGCATTTGATATTGGATCACGCTTTTATATTATCACTCTGTTACACTACACACTTTTTGTTATCATTGCGATATCACAATGATTTTTTTCTGTTGCAGTGATTTAACCAATACAGTTTTTCTATTTTGCCCCGCAAAATAAAATGCTTGTCATGAATCCAATTTGAGTTGGCAGAATGGTGCTGGTGGTTCTCAGGCTCGTCTGCTCGTCTTTTTTTTTTCTTTTTTTCTTTCAAGATATAATCTTATTCATGTATTTGTGTTTGTTGGGCTCTTCTTCAAAACTACTTCAGTCATGGTTTAGTTTTGATTCTTTCCAAGTTTTGACATGGCATGGTCCTATTCTAAACCCTGGTTAGAAGAAGCCTAAAATAGAGCAAAAGGTTTGATAGGTACTGTGATAGAGCATCTGTGCAGAATTAGGCTACGAACCACTGATATCGCCATATCTACTGTGACATTGTGCATAAAAGTCTGTGAAACCAAGAGAAAAGCGTGACAATCACTGAAGCATTTGGCATTAAACAAGTGACCTCCTCATCCTCCGCCCAATCCAGCCCATTTCTGAAAGGCAGCTGTGGTGTTATGAATTTGCACATTTCCACTCATATTTTTTTATTTATTTGGATGCACTTACTCTGTGCACTAAGGTCGTATCTATATTTAGGGCCTGTCGCTGGGAGCTATCCATGGTGCTGCTCTTGTTTTCCCTGGCCCTTTTGTTCTCAGACACTTCGACTCAGGGATACTTCTCTTATCAGTGCTCCCATTCAGTGTCAGTTCTCAAGGGCATTTGGGTGCCAGCAGCAGGTTGGAACCGCTGCCGTCTGTGGGACCTTGATAGGTGACCAGGGCACACAAACTATTTCACCAGGGTACTCGGGAAATACTCTGTTAAGATCTAAAAGGTTTGACCTAACGAAGATCAAACATCTGGAAGTAGATTGCTGTGTAAAGTTGCTTGGCTGCCATTACAGGACTTGTCACGAATGTCACACTTTTCCATCTACTTGAGTGGGAGTGTTTGACTTTGTAGCTAAAGAGTGTCAGACTTTTCGACACTGGCATAAGTGGTATGACTGGGGTTTTTTTTGTCTTTGAAGTCATTGGGGTCCTCTCAGGTGTTGCCATAAACAAAACTAGAGTACAGTGTGTCGTGGGAATTTGGAGAATCAATTAAAAAAAAAAAAAAAAGTAGTTTGATATTCACTATGGTGTTTTAGTGGAGCCAGAAATTACACTGCACTTTGCATCTCCAAAACATTTACAGAGACAAATAGAAATTGATTTGCACTCTCTTATTATCGTAGAAACAATCCAATCCAGTGTTTATTTGGTTGATTAGGACAGAAGAAGCGGTCAATGGAGATGTGCTTGTTTTTAGGAGAAGCACTGCATTTCAGCTTTTTTATGGCACACAATTTTACACTTTTCACTCTGTCTATAATTAGGTTTAAACTTCACTTTTTGTGTCAAATACTCTTTAGGCCACTGTTTTCCAACCTTCCTGCCTAGAAGCCTGCCTGTGTGTTTTAAACCCACCCAGTCCAAAAAGGCGCCTTCCACAAATGCATCAACACATTTGCATGCATCAAGAAATAATGGCCTATATGTATTTGTGGTTGAGTGTTTTCTGCACCTGCACTTTCTCTTACTGTCATGTATATTATTTTAATGATGCTTTACTGTTGTAAATATAATATATAACATAATGATGTTGATAATATATAACACATCACCATTGGGCTTTCTACAAAGTAAATTTCAAAATTTCCATTTCTGAGGTCGACAATTTACAGTACATTTCTGGCAAAAAATGTCAGATGAGAATCAGTAATGTGGTTGATTTTTGCTCATTATTTATTATGCACTGCCATTTCATTTAACTGTTATGATCTGGGGTTGCTGCAGTTATTCAGGGCTAGGTTCAGTAACACGTAGCTGCCTTTCCACAGGCAGGGGCATATCAGCCCAATGTTTGGTCAACCAAGTTTGTCGAGCTTTTCCATAACAAAGGCCCGGTCTGACCAGGCATTTGGGACCGACCTCTGGTTGTGGCCAGAGTGTGCTAACCCGTGTCTGATGTGACACATGTGATGGTTATCTTTTTTGTTTTATTACAGCTTGGCACCTCTGAATGATTCCATAACCCCACTAGAAGGCAGTATTTTTTCCACATTTGTTCTCATTGCGGCTTACAAAACTTTTAATGACAATCTGTACAGCGTGCTCTCTGTGGGGGCGCAGCCCACAACAAATGCGAATGTGTGTGTGGTGGAAACAGTAGCATGTGCAGGTTATAGTCGATACGTTTAAATAGATGCGGAATTGAGCCGTTAGTGCCCAAAAAAATTAGATCAGCTGACGACCTGAATATCCTGAATGACCAGGTTTTCCATCAATGGATTTCTTCTTCCCTGATGGCAGGGACGTATTCCAAGATGACAAAGCCAGGATTCATTGGGCTCACATTATGATAAGAGTGGTTCAGGGAGCTTGAGACATCATTTTCACACGTGGATTGGCCACCGCAGAATCCAGATCTGAGCCCCACTGAGAATTTTTGGGATATGCGGGAGAAAGAAGTGATAACATTCTCCCACCATCAATAAAAGATCTACACGATCTCAATAAAAGACTAAATTCTGGATCTTTCCACATTGCACAAGTTTATGAAGCTCATTGAGACAATGCATGCTGTAATCAAAGCCAAATGTGGTCCATTTAGCTTTGCGGTTGCTCACATTGAAGAGTTTTACTTGAATCGCTTTGATTTGAATGCTTTTTTATGTTACATCTGCCCATTCACAACGGCTTCTGCAATTTATTTCAAACCCAACTCCTCAAGAGGTATTTTCTCTCTGTCTGTTTGGACTCAGGCCCAATCACCGTAAATTCCTCTCCATTCACTTCCTAACCGCAGCAGAATTAAGTGTTGGAGCGCTGGCATGCGAGTGTGCGGGACAGCGAGATGAGTATGACCCCAGCCATGCGCCCTATTTGTGCTTCGGTCACTGTGCCTGCGCCACCGAACTGAGGGACAGCCTGAGTGAGCGCAGGGGTCCATAGGTCTCTCGTTCCCACTGATAGGGGGCTTAGACTTTGAGGGAACGACCAAAGAGTGATGCGATCCAGTCAACTTCAATTACCGGCCCCTCCGACTTCGTCCCACAGCGGCCGTATAGTGCCTTTAAGGGGGAATCAATGATGTGACAAATTGGCGGAGACAGCAACCCCTTTTATTCGGTACATTGTTGCATCTGCGGCTGGTTCCTCTTTAACAAGTGTGTGAGTGTGTGTCTGGGAAGCAAATATCTCTCCCTCCATGTTGGTTATAATTGAATGCTTTGGTGCTTTTGTTTTTTGTTGTTTTTTCCTGGGTTATTTTCTGCTTGTGGCTTTAATATCTCGTCCGGACTTGTTTTTGGGTGCCTCCTAATGGGTATCCGCATGCATCATCCACTGACGCACATAGCACAGTGGATTTTTCTATTGCTGGACCAGAGTTGCTTTTTTTTTTCTTCTTCTCAAGGTTACTCCTGCCTCACTCTGGCCTTGTAGAGGTGTCTGAAAGCGGAGAAATGCAGGCTTAGACATTTCTGATATACTGTGAGTCGTGTAAGTGAATAAGTGGATAAAGTCTCAAGTATATAGAATATGACAGGAGCGCATTATATTGTAGTTGTACAGGCTTGGCGATTGTAATTTATCCGGGGAGTCTGAGAAGTGTGATACATGTTTCCATTAGGAACCGTACTATAGTATATTATCACTGAATACTTCATTAGACCTTCCTTCTGCTGCTTGCTAAATGTATTAATACTATGGAAATGTCAAGGCAATGTTCTCTCATGCTCTTATATTCTGAACACTGACACAAAGACAGTATCCATCAGTAGACATGAGACTTTCTATCACCATTCTCAAACTATGTGTGAGATATATCAATAATATTTTGATATTGATCCACAATCTCTAACTTCTGGCGCTGACTGGAATCAAAATACATCTTGACTGGTGCTGTCATGTTAGCTCAACGTGATTTTTCTTTTAGCTTTCTTCTTTTTATTCGACTCCAGGTCACACGCTCCACATTTGTTGCTTCAAAGCCTCAACAAACGACATCTAAACGCGGCATGTTCCTCTCTGTCTTTTGTCTCTCGCAGGTAAAGAAGAGTACGTCGCCACCTTCAAGGGATCCGAGTTCTTCTGCTACGACTTGTCCTTGAACCCCATTCAAAGTAGCAGTGACGAAATCACGCTGTCGTTCAAGACGCTGCAGAGGAACGGACTCATGCTGCACACCGGCAAATCGGCCGATTACGTCAACCTGGCCCTGAAAAATGGCGCCGTGTCTCTCGTCATTAATTTGGGCTCAGGAGCCTTTGAAGCTCTGGTGGAGCCCGTCAATGGGAAATTTAATGACAATGATTGGCATGATGTCAAAGTAACCAGGAATCTCCGGCAGGTAACAGTACAGAGGGTGATGCAGAGTTACGATCAGTCAAATTCAAAGTAATGCACTAATCATTGCCATCATACAGCCTATTGTTTCTCCTGACATTGCTAATTGGATTGCTCAATTGGATCAGTGGTTACGGTGGAGATACAACAGAACCGTAATTGTGTAGATGTCTATGTAGGCATTAAAACTGTTGGGACTATAGCTTTGTTGTAATAGTGCAAGTGAAAGGATGGCGCAAAGGAATCAACATAGAGTCCTGCTGTTTTGAGAGACTGGCCGGGCTAGTTTTGGAGAAAAAGCCGCAAAATGCCAGACTGAGTACGTTTGTGGACAGGTACAAAAGGATGGCGGACATGGATTGAAGGAGATTGAGTTCAGAAGCGCCCCCAAAGGAAGGCCAAGCAGCAGGATGTGGTGAAAGAAGGCGTGTTGGTGTGAGGCTATCCAAATGAACATGCACCATGATTCACTAGAGCCCCGGTCACTCCGTATTTAGATATTGCCTTAAACTGGTAATGACACCTATCTGCATTTTCTGAGAGTTCGCACTTCACCAGGGAGAATCCTAATTCACCCGGGACAGTCCCAGATTTGGGCATGGCAAGGCAACTTTATTTATACCGCACATTTCGTACACAAGGCGACTCAATGCGCCTTACAAAAGAAGATATGCAAAGTTGCTGTCAGGTTTAGTTAAGACATAGCACATATATTATAGAAACATCAAGACATGGGAGATACACAGTACACAAGGTCACATGCAGAAGGGGTCTGTTGACTGAAGGGTGGAGGTGGGGGAGTTGAAAAAAAGTTTGTGAACGCAGACGCAGAGGGATTTGGGGAGTGGTTAGGGAGGGGATGTGTGTGCAGTTATATGCATAGTCCTTGAAATGAATGTCGTGAATGAATGTTGCAAAAGCCTCAGTCCGCCTCATCTGGTTTAGCTCAGTGACTTGACCTTGAGTGGGGATTGTTGACTGCGTAGGAGAGATAAGAGGTCCAGCTGCTTCAATCTCCTCTCAGGAAGAAAAGAATGATTCCAGTATTAGTTCATGAATTTGTAATTAATTAGCTTTTGCTTGGTCTCAGCATGAGTTCAGTCATCCAGAGCAGGTAGTTCCCATCACACTGGTCCTCAGAGAAGGTGAATCGAGTTGATCGAGGAATAGGGATGAAATGGACTTCGAGAAGCCCGGTGTTACTGTGTGTACTGTGTCCCAAACCGATCAAGTTCACTTATTGCTCTCACAGCTTAGAGATATTAAACTGGTGGAATTAGAAGCATATCTGTCTCCAGCAGCTATTGTTTTTACACGGTTCACCTTCAAGTGTCATGCTGCCTGCCTTTATTGCGGTCGATGTCGTTCTGGTCGTACACCGGGATATCCTCTGCACAGATACTATAGATAAACAGCATTTCGGTGGCCTGTGCGTTGCGTGGAGGACAGTGCATGAGCAGCAATGAATCACTGTAGGTACATGACAGTTTGAGCCCTCTGACCCTGCAGCCTACTACATCATTTGGACTGTGTTGTGCGCTTTGTCTATTGGATTGAGGTTACAAAATTCTGCCAGTGGCTTGATTGGTAGTACCTCCTACAGTTTACTCTTGTTCCTATAGGACTGCTTGGTTTACAAAATGGAAAAATACTGTTTCAATTGCTGTAATTGTTCTGTGCTATGTCAAAGTCTGGTAATCTTTTAAATTGAATTAACAAATCATCTAATATCTAATGATAAAAAATATTTCATGCTGTGTCTTACATTTTCGAGCCGCTTTAACAAATTCACTTTTCTATATACTAATGCATGTGGGACTTCTGACAATTTCTTTCCTGTCGGCCTTTCTCTTCTTTGGTCTGCCACTCTCAATGACGCGGTTCTGTTTATCTTCACCTGTCAACTAAACCTGCTTTTGCATACTTAGCGCCTGTATTACGGTGCTGCCTCAGGACGTAGCCATCTGGAACATTCACCATATTTAAGAGATAGCGAGAGAAGACTCAAACATAGCAGAGTGCATGCTCCGTGGGGCATCAGGAACGACCATCCCTCTCATTCTGTGTCAGGGTATTTTTTGCTTTGTCTCATTGCAGTAAAGCGATCCTAAAGTCCCATCAAAAAGACCAAAAGAAGGAGGTACAGTGTTGAATGAGCGCTGGGTATGTCTTAAAACAGCGTGTCGGGCTTCGGCTTAAAAAGTCGACATTTAAGTACACAACATACCAACTTAGTGTCGTTTTGAAAATGATGTTAAAGCTCAGGGGAGTGGATAGGTCTTTCTGCTTGCGGTAAGTAAGGTGTTACTAGCAAATAGAGATCTCTGGGAAAGGGACAGGCATTGTAGTATTGTAGATAAAATATACTTTGGTTAATTGTGTAGCAATACATTATCTATATTATCTATTTACATTGATATTTAACATAAAATTATTTGGGAGAGAGGGTACAAAAATAGTGCAATATTGGATCAAATGATGTGCTTTAGGCATTTGTAATTCTGTAAATGCATAAAGGGTAAGGATAAGGGAGTAAATGCTGCCAATGACAGCGCATGATACAAAAGCATTACACGTTAGGGAGCTCTGGCACCTCTAGTGGAGCTTATACGAGCTGCTTTTTTCTTGTTAAACTTATTTTGCCCTTTTTACTCTGTGTTACTAACATGCTTTTGGAAACTAACCAACATCACTCATGGAATGTGTCATACTACTAACCAGTCTAATTTTTTAACAATGTACTAACAAGTATTGACCATCATATGATTTGAGTAACAGTCGTTATTCTGTTCACAGTTTTTAATTTCCTTTCTCCCCCCTTTTCCACAAAGCACTCAGGCATTGGACACGCTATGGTAAACAAACTACATTGTTCGGTAGATATCATTCTAATTGTTTCTTAGTTTGGGTTTGCCGTGTGTTTTTCTTTTGTTTCTTTTTTTTTTAATACCGTAGACGTCATTTACCAAAAAAAGGGAAATTGCGGTTGGTACTCTTCAGCTTACTTTCTGGATTTCTTGATTTGTTTTTGATTTCTTCATTTTGTTTTGCCCACTTTATTTCACTTGTTTCCTGTCCTATTCTGTTTAATCCACCTAGGAGCATCATTGCGAGCCTTTTGCATCAAGCTGTGGCTAATATTGAGGACTTCTCTTCTGTCTGGCTGGCCTGATGCTCTTGGGCTCAGCCAGTTGTATTTCCTCTCCATTCACTTTGCATGGCATGAACTGTGACCTTTGTGTTGTTCACGTGACCACTGCCCATTCGTCAACATGAGTGTGACTGTGTCCGTCACTTCTGTATTTCTTTTTGTGGTATCCATAAACTAATGCATGCAAATGATGTAGTGCCAAACTTATTCCCTATTTCTAACAAACTGAAAAAAAGGTGTTCCTTTTTGCACATAGGCAAAAAGCAAACCTTTATTGCATGCATTTTGTTTAAAGTAGCATAAACAATAAGTAGTGTATTTCATAGCATGAGCTATTCCTAACTTACTAGCACGATTGGATATATTTTCTTTGATGAAAGCAAAAATGAATTTACTAATATAATGTAAAAAACTAACTAACAACATTTTACTAACACCATTTTTGTGTCTGCTAAACTATTTTCTGTTGCTCTTGGGGCAATACTAACACTGTTCTATGGGCAGTATACTAACTCTGACTCAAATACTAACTCTCTTTGGGGTCTGCAGATTAACAGCTAATCTCAAAGTGGACAAAATAATACAAATAAAACAAGAAAAAAGACATAAAAATGGGTTTCAGAAAAAAAAAAAAAAAAAAAAAGAACATAGGGCCGATTGAAAGACCACAAGAAGAAAAAGGCAGTATGATTAGCTGTCCACATTGGGGTGTATAGCGTGTCCTCTTCCTGTGCTTTGTTGTCTAGGTAACGATATCCGTGGATGGGATTCTGACCACCACCGGTTACACTCAGGAGGACTACACCATGCTCGGGTCTGACGACTTCTTCTATGTTGGAGGCAGTCCGAGCACGGCTGACCTGCCCGGATCTCCGGTCAGCAACAACTTCATGGGCTGCCTGAAGGAGGTGCGGCGTCAGTGTCTCTCTCTCTCTTATCGCTCTCTGTCCATTTCTGCCTCTATCTCTCTCTTTCTCAATCTCTCTATCTCTTCGCTTATTCTGTGGGTGTTCAGGATATGACTGGACTCACCTTAGGACTCTAAAACAGACCTGGCTGCCTCCCACACACTGATCGAGTCTCATACTTGAGTTTTTCTGATAATCTCACATAAACTTTACTTTGCTTCATCGCCCACTCAGCGCACACACATTGTCTTATACACACAGGCCTAGAAGCGTTGCATTTCATCACAAACTATATAGAGTTCAGGAATGTGATGTCATATTGCTAAGCATCATGGGATTAGCAGCAATTATAAACCAATGGAGATTTTAAATGTTACATGTATTTACCAACAGTAACTCAGCTTCCACGGCTTTTTTCTCCAATTTTTATACTGTTTTTAGCTAATGTTAGTGTATGGAAAAAGTACGCTAACAGTTGCAAACATGGCGGATCGCAATGAAACGCAATACAAGTGTAAGGCATTATTATTAGTAGTAGTACTTTGCGGTTGACATACAGTATAACCTCATTCTGTTTTAATTCAGCTTTTCATTTTTCAATGGAATTGTTGTTGGCAAATCGAGGGCTTTATATAAGAACAGTGAATAGTTTACATAGTTTCTCTAAATATGACTCAAAAATATCACAAAAATCTCTATCTATTATGAACATTTCTTCAGCATGAAATATGTGTTTTATTATCGGTATGTCATATTTGTCATTCCTCTCAGCACAATAACTCATGTGTTGAGTAAGTATGAATGGATCTGCTCCATTTAACGCCAGACGCTGGAACAATCTTCTTAGAACGGCCCAATTTCTCAGCAGTCACACCCATTTGTTTGCACTGGCCTTCAACAAAATGCTGAGTAGGTCTTTGTTCTTTTACATTTTGTAATTGTTTTTGATTTGACAGACTGGCATTGTATTTTGACCTCGCTGTGGTTTTCTCTGCACCACTTTTGGTAGGTGTAGTTGTTTTTAATATGCTGTCTACATAGAAATGACATTGCACCATTTTCACAGTGGCGAATAGACCAATAGACCAGGGGCTGAACAAATATGGCCCAAAGCAAAGAACCATTTTCTACACATTTTCTACAATGTCTGTTAATGGAAGGGCTATATTTTCAGTGCTTTTAGTATAAGGTATGTGCTCTCTGTTGTGTGAAATCAGGCTTCTCAAAATCATCTTGGGACTTAGAGGGTTTATGCTGCAGGTCTTTTAAACTGACCTCTTCTGCATACAATCCTATGAGTGTTACTGAGTATATTTAACTTTTGTCTCAACGCCTACACTATATATATAAACGGTATAGGTACATTTGAAATATAGTTTCTGTGAAATCCGACAGATGCAGTGCCTCCTGTTTTCAATATAACAATATACTTCTGCTATATCTGGATCCCGACATCAGAGGATCTCACCTTTGTCTTTGAACCCGTCTCTGAGGTGAACTTCAAAGAGACAAAGTGATTGGAGAGATCAAGTAGTTGAATTTTCATGCGGAGACGGGCAGCTCCACAGACTTAATGCCTCAGCGCTCGTCTGAAGTGGCTCGTCCAGGGACTGCTGCCACTAAACTTTCCTCTAATGTTATTTCTCTCTCACGAGTTGGCTGTAGATGGTGCTAAAATCTACATTACCCATCACCTGTGCACATAAATGATCTGCCTTTAGCCTGAACATTGCACTTGACACAGATGTGCTTCCCCTGTTCGCTGATGTATTGAGAGGAGTCAGTCTTTATCATGGAGGCTTCTCTGGGTAATGGGCCATTCAACTCCAGCTTACAGCGCCAGGCATTTGTCTCTCAATGGCACTATGATGTTTGATTACTGTGTATGTATAGTCAGTATTCTTATAGGTGACACCAAAATGAAAGAAAATGGCTCATGATAAATACAACAGCAAAGTGCATGGGTTTCACTTTACCTGACAGCTCTTATTAACATATTAAATCCAATAATGTGGTAATAGAATGGAAATGGTTACTGGACATAACAAGGACTTATGCATTTGGCAGCCCTGTGTCCTATGTTATAACACATTGTTGGACCATGCTATTTCGATCCTATCATTATGCTGTTACTGTGCTATAAAGTAAAGTTCAGTATGCTGTATTAAAGCTGTACTGTAGCACTTATCCATAATAAACAACTGCTTGTGCACCTACATATAAAGTCATATCTCCTCAATTAAACTCATGGCAATCCACAACAAGAGATAATTGAACAGCACTGAATGCAAAGGTAAGAAGGTGTTTTGAACTTCCATCTTCTATAAGAAACAATAATGAAAGTCCAGTCTTATGTTTAGAATACATTACAGATGGATGTGTCTCTTCCGAAGCACTGCCAGAGTGTTGATAACAGGAAACAGTGTCGTTATTGAGATGATTTAAAATGTCTAATGTCTGTTTTGTGCCAGCCAAAGTTGTTGTTTCTTAACAGTCTAGCAAACACTTACATGTTCTGAAGCATATGCACCACAGGAGCTTGTCAGGCTCCCGTCCGCCTCTTCTTTGTGCACAGAAGTTTGTTAAAATGCATATTAATCACTTTTGTTTTGTTTTTGTTGCTTTCACGAAGGCAAACAGCCCAAGCATGAGCCAAAAGCAGCACTGGCCATGTAAAAATTCCGCCTACTTTGTGCCAGGCTGCCAGTCAATCAGTAGCACAATAAAAAATAACCAATGACAGCGCGAGTAAGGAGAGACAACCTAATACAGCCATGACAGTGTGTCCCTGACAGGCGGGAAGAGCAGGACGCCGCGCTCAGAGCACGCAACACTGCACTGTGTGTGTTTACCGTGGAGTAAGAACATGAGAGATTTTAAGAAGTGCCAACCCACTTAGAGCATTGCTTCCATTATAATATGCACTTAATATGTATTCCCAATTATCGTACCTTTCACTTAATTAAAAGTCACTTAAATTCGACAAAAGTCGAAGTATTGATTACAAAAGGCTGCCAGGTAATCAATTGACTTATAAATACATAGTAAATTAAGTAGGTACTGTATATGTGAGGGTTTAAGAAAGTTTTAGACCTGTACTTGTAAGGATGTATTAATGAATTCATGAGTGTATGGAGTCATGCAAATGTATTGTGTAGAAAGGTCCAATCAGGGACATGAGTTGAGAATTATAAATTCCATGTGTGTCACATCAGGTGCAAACTTTGCTAACTATGTCTGATTGCATAAGTCTCTGTCAAATAAACAAATACTATTAATACATAACATAAGCAGCATGAACAGTGTGCGTTGCTAGATGTATTGCCTCTGATTCTAAACTGATGAGTTCATTACCTTCAACTTCTAAGATCCACTTTTTAGTTCAACAGTATTTTTCTTCTTAATAATGACTTTGACCTAGGGCATCTTACTTCAGTGGCCAAAGGCATTAAGTTACCATTTTTACCCCCCTCTTCTGTTTCTGTTTTCATGAAAAGTTGTTTTTCTTTCAGCCGCCTCTTGTTTTGCTCTTCCGTTTGTCTCACCTTGCGCAGATGCTGCATCCTCTCTGAAACTCGTATAGTTATGAGGCAGCTGGTTGTAATGAGCCAGTGCAGAGTTTGGGCCACATGTCGGTGTGTCACGTACAGCTCATTAGAGGCGCAGTTGTTAAGGAGACCGGCTCGCTTAACTGCAGCTGTACATGTCTTCTTTAAGCTGCAGAGGTGCTGCTGAGTTTAAGGGGTATGGTGTCGCCCATCTATGATAAAAGATCCCTCTGAAGAGGCACCTTTTAAGACCCAAACACGAAGATAGATTTAAAAACAACTGAATGTAGTTGTAAGCATTCTAATGCATCACATCTTTGTTTACCAAGAAAGTGAACAAAGACGGAAAAGCATGTAGATGTAATTTTCATTGACGTCATGTCAGCAGGAGCACTGCACAAAGTGCACAAACCTGTCATGAAATATGAAGCAGATAAAGGATTAAGACTGTTTTGCATTATACTGAAACTCCTATTGATTTCAGAAGAAGCTTGGAAATGCACATGTATTATCTGTATATTCTTGAGCTACAAAGGCCCTTTTATCAAATGCTATTGCCTACCTCAGTCATTTAATAGTTAATAAGCTCTTGTATCTGAAGTTTAAAGGGTTGCATTCGTCCAATCTCACAAGTACTTACTATCCACCCTACATTACCAAATTACTTTCCAACCATTTGTTAATCCAAACAAGTTACATAACCATTTGGTATTCCATAATTCAAAAAATAATGAACAAAACTGAAACCTAAAGATGTCACTGCCCCCTTGTGCCTGGAGTTGTATCAATGAGTTACGAGTTTTCAGATTCATATTTAGAAGTATTTTCTCCACATCACTGCACAATTTCAACAATATAAAGTATAATATTTGTTGTGTTCTTAAAGGTGTGTTTCAATCCTGATTCCCTCTGCTTTTTGAATTACCCAGCAGCCCAGTGTCAGGTCAGGCTGTGTTTGTAACATACAATAGCGTTTTTTTTTTTACATCATGCGTGCCGCGCTGTAGTCCATGATTGATGCCCTGCTCTCCGGTGGCTTGTTGCGGATTCCTGTGCACGTTGCGCGGGAACTGCCACGCCTGCCTGTTAGCTGTGATGGCAAAACAAACGCGCCGCAGCCATAGCTCAGTTGTCAAAGTGGTGACAAATGAGTGCAGCACTAGCAGTAGCAGCAGCAGTCATAGCTCCTGCTCTGACTCTGAAAGGTGCCCTCTGTCTACGCTAGAAGGAATTGATCTTGTCCAGTGCTCATTTAGATTACATGAGTTAGCGCCAAGACCTTGCATTTGTGATGCCATTGTCAAATATATATGCAGTGGATGACTTTATCTGGCAACGTATCAAGGGAAGTGGAACAGATTTAACATTTAATCACAGAATATAGGGAGAGTATTTATGCACTCTAGTTTCTCCCACCAACCAAATGGTAAATGTGCTAATTATTGCTGTCATACCATTTGTCGCACATGTACATGTTGATGGCATGAGACATAGTATTGCCCATCACTTGATAAATTATGTTAATTTGTAGTAAGATTCTAGCCTATGCGTCCTCCTGAGGATACTCAATGTGTGTTGTGGCGAATGATATACAGCATTTGATATAGGATAGAATGGCATAATTAAAAGTGCATGTATGACAGTTTGAGAATCACAAAATAAATGGCAATTGATTATGGAAACTTGCCTTTATTGCAACATAAGACGGTTAATCATGACACAGTCTAACCTGGTAAGACTTAACCATACATTACTTTATGGATATTATATTTTCTTGGGTTGCAAAAACTATGTATCCCTTGCTAGGTCCCATTTCCCTAATATCAAGAGTGCAAAATGGTGATAACAGGCTTTGCGCTTTTCTCTGCATCGGTGAGCCCTTGTAAAACTGTACATTTTTTGTCCTAGTTTGGTTATTTTATCTTTTTATGTCTTAGTTCAACTCTAATTAGTTTCACCAGGTCCAAATCCATTACTGAGGATCATAATATTAAAGGCTGTTTGCATCGCCTGTGTTTGCCATGTTGTCTCCACTGTATGTCTCAATGCAACATCTCAAAGGTCACTGTTCAAATCTTATTAGCATTGTCTGCATCGAGATCATATAGCATGTGTGTATACCACCTTAATGCCTCCTGTAAGATATGGGAAGCCGAGCGGAGATAGATCTGGTTTGTACCTGGATGGGAGGCACATGAGGGAATATGCCAGTTAGCCTGGGCGAAGGGTTGGTTGGTGTTGACGGGATTGGATTTCTGTCAGTTTATTGCCAGGGCAGCTGTGGCTCCACATGTAGTTAGTTTAAAAATCCTGAGTACCATAGAATCATTTACAGTAGGAGTAAAACAAATGAATAAATCTATTCATGATCCTTTTTAAAATTTTTCATTGTCAAGTGGTGAAACTATTGATGATTTTTTTCTTTAAAGTACACGATTGAATTCACCTATAGCATTCATCTGTTAGTAACATTTCAGTTGTGAAGCCTGATGGGGCTTCACATTAACAGTTAGCCAAATTTTACAAAATTTCTATCAAACCTGCCAACAACATGCAATTACTTTATTAATTCATTCATTTATATATCAAAATTGCAACGCAGGTTTGAAGTTGATGCTATGCATGAAGAATTAGCTGGTGCTGATTTTCAGCTCCTGTCCCAGTTGGGCCTTTCTACACAATTACAAGATCATTTATAGAATCACACACAGGCAGGCACAACACAGAATCTTCAAAAAATCAAATTACACACAGACACAGTGCTATTTACAAACGGGTACGGTTTTGGTTTGTTTTCAGACCGGACTTAAGCCAGGGGGTGAATGTTGTACTCTCAGATATGGTCTTCAGTTGGTAATGAATTCCACAAGTAAAGACAGACTGACTAAATTAAGTCCATCAGGTGAAGGATCTCCACATTCTGATTTATGGAGCTCTGGTGACTCCGTTACTGTTTTGTCTCTGGACAAATGAACTGAGTTGCTCAGGTGCTAGATTACTGATACATTTGAATATCATTTAAGAAAGCATACATTGCTAAAGCTTTTAAAGTTTAGCAGTTATGCTTCTTAAGGATATCACAGCGGTGAAGTGACTTTCTATCCATGAATTTTTATACTTTGATTTTACACACAACTATGACTAGTTATACCATACTGTTGTTGGTCGTCATGGTATTTCAATTTATCAATAAAGTAAATGGTAACCTTGAGAACTAGAGAAATTAAAACTGGACGTGTCTAATTATAATAAATAATGTTTCTACAGTGGGCAAATAAAACTAATGTTGTAATTAATTTCCAAAACCCTTGAGGCTTGAGTTTTTCATTTTGTCTGAAAAGAAAAAGATAAAGTATTCATCACTAGAGTCTGATCTACAGATCTGAATGTCTGAAATGTCCTTTTTGTTATTTATTTATAGGTTGTGTACAAGAACAATGATGTGAGACTGGAGCTGTCTCGACTGGCCAAACACGGTGACCCCAAGATGAAGATCCACGGCACAGTCGCCTTCAAGTGTGAGAACGTGGCCACGCTGGACCCCATCACGTTCGAGACGCCTGAGTCTTATGTCATCCTCAACAAGTGGAACGCCAAGAAGACCGGCTCCATCTCCTTTGACTTCAGGACCACGGAGCCGAACGGTCTGCTGCTCTTCAGCCACGGCAAACCAAAGCAACAGCCCAAAGACTCATCACCAGTAAATCCCCAGTCTCTTAAGGTGGACTTTTTCGCCATCGAGATGTTGGACGGACACCTGTATCTGCTTCTGGACATGGGCTCAGGAACAACCAAGACCAGGGCAGTCAACAAGAAGGTCAACGATGGAGAGTGGTACCATGTGGACTTCCAGCGAGACGGGCGATCAGGTAAGAGCGTGACATTTTTTACCTTTAATAAATCATGCTCTTAAAATCACACAGTTTTAGACCTTGTGAGTAGCAGATTGTAAAAAGAAAAACTTCACCTAATACGTTTTTAACTCCATTCCTGTGGATTTGGATACTAACGTCTTTGTTGTTAAGATGAAAGTGTCTAAATGCATCAGAATATTCGCATGTTGTTGAAGTGCTCTACATACAGGCCCCATATACGTCATCATTTCATGAGTGAAGAATGAATCTGTCTTGGTGTAACTTTGTCCTCTCCTCAGTGTCCTCTAAGCCCCAGGTTTTATTGCTTTGGTCCCAGTTGATTTGCTTATCTAAGCAGCAATTTGTTAGTGTATGCTTGTAGCCAAGGCCTTGCAATGTCATGCTGCAAATTAGATATACCCCTGACCAATTTTTCCACTCCATCACAGGAGGTGGAAATTACATTAACTGTTTCATTTCCCCCAAAGCCTGATGGGAACACCCAGTCTAACTGAGTGATAGACAATCTTTTTTTTTATTTATTATTGCAAAATGAATATGATGATTAGCGGAAAAGTAAGTATTATTCCTTCAATTGTCAATGACGAACGCAAATGGCATTCAATAACTTTATTACATATTGCATTATATTTGGGTTTCAATTTTGGGTTTAGGAAAGCAAAATGTAAGGATCTACATTTAGTGATAAAAACTGAATTTAGAGATATTTCTCAATAGTTAAGGTTTGGTCTTGTTAGTGCACCTTTCAATTGAAGATAATCGATTTAGGAAGTTGCAGTGATCACTCAAAGTTGTTGTTACCCTTTTGGAACTGCCCAACAAACATTTCATGATTACAATCGTTACCAATGTTCCAAATGTTTTTTTATGAAATGTTAAAAGGCCACTTATCTCTCCAGCTTCAATATGACACTTCCAAAACATTGTCTCGCTGGATTAGATCATGTTCATTATCAGTGATCCACCCCCTCACACACATAAAGGCCAAGCACATCTTCAGCTGTTCTCACTGTCTGCGTTACCATGGAAACAGGAGGTGGTCTCAGCCCGGACTGAGACAGTTACTGCACCCGCTCCGTGCTGAGCTCTGCACTAATGACATTTCAGGAGAACTTTTTCCTTCTCTCAAGTCGAGACATGATGATATTACTCATATTACACACTGGAGCGCAGCAGAAAGGGCCGGAAAGGCTGCCTAAAGTGATGACTTCCCCACGAGGGATGGGGAAAAGAATAGTTTATCAAAGCTTCATGTAATTGTATTGTGCCTTTCTTTCTTTCATTTTTAAAAGCTTATTCTGAATGACAAAAAAGATTGAAACATATTGACGTGTGGTTCTCTAACTTTTCACTGCACTTGAAATCGGGCTAAACCAGATTGAAAAAACACACCACATGGCAACAAAACTTTGTTCATTGTTAATTATCAACACCCGGCACAAACATAGTGTTGTGATCTATTGGCTGTTTACGTTAGCCTGCTCATGCGCATATATAGAGGCCTTCCGTTAAATGGAGTGTTGCTCTCAGACAGACGGCGTGCCTTTACCCCGATGCATTAGAGACGCGAAGAGACACTCTGCTTTTAAGTGCAGCCGTACGCTGACGGTGCCCTGGGTCACTCACTGCACACTTCCTGCGAGCTCGCACATACCACCACTCGAGCCCGGTGTTAACACAAACACACCAAACCCACACACCCCGCTCTACCTCCTCTGGTCCTGGGAGAATCCAATCACGCAGAGATTTGGCCGTATCGTTCTAACTGGATTGTGGTAATCCGCTGTCTAACATGTTTGGGGAGAGTGAGAGAGGGTTAGGGGACATCATGCTGCTGCTGCTGATGGAAGTGTGCAAAAAGATCTGAGCTGTCAGTGGACCCCCACCTGCAGCTGTGTTGATAAAGTGAGAGAGAGGCAGACATGCTGTTAGACAGAGTGCTGAGTCATTAGGCACCTACTTTTATAATGTTGATGTAGTGTTTCACTTTATCTCATGCACAGTGTGTGGAGAAGTTAGCGCACGCCTATTTCGTACAGTGTTAAATCTGTTGTGTAATGGATTTTCTATATCGAGTAAGGTATCATGCTTTATTCAGTGTTTTTACCTTACTGAAGTCAGGCTTGATATTTTGTCGTATAACTTTTTGTAACATTTGTAAGATTTGCAATCTAAACCTGCAGACACTCGAGACTGTTTGCCGAGTAGGAGTCTCCAAGTCTCAAAACATGTTTACGATTTCAGAAAACAATAAGAAAACTCACTGTATATCGACTTATCCTTCAATGACAAACCTATAAACGATACATTTTTGGGCTCAATGTTAATCGTCTGTACATTTATTTGCATATCCCCGCTATTTTTTCTTTGTAAAACGTTGATTTTTTAACTGAAGCCAATTGAGTTACATTATATTTCATGTTTTTTGCAGCTTGTGTGATGATGCACTTTAAGAGCAAAGGTTTACTGTCATTTTTATGCCTGAGAGTTGACAGTATCTAGTATCGTTAGAGTCCAAAATATCGTTTATCGCGATACTTTCCTGCCGCAATATACCGAACTTCAAATTTGTTATCGTGACAGGCCTAACTCACCGTCACAGTGCTGTCCTCACTCACTCAGAGCTGGACTGGCCCTTGGGGTTTTCCCGGTGGATGACGTACTTTTAGCCCCGTCAGATCAGGAGTGAGAGAGCATTCAACATGAGCTCTTCCTCTTCATGTAAAACGTCAGTGCGCTGTGATATTAAGTCCTCCCAAACTTCATACAGTCTACAGGCTAAACTCTGTGGTCCGCTGCCCCGCCCCCTCCAAACTGAATACAGACATTTCACAAGACAACAAGAATTGGACTACTAAGTTTTCTATTTTCTTCCACTCATGTAGTATTTACGAGCGGCTAAAGATGTCTGCTTCTATGCACTCCATGACGGTTCATCTGGTGATGGCACACATCCCATGAGGTTGTGTAGTGCCTCCTGACTTAACGTAGACTGACTGTGTTTGTACAGCTGCTGTGACAAGTGAACAGAGCGCTCCAAACAGACGCTCTGACATCCTTCTCCTGCACCGGCATCACCACAGACACAACATGTTTACCCCCGACTTACCTCATCTGTGGACATGTGCATGACTCAAGTGCACTTGAGGATACATAAATGCGATTGCATCAAAAATGTGTTGTCACGTTGTTTTGAATGGGGTGGTTCGTGGCTCAGATTTCTTTGATATTTTTTATTTAAACCACCATGTTCTTCATAAGGCTTTGGACAAACACACTAGCAACCACTGATCTGGCCATTTCAGTTCTTTGTTTTCAACATAACTAGTGCAACTACTGCTTTTTATGTAAATTATGTGGGAAGTTTATACCCTTTTCCCTTAACATTTTCTCCAGTTTGGCATTACCCAAATCTAAAAGCTTCTTGGAGAAAAAGCTTCAGAATCAAGGATAAAAATGTGACACAAGCCTGAGGAAAACGCAAAAAACGTGAAGAAAAAAGTGATGAAAAATCAACAAAAGATGGATGAAAATATGCCAGAAAAGCAATAAAAAAAAGTGACTAAAGAGCAACACAATAGTGACAAACACGTAACGAAAAAGTTAGGACGAGTTTTGTAGGCCTTAGCTTTCAAATGTGGCATTACCCTGGCCTACAGGCTGTACACTCCAGTCAATAAGCTTTTGAATGAAGCTTTTGATGAAGCCAAACTGGAGAAAGTGCACTCGGTTCAAGGGGCTAGATGCAAGTTGGTAGTTGTTATACTCACTACTGCCACCGCAGGTCATACGTGTAACTGCAGCTTCTATCTTAAGCTCGTTCATGACGGCACTTCGGACCCGAAGTCACAACTTTTTTGAGTGACAGGGCAGTATTTTAAAGGCAGTTGTGGTGAACAGGTCTGGGCTCATTCTACACTTTAGGACATGGCTGGAACATGTAGGGGGAGGAAAATACAAATACTGTATAATCCCTTTAAAGCAGTACTAAGTAACGTGTTTACCTTAATAAATCCTTTTCGTAGTCCCTGTGGGGGTAATACAAGTGTTTATGGGATGATTGGAGGGTCTTTCATCTCCCCCTGGTGTCTCTGGCCAGAAAACCATGTTTGCAACTTGACTGCCACCGGTGCGGAGAAAGCAATACACACTAATGGAATCACGAAGAAGAAGCTAACAGGCTAACGGGCAAAGCTAGATGCGGGCTAACGTCACTTTAAACGGTATTTACAGCCAAGTTTGAGTGAAAAAAAATATTTCCATTGTATAATTGGATTCACAGTAACCCTCTGTCCCTTCGCCTTTCTTGTCAGCGTAGTATTTACTCTCCAAGGCAATTAATAAGTTAAAAAATCGTAACTTGCTACTACACCTGCAGTTGCGCTTATGGCCTCTAGGGGGAAGAGTTACTTAGTACTGCTTTAAGGTAAGGTTAATAATTTCCAAAAAAAAGTGAAAAAATCAAGTTCAAGCTTGAATTATGTTGTCATTTCTTTTTTCTCACTTTAGTCAGTACATAAGAATGAATTCACCATGCCACGTTTTCCTCACATAAGTTTAAATACACGTTGCTTTCTTGTTTACCCACACGCCTTTCCCTTGTGTGCAATCGATCTCGAAATCCACACTAAATCCTATACATTTATCTGGGGGGTGAACCGTCTGACTGTTTTTGATGCTTCGGCCGGGCACCTGCTCTGCTCCAAGAAAACTTTGGCCGCTAATGAGTTTGATGTAGTGTGCTCGTTAGCCCTAACCTGAAGGGAGCTGTTCTGGCCGCGTGACGGGTGGGCCCTGCCAAGTGCGCAGAGCGGTGGAAGTCACAGCAGCTGCAGCCTGAGGAGGAGAGGGGAAGTGAGAGGAGAGAGCGGCGGAGAGAGGGGGCCTGGGGGCAAGTGGTGGCCGAAGGAAAGTGCGGGAGCAGATGCCCGGAGACAGAACCCACAGAAAAGGAGCTGAGAGATGGTTCTGTTAGTCTCCGTCGACCCAGCCCTTAACCCCCCTCCATTCACAAACATGAAGGTGACATATGTTAGACCGGGCTCATATGTTGCCTCCTTACAGTACAGCAAGCAAACAATCTTCTTCATTGTGTGTGACAATATATAGTCGAAGCAAATCCGACGCACGGTGCTTGATAATTGTCTTCCTGTCACAATCATTCTTATACACTGCTGCGAACATTGCGGATTAAATGGTTTGCCAAAGGACATAATCAAATGAGTAATTGTTGCTGAGCGGATTATCCTTAATGCGATAGAGATAGTAAGCATTCGACACATGATATTCTTTTTTATTTTCCGCAAATTTCAGTTTTTGTCATTTACCATGATATTTTTCAAACCCGCTCAAATGGCGCGGCGCACACACAGACGGCGCCCGTTCTCCAGCCTGGGTAGTCGGCTAATAGCGTGTGTCCGTATCTGCCACAGCATGGACCTGCCACTCAAAATGCAAATCATTATAGCTGAAGTATTTATGGCCGTTTCATTTCGGGGCACCTTTGCCCTTCTGTCTGACTCCCCGCGTGTGCGTCCTCACCACCGGGAGAAAATGGATCACTGAATGAGGACACTGCGACCATTAATTAAAGAGCCGCAATGGCCGCCGCCGCCACCGCCGCCACCGCCGCCACCGTGCAGACAGAGAGAGTAACAGATCCATATACAAATGAATCACCTGGTCTCATGCCCAGAGTATGGCCTTCCCTAAGCCTGCTCTACAGTCCAGTCATGTCCACTGTTGTTTACCACACTCCAGATCGAGAATTAAACCTGAATGAGGGTGATAAATCATGGAGGGCCAACACACCAACTTTCATCGCAGGTTTATGTGTCAGAGAGGAAAAACAGAAGGCTGCAGTCCGTTAATCAAGTTCAGAAGGATGGCTACTTTTTTTTTTCCTTTCCTGTTGGTTCATTCGTGGGCTGAAATGATTGTGATGGAGGGGTACTGATTTTTCCTTTCCTCCTCTTTCCTCTTTTATGACCAGTGCCTTATAGATAAAGGAGATTTATTATGGGAATGGGTGGAAAATGGAAAGGACACTCAAAGGGATACCAGATTAGGCTGGTAATAGACTGGCTGTGCTGTGATTAATGCATGGTATCAACACTCATCAGTCATTGCAAAGTAAGAAAACCCTGCCTCTGTCAGGATGGATAACACTAATTAGGCTCATTTCTTCATCAGCTGTGTGTAATGATCCTGCTCGGCTTGTTGTGCTCTTTGTGACATGTAATGTTTATATTTATCCAGAGTAAAGGATTAGAGGTCATATGACGCACTGTGGGCATTTACACGACACATTAAACTCTATAAGCTTCTCATAAGTTCATGCTCAGAATAAGGTGTTCATTCATATTGTTCAGGGAGTCACAAAACAGTGTCTCTTGCTGTATTCATGATATGCACATAATGATTGTATCATAATGCATGTAAATCCATTTATTTGTTGAGCTATGATGAAACCTTAAATCTGTGGCCTCTATTTTAAATTGATCTAAATATACTGTGCATAAAAAATTCAATTGGATTCATAATATAATATAATATAATATAATATAATATACCATTAATTATATTATTATTATATTAATAATATTTTTTTTCACCTCAGGGGAAAACTATTGTGCATATTTTTAGTGGTAAGGGAAATGCATTATAATAATAATGCATTAGTCTTATATAGCGCTTTTCCAGACACTCAAAGACGCTTTATAATTTTGTGCATTATTCATTCACACCATACTTGGTGTGAAAGGCAATCAGATTTGAGATATAAGTTGTATCCAACTCCACTGCATAAAAACAGTGTGTCTGTGCTGTGAGGCCACAAGAGCTTTACATCTATTGAAGAAGAATACTTTTTGAAACCTTTTGCAGTTATACTCAAGTGTAAAAGAAAGTCTAATGCCTGCTAACCAAAAGTGTTAAAATAATTATTTGTCTTTATTTAGGTACCATCTCCATCAACACGCTGCGCACGGCCTACACTGCCCCTGGAGAGAGCGAGATTCTGGACTTAGATGACAACCTGTACCTGGGAGGCCTACCTGAGAACAAAATGGGGCTGGTGTTTCCTACTGAGGTGTGGACTGCCCTTTTGAACTACGGATACGTGGGCTGTATACGGGACCTGTTCATCGACGGGCAGAGTAAGGATATTCGCCGCCTGGCTGAGGTACAGAAGGCCACAGGGGTCAAACCGTCGTGCTCAAAGGAACCCCCGAAACAGTGCCTGAGCAACCCCTGCCAGAACAACGGCATCTGCAGAGAAGGCTGGAACCGCTATGTGTGCGACTGCTCCGGGACCGGGTACCTCGGGCGCTCCTGTGAAAGAGGTAGGCTGCTGGTGCATTCAAATTAAAAAGGGAAATGTTAATGCATGTTTTTGATAAACCTGATAAATAACACAAAAACGTTGCTAGCTACTTTCAGTTGTTAGCGCTTATGTACTAATGACAATAAAATGTGTCGCATAATTGATATAAACGATTCCATTGCTCGATTTATGCATCCAAACAAAAGTTATTGCGATGCTCCAGCACTTTCCTCAGAATGCCCTCAGTGTGCTGGTGTGAAGCCTGGTGAGTGGCAGGTGACTGATGCCTTGCTGAGAAGGGGCTGGTCACGTACACCTCACACTCTGGGCTGTAAATTGGCTGTCTTCTGCTAACCATTAGCCTCATCAAACCACTCAGTCATGACCAGAGCTGCTCCAGAATACAGATCCCTCACTCAGACACACTCCAGCTAATGGGAGAACTCAGGCTACTCTTTCTGACTCTTATGGCTTTAGGAATAGATCTATACATGTATGTCTTCATCATACAGCTTCATTTCATTTCTCGATAGGTGTTATTATGCTATGAGCCCCATTTACTAACTTATCCCAAAACTGTAACCAAAGACGACTGCTGCATGTCCTCCTAAGTTACCAAGCTAATTTGATTTTTAAGCAAATAGTCCTACCTTATTTTAGAGCGTATTACTTTTCAGGAAAATGTGCCTCCATGACTGATAACACACTTACTATTTATACAATGCCCTTATACAGAATGTAAATTTAATTTGCGCTCAATCTTATTCAAGCGGTGACCCTCTTACATTCCTGAACTGTGTGACTTTGTCTGACGAAATCCCAGAGGAGCAGCAGCAGCAGCGATGACGAAGTGGGAACAGTTAACATATGCATAATCAAGGAAAATGTCAAAAAGAGCCCGAGCCCGTGACACCATTATCACAGCCTTGTGCAGTATAGAAGAGACGGTGGTGCATTCTCAATGTGAAAAAACATCTCCATCTGAAATGTAATCCAACCCACACAACTGGCTGCTTACCATTTGAAAGGATATGGCCAAATGGTTCATACATGTCTTTATTTGTTTTCTGATGTCTATTTCTGTTTGGTTCAGAGCAGTGGTTCTCAATTTGTGTGGCGTCGGAAGCCACCGTCACCTTCGGATGACAAGCTGAAACCCAAATAAGAAATACATTTGTACATGAGGATTTCAGCATTAGATTGATTGTGTTGATTTAAGCATTAAACACATTTAAATCATGATCAAAACAACTCAGCAGTAGGATTCTTCCTTAGATAAATATTGAAAAAAAAAGCATCCGAAAATGGTTCTGAGACCCACCAGCTGAAATCCACTAGTTTGGAACAGGGTTTCCAAAAGTGGGGGTCGGTACCCCCCAGGGGGTTGCGAGGCCCTGAGCGAGAGTTCCGAGATGACTCAAGATAAATCTTAACAAAGCCACTATTTTTAGTGCAAAACAGGATGTACATTTGATATCCAGTCCAATATCAAAATACCCTATTTAACTACAGGTTATTAACTTGTAGTTAAACAGAGGTATAAGAGGCAATAACTTTTACAGTGAATCCAGGGTTTGGGAACCCCGAGTTTAGATGGTAGCAAAACCAACCTCATCTGATTATGTTAAGAATGCATTTTTGATTCACCAGATTGCATAAATCAAGTACTGTATAGGAAAAACATGGAATACTTATCGACTCCCCACCTTAAGCAGCAGCAAGACTAACTCTGACTAACTGCCTCCCATTACTTGCCGTTTTTTTCTTGTTACATTCAATTAGTGTGAATGTGATTTTTTTTTTTCAATCCAAAATGTTGAATATTACTTTGATTTTGCACATGTGCAAATCAATTGCAGCAGGAAATGAGGGAGGATGTGTGGGCAGCAAATACAAATACTTCAAAAAGATAATTATTTGACCCACTATGTGCAAACAAAAGCAGAGCAGATGTATCTGGGTCTGTCCAAATACAAGAATGAAATGCTGAATATTTTTTTGGGAGGAATGAACGCTTCCCACCCCTCCAGCCTGCTTCCTCTGTCCTCCTCCCCCTGTCCCTTAAGAGTCCTCGCTGTGTAGAGACTGGCATGGTCTCCACTCATACTGGAGTGCTGGTCATGGCTCTCTTCCAGCTGTTTGAATGTCTCCGGATTGTCTATGCACTGGTAGGAAGATGCAGGCAACAGCAGGCTGAGGAGCTGTCAAAAGAATTACCCCAGCCCTCACTTATCCATGCATGGTGTACCACCCGGTGGCAAAATACAGTTACTGCATATGGCGGAGGAGGACAAGCACTGGGGGGCGGAGGAGGGGTAGGAAACGCTGTAATGTCCTATTTTAAGAGATTTTAATTAAGCAGACAAAGCAAATTTTCCCCTCTGCATCCCAAATGTCTTCCCCTTCATTGTTCTCGTGGTTGTTAATTAGCCCAAATATTAGCGGTGCGGTGTGGCTGCAGATGGTGAGTGTAGGTACAGACGCACGCACATGTTTCCTAATGAGAGATGACGGATGCAGCGTCGACACCACCTGCATTTCTCCACTTGAGTCATATAGAAAGAGAAATGACCGGCGCTGAGATCAATGCACAGTTCAATAACGTAGTAAATGAGATATGTCCTTCTCAATCTTAATATGATCATCCTTAATGTCACGCTATAAATGGTATAACTGTCATTTTATTGTGATACAAGTCGTCTGTTTTGAGGGGTGCACTCGTGACAAGTTGTGGAACACATTATCTTGTCGTATTAACTGGATAGTAGATTCCCCAAAATACCTTCATGAAAACCAGGTTTACATGAAACGGGAAGACACATAGTACAGAGTCAACATGCAAATATAAGAAACGGCTTACGTTCTGTGCATTTGAACATTTACTGTGATTTGGGACTTGAGAGCATAGTCATCTATCATTGCGCAGGAGCCATACGAAAGCACAATATTTGCTTGTGTCGTGTGTGATTATTTGCTATCGCTTTGTTTGCATGGATGTGTCTAAACCTCCGTTGCTATACATAACTTTGCCACAAAGAGAAATCATTTTCACATTAAACAATAAGAGCCTGGCCTGTACATGCTGCATTTCCATTGTCTATTCGTAAATATATTCACAGATTCCAGAGAAGTGGTTGTCTCACTGCCTGCAGCACTTTACACAAATGGCAAGTTTGTTGAGAGGGAAAACTGTAGGAGTATTAGACTTGGGCAAACCATTATGCATATTGTATGGTTTCAGTATAGTAAACACATTTCATACAGTTTGCATAGTAAGCATTCCGTAAGATCCAGGACCGTATTGAGTAACATTATACACTTTAGTCATGAGTATTGGTAATTTACAGGATCATAAATATTAAAGCAGCAGTTATTAATCATTTTAAATAGGTAGACTCCTCTTAGGTTGACTGACTCTGTGCAAAGACTGGAGCGATCATAGTATACCATTCTGACATGTGTAGAGAATACCGGGCTCCTCTCTGACAGTCCTGGCAGCTCCTCTCCTCTGTCAGATTGGCTGATCCACTTTGAGGCTTTACTCTCATTCGCTCTCATATCTATAATGAAGTTCCCCCGCTCTGATAAGACACCCTCGAAGCTGGAGAAAGGCATAGTTGGACTGGGATGAAGATATATGTGCTTCTTTTCTCCCTGCACTCCACATTTCTATTCACTTGGCAGCTTGTTGTCACACATTTAACTACTGGGGAAGTGTATTTTGAAGGAAGAGATAGCTTTGAATTGTATTTTTTTTTTTTTTATTCCTCTCCAGTGTTTATTTTTGTTCATAATGGATGTCGAACATATATTTTGTATACAAAAAAAAAAAAAGCTTTGGCAGTTGTGGTGATTTGTGGATGGGATTGCGCCCGGTCCCCCGCTGCTGCAGAAGAACATTGCGGTGCTGTGACATGCTTCTGACAGCTCTCTCTACCTCTGCAGTCTACCTCAGGGAGAATGGGGGGATTGTGAGCCATTAGTTCTCTTGTTAGCAACCCAGCTATGTGAGCTACTCTCAATACACATTCCTTACCTGAGACCTTGGCTCTTGTTTGCTTATTCAACAGCGGTAAATGCATGTATCTGGTACTTTCTACCATATTATCAGAATCTCTCCTGGGCATATTTTTGACAATAACCATTAAAATTACATGAGCATCAGTATGGCTTTGGTTTACAGTGGCTCAGGTGGTTGTCTCATAAATATAAATGTGGCGAGTGGGTGAGTGAGGGATTAGTTTGAGAGACAATCGGCGCAGGTTAGTCGAAATATTTCCACCTGTCATCCCCAGGGCAGCTGTGACTGCATAAGTAGATGATCACGACCGACTATGAAGAGCGAATGAATGTAATGGCTTTACTCTTGTATTGCACTTTATAAGCCTGAGATGACAAGTTTCCCATAGCGCCTATTTTCATTCACTCCACTTTGAGAAACTTTTTGAGCTTATCTCACAAATGATGCCATTCTATTATTGTTGTATAATTTTGCAATTGGGTGACAAGAAATGGTCCAACATCTCTCTAGCTTATCATTTAAATATTAATAACTTAAATACAATACATCATTATGCATGTCATAATAAGAAAGTCATAGAAAGATTAGTGCTCTGAAATGTTTAAGGCCTTCTCAAATCCACATTATAGTCAGAGCTATTACAGTGATTGAAAAGATCCACACCTGTAGTGCTTTCAATTTATTTAGATGAATTGAACGGTCTATTGAAGTGACTGGGGCTGCAGGATAGGATTTGTGACAGTTCTTCATTAGATAATGATTTCATCTCCTGCCACTCGGTATATTTCCTTATTCATTTGGACAGTTCCTGCTTATGGGAGCGATCATCATTTTTAGCAAAAGGGACTTATTTGATGAAATGCCACATTTCTCTTTTCATGCTTTGGCAAGGAGTATAGATTTTTACAACTTTGTTAAGTAGGCTTAAAGAGCGGTTGACTGAATGTGTAAAGTGTAAATAAAATTAAAAAATTACCTAGAAACTGTCACCAATTTAACGCTGACAATTTAGCATGTCTTTTAAAGGTTACATGACAATGAGACTTTTAAAGCTGCACAATGCAACTTTTTAGGTGAAAAAAAGAATCCGAATATTTGCGCACATTAAACCATTTAATGACTCGGTGCCGTTATGGGTGCAACAAGGCACCTTTGTTTTCCCTCACAGAGGCCTCTATTATCCAGGATCAACTGTTTTTAGGGGTTCATACCAGAAATGTGCCCAAAAACAATTGATTCTGGAGCATGATAAAGGCCGCTGTGAGGGAAAGCAAAGGTGCCATGCTGCACCCATAAAGCTACCGACTCACTAAAAGCTCAAATACACGCAAATATCAAGTCTTTTTATAGACTATATAAAGTTACATAGTGCACCTTTAAAGCTTGATTTTGAAAAACGTAAAAAAAAAAAAAACTGCTGGTAAAACATGCAACTGGGATGATAGTATGGCAACACACTTTTACTGTCCATTAAGGATTTTTGAACTGGATTGGAGCATGTCTGCGGGGCAGCCGGGGGTAGCACACAGGGCACCTCTGGAAACGAATTGGCAACTGCTGACGCCAACCCACTAAGAGAGCCAAACATTCAGTCATAAATTCAATCTTACTCTTAATTCATCACCTAGAGATAATAAATATGGGGAGAAACTTGTATATTCTGGAGGTTTTCCAGGCATATCCCATTGGGAGGAGGCCCCAGGGAAGACCGAGGACACGCTGCTGGGACTGCGCCTCTCAGCTGGCCCCGGAAGGCCTCCAGATCCCTCTGTAAGAGCTAAAGGAAGAGTGTGTGCATAGGAAGTTTGGGACTCCGTAATCCAACCCCAGAAAATCCGAAGAAGATGGATGGATGCAATGTTAAACTTTGAGCGTTTTGAAAAGTGAAGCCTGTTTGTTCTTTTGATTTGAGTTGGTTTGCTTGTGTTTTGTATTGGATCCATCGGGTTGGTTGATTTTTACACCCAGACATGGCATTGTGCGTCTTGTACCACATGGTCTCCCTTCCTTTTCCCCCCAGCACGTGTTATAACTCTCCAAAAGCACCTCATTGCTTTTGGAGCCTGGCAGGAAGCAGACGTTTTAGCAGCAAGGGCCTGTTTGTCACTTGGGCTTGTCATCGGCAGTGTACCCCAGGAGGGCGTGGTGCTGTGAATTGGATTTGGTGAGGGATGTGACGGAGCGGTCCCGGGGGATGGATGGGAACGGTGGTGATGAGGTGTGCGGTGTGTGCACTATGGTCCCAGTCCTATCTCAGCCTTTTCTTAACGGAGCCCCTATCTGTCTCAGCACTGCAGCCACTTTAATGGGTTTGTTATTGGGTCATGCTTTGGTTACACCGGCAGAAATGCGTTTATAGCCTCCCGTTGGTGTTAAACAGTCTCCCTACAAACATTTCTCCAGACAGAGGCCTAATGGTTTGAGTAAATGCAGCTGCTCTCGACAGAAGCTTAACGTTCAAGGTCCACAAGCCTTGAGAATTCTGTTGCTATTTTACTCGGCACTAAAGATGATCGTAATGTGTAATATTTACCTCAGCGATATTCATAATTACTTGGTTAATAATTTAAATGAGAATGCTATATGGAAAGATAGAATAGAAAACAGATTCACTTTTAAGGAAAAATAGCTTATAACAGTTCATCGATAATGGTTTGATAAAGTGACTATTCGTCCACTAAATAGTTTGTCATGATTGCGTTTTTTCACCCTGGAATCTGCTTCTATTCTCTGTCTCTCCTCTCTAAGATTTGTCCTCAGTGTGTTTGACCTAGGGATTTATCGCTCTGTCGATGTAATTCTAGCTGCCTAATTGTTGGATGCGTTAGCCTTTTTAATGCCTTTTTGATTGTTTCTGTTGTTGTAACACAATCAGGCGGGCCCGGGTATCAGTTCTTGGAGCAGAACATCTTGAAACATTGCTAAAAGACTGCAGCTTTCCTGTGTGAAGCCGGCAATTGAATCAACTCGACAAATGGACTGAGTGGACCGGCTGGAAATTTAGTTATGGCTTCTGGGTTTGTTGGGGCCACAGCTAATGCTGTTGCGGCAGCAGCTGATCAAAACTTGTGCGTTTACAATGAGCTTCTTGTGATCTGTAAATAAAAGTCATAAATTAAATTCATTGATAAAAAAAAAAGCACTGCTGCATTAGAAAGGACTGAAGATACCGTAATGGATAAAACTCAGTGGTTCTTAATCTTCAAGGGATCATTTGCACTTTCAGATGTAATACAGTTTAATGTCTCAAGCCTCATAATCAGCACTTGAATCAGCAGAACACTGTGATGAAGATTGTATTTTGATTAGGGATGCACCGATCTGATACTGGTATCGGATATCAGAGCCGTTACTCGGAAAAATACGATATTGGGTATCGGCTACAAATATCTGATTCTGAAACATATCCAGTTTTGGCTCTCACCACCTTAAAAACACAATTTCACCGACTAAACCTCAGTGAATATGGACGTGCTGTATGTATGTCATTTTGAAGCTAAGGACCGGGAGAATTCAATCACTGAGTTAGTTTTAACCTCCCCAAATGTTTTTTTTTATCGTCGCGCAAATCTCTGCAGTTAGCAACTGTATGCTAAAGCTAACAGCATCATGCTAATGCTAACGGCTAATAACTAATCAAGGATGGGACAGAAACTAAGATTGGTCACTATGTCAGTGGCCAAGTGTTTGTATTTTAGTTAATGGAACGCTGTTGAAGAATAACTGATCTAACATATTAGTTGGTCATTACAAGTTGTAATTGTAATGATCAGATAAATATATGTGAGTTGTTCATAGCCTAAATTGACGGTCATATATTTAGTGTAGAAAAGTCCAGTTATTCTTGTTTAATGTTTTGCATTATAGTTTATTAGTTGAAAACATTTTGTTTGCAAGAAAAAAAAATGACTTTATTGATCTGACACTGGAGAAAAGAGGACCAACTTTTTCACTCCCAGCAGCTACTTTTAAGAATGTAGCTGATGTCGGTTAATATCTGATATCGGCCGAAACTCAAAGCGTACTAAAAGCAAACTGCAGAATGTTTTTAGATATAAACCTTGGTTCAATCAAGATAGGCCTCGAGGCTACTGTACTAGGCCTACTACTACTACTACTACTGCATGTGGCCAACACTGTTGATTCTTTTAAAAAGAGCTGAAGACATAGCTGTGATTGTTTCTATGCAATTTGTTCCTGTAATACTTGTTGTTTTTGTGATTTTATCTGTGGAATGTGCTATATACATAACGTTTCATCTTCTTCTTTTTCTACTACTACGACCAGGCCTACTTTATATTTTGACTTAAGTTTAAAATGTTCAAATCATTCTCAACATTTCAACGTTTTCTTTACACAGAGGCGACCATCCTGAGTTACGACGGCAGCAAGTTCATGAAGGTGCAGCTGCCTGTGGTCATGCACACGGAGGCCGAAGACGTGTCCCTGCGGTTCAGGTCTCAGAGGGCTTACGGGGTCCTCATCGCCACCACGTCCCGGGAATCTGCCGACACCCTGCGCCTGGAGCTGGAGAGCGGACGAGTGCGCCTCACCGTCAACCTAGGTAACGCCTCGGACAAACAAGTACACCAGCAAGTGCAGTAAAGTTGCATAGAGCTACACTGGGTAATGCTAGAGCCAGTACACTTTAAGATTAAGCCCAGTCTCTTGAGTAGAAGGAGATTGTAGAGATGCTTTCAATGCCCGGAGTCTGCGGCTCTCTGCGCTTACTACCAGATGAGCACACAATTAAATGTCCTAACAGGGAATGCTCACTGTCATAGTCAACAAAATCACCCCATGTGCACAATACTTTGATACAAATCTCTTTATTTTACGAAATCTGTTACAGTAGCGCAATCGCCAATCAATAATAATAGCAATCTGGGAAATGGCGGCTCCAAAATACATCAAACTGAATTAAGAAACTTTCCTTGAATTTCCAGTTCAGGGTCTTTCGTCTTACTTTACAAACTGTTTCTTTGTGAGAAAGCAAATTCAGGCGCCGGCTGCGAAAACCACATTGAACTCCTTCTGGGAGTGCACGTCTAGATTAAAATGCCTTCATTCTCTGTACCCTGCCATGACGTCAAGTTCCAATGTTGTGTTTCCAAGTGATCGCGCCACCGAAATGATTGCGCTAAACATTCGTATAGCTTAGTTCTGGATAATTCTCCTCATACCTATGGCAATACAAGGACAATATAGAAGACACACAGTCGTTCAAGTGTTCGCCAAGTGTGCTATTTGCTCTGGAACGGATCCAATGATGCCTGAGAAAAGTTTGATATCTCTCAAACAGAGCAGTGCCGCACAAATGATAGCCATCTATTCCGCTTTTCCACTGGCTAAACAGAAATGGGCTTCCTAAGCGCTGCGGCTTAACCGTGCATACCAACTAGACCGGCTGTGTTTGATGCCAGCCCAGCCAGGAAGACAACAGCGCCGCCTATTGTCGAGACGCACACCCTCGTCTGTTCTTCGACGTAATGTTTTCTGACACTTTGGAGAGTTTGTGAGCTCGTCCTTTATACCCTCTTGGCCTATCATCTTGTCAAAAGCAGAGCATTCCCTGCAAGGCACGGCTTGTGCTGGTCTCTGGCTGTCTGCGACCACTTTGCGTCTGCGGTTGACAACACACGACAGCGAGAGCCAAATGGGGAGAGGTGAGGGTCGATATGGGTCAGGGAAGTGAAAAAAACAAACGCTTCGGTGATTCTCTGTGTTTTAAGGATCGATAGCAATCAGTTATTGTTTCATTGCTTTATTTTCCTTGGTCAATTAGGTGCTATCTAAGCTAATCCCTCACTTTCTAACAAAAGAGGGGTGAAGTGGAGCAGTCACAGTTATGCTAACCACAACCTGCATTCAGAGTTCAACCCTCGACTCAAAAAGTAAAAGTAAAAATCACCTTAAAATTTAAAATAGCTTCCATTTAATCCTCCAAACTCCACACTTCAAACACTGAGCTGTTACTGTGGCCACACGATTGGCTGTTGACCTGTCATTTTTAAACCACTTCATCTATAAAACAGATTGAGCATGCATTTAAATAAATTCAAGTTATTACAGTTTAGTGCAAGGACATTTTTATGAAGTAAAATCAATTCCGAGATTGACTTTCACAACAGAGACCTCTTCCTAGTTGGCTCTCTCTGGCACTGGCCCAAATCTGCGGCACACCATTGGGATAAAAAAAATAAAAACTACAGTTGATAATAATGAGCTTTTTCCTTAAACAGTAGAGTGGGGCCAGTGTTGGTTTGTGTGTGTCCCCAGACGAGTGGCCTGTGTGTTTGATGATGTCTGCAGCTGTAACGTTGAAAGATGAATTTATCTCTCATCTATTCTTCCCCCATCTAGATTGTATCAGGATTAACTGTACCTCCAGTAAGTCACCCTTCACTTTGTTTCTCTGCTTTCTCTCTCTTGTTTCCTGACAGTACCTTTTTTTGTTGTTGTTTTTTTTTGCTGCTATGTTGTTTCTTAGCAAACCATGTATGCAATTTATCAGATAATGCAATGCCAATGTTCGGAAGCTAAGTGAATTCAATCTGGCCAGAGAAAACATGTCTGACTTGCATGAAAAAAAAAAAGAAGTTTCTAATTGCAGGGTTCATGAACAGTACAAGTTCAATTCCATAATAAGAAAGACTGACAAAAAAGAACATTTACATTATTTTCTGGAGACTTGGTATTGTATGTGCTTTGGGAACAGCAACAGTACAGGCAGGATTAACGGCAGTCCTAAATATAGACTACACAGCATTTGGAATTAACAAACCTTTGCCACAATAACTCAGTCTGATGCACTATAAAAGGCAGGTATTTTAGACACGGATGATTTTCCTTGTCTCCTTCGCCGCACTATTTTGTTTCTCTCGTGCTTTAGTGTCTCACACCGGCTGTAAATTGATGAGGCCATTCAAGGCGCAGAGGAAATACAGAGTGTGATTTTATTATTCTCATTAACCTGCCTCACCGAGCAGAAAGAAAGGGATGGAGAGGGAGGGCTGGGGAGTCCATCTTGTTCTGCAGCATCACAAATAGTTGGTTTGGGGGTGTGCGTGCGTATGCGTGTGTGTGTTCGTGTGTGTGTGTGTTTGAGCAAAGAAGTTAGAGTGCAATACTTTGGGAGGTAAATATCCCTGACATTTATTATTCAAGAAGAACGATGGAATTTTAATGACTTCTTTAGAGGCAGATCAGTGAGACTGTTGTGTAAATGCTGTACAGAGATCAGGCAAAACGTTATGACCACATCGACCTAATAAATCAGTTCGATGTTGATGCGATACTTTACTTTCATCCGGCAATTTCCTGCAGTTACAGTGTTTACTTACAGTATGTAAGTACAGCTCACAACACGTTATGGTTCGCCACATTTCCTCCTATGGACCACTATAATTGATAGATATGTGTTGAAGATGTGACTTACAACATGCCAAACTATAAAGAAGAAGAAAGAAGTAAGTTTCTGCTTGCTCTCCTTTACTTTTTTTGATACCTCCACTCAAATATTTGTCATATAGAATCATAAAACAGAACAATGAAGTTATTAAAGTTACAAACAAAGGTAGAAAAATACTGAAGGGTGACTTCTTTAAAAGGCTCTTGAGTATGGCAAGGCAAGGCAAGTTTATTTGTAAAGCACAATTCATACACAAGGCAATTCAAAGTGCTTCACAGTTGCATAAAATTACAAGAAAACAGATAAATCAATTGAACATCAACATGAAAATTAATCAGTTTCAAGAGTGCAGATAAAATACTTTCAGTTGTCATATGCATGGGCAAAAGGTACTGTTTTGAAAGTAAGTGAGTAATCGAAAAAACTGTGGACAAACACAGGTGCTCACAAGGAATAGGCCGAAATGTATGCTAAAACAGAAAAAGGTTTGCTAAACCCATACCATGGCTGTGGACGGCAGGGAAGCAAGAGATCCAAGGCAACACTGTGTGCAAAACATAAACTAAAAGTCCTTTATTAACATGGACCACGCCAACGCGTTTAAACTAGGGCAGTGAACAAACACGAGCTGTCATAATTTTATTAGACTGGATTAGTCAAGTGAGCAATCAATTAGGACTGTACACTGCTCCTGCAGTCTATGTTGTTTTTATTCATTGACAAATTGTTCTACTACATGTAAACATGATGCATCATCTTGCATTGCAACTTTTAAAATACCGTTTATAGCGTGTAAATATGTAAATATGTACAGCCGTAACTGACTTGTGTCACATGACTTATCCAGTCTTATAAAACGGTGACAGCTGGTGTTTGTTCACCGCCCTGATGAAGACGCTAGTCGAAACGCGTAGGCGTGGTCCATGTCAATAAAGGACTTCTACTTTTTGCGCAGTGTTGCCTTGGATCTCTTGCTTTACAAATAAGTATATTTTAATGTTGTCCCGGGACCTAACATGTATCAAAATTTGGTCTCTAAAGGTATAAAAAAAATATGGTACCTGCATTTGATACTTATTTTTTTCAATACCTGTAGTACCTAAACTTTTTTTCCAACACCATACTAGTATTGTTTAATGGTACCCAGCCCTGGATACAAAGCTGACGACATCAGAAACCACCAGTGGTTATAATGTTATGGCTGAGTTCACAGGGGCACTATCAGTAAATAGAAAACAGTCTGCTATTGATTGAGCCTTGCGTCTATAGGAACCAACTGTTTCACTCTAATATGGCGTATATAATACTTGAAGGTCATTGCCTGCTGAGAATCACAGACATACACTCCCCCGACCTGTAGACATGCCGCTGTGAGACACCTCCTTCTTAACACCTCTCTAAATGCTAAATAGCATTGTTCAGGCATCTTGGATTGCCTCCCTTGTTTGTGTATGCAAATAAAAAAGCTCAGAGCTCTAATTCCCCTTTCTGAATGCTTTAAAAGGTCATTGGCGCTTTGTGATGAGAGCTAGCGTGAACTCATAAACTGTGCAAACACTCATCAGTAGTCCGCACTCATGTGGTAGGTGGCAAACATGTGACGGGAGTTGTGTTTGTTCCCCTGATGTATTTTGCTGTTGCCATAACACTGTAACCTCGCTGTTTGCAGATGAAAAGAGGAGAGGATGAGACTAGGACAAAGCCACGCTCTGACACTTACACAACGCGGCAACTAGTGACTCTTGTGCTTATATCCAAGCAGCAAAATACATTACAGATAATGACTGCAGACAAGCTCTCATGCATAATTAGTATACCCGCGATATATGCTTACTTACTGCTGTGCTAAAGTCTAGGACACATGAGGCTGGATGTGGCCCTTAGGGAAGATGTCTTTCAGAGAAATGTTAGGAGAGGTTTTAGCAAATCTCAGACTGAAGTATTTTTCTAAATCAATAAACTGCAGCTAAAAATATCTTTACTGAATCAACACAAAAGCTACTTTTGAATACCTGTTCTGAAATAGCACTTCTCTCTCGCTGGCTTCAGACCTAATTATGTCAGAGGAGAATGTTTAATTGAACTTCTTGGAAAGTGCACTAAGCCTGTTCCAATCTCCCACACAAATAGTTAACATTAATGATTTCTTCAGTGGTATTTTGGTCCGTGGTTTTTCCACATTGTTAATTAATGTGTGTTGTCAGGCGCTGCAGCTTGGGTCAGCTTTGTGGATGAAGGATTTGTGCAGTAACTCAAAGAACACATCACTGTCAATTAGGACCTGTGCTCCCCGGGGCGTCCCACAGCTGTCTGAGGGGAATTCTGCTGCTAACACTTAAACACTGCTAACAGGCATGCAGTGACAACGGACTAAAAATATCCTACTAACCACTGCTACAACTGGCCTTACATTATGAAATATATAGTGATGTGAATGCAATACCAAGGCATATATGGATTTGGCATTCAGTTTATTTGAAATAGTTTAAGATACTCATGTCTTTATGATGAAACCCTGATCCTCTTCCAAAAGCTATCACAACAAAACTCACTCTAAATCAGATTTCAAGAATGTACCACCCATCGTTAAAGCAGCTCACTTATGCTCGAGCTTTGATGTGTAGGTTTGATAGTAAAGCAGCCGCCCGTTGCACCTGGGTGAGTCGCAGCGTTTGACCCGCTCTCACCAGTGTGCGCCTGTCGTCCAGCCGGCCGGGCTGATTGACTGGATAATCACATCTTCTCATGCTGTTCCCCCGAGGCCTGGGGCAGTGGAGCAGAGCGCTTAGTGCAGATCCATCTCTGCACAAGGGCACCACTGAGGAGCAGGAGACAGCAGCCAATGGCCCTTATGTGTGGAGAGCAGCGGGGGATTCACACCATGGTATAGAGCTAAAGTCAAGCGCACGGTGGGGTTTTAACATTGTACAGCCAAAGACAGTTTCTCTTTTCTTTATGGAGACCGTGGATGAACGTTCTCATGAGTCAGTGAAGCAATGGGCAACGAGCTCTTTTACATTTAAGGAGTGACATCTCTAAGTGCCTCACAGCTGGAAAGACCGTTATGATCCGTGATTGTTCATATAAATTGAAAATGACTGGTTTGCGGCATTTTCTCTTCATTCATAGCATGTAAGTATATAATCGAATTAGAGGCAGTTATCATAATCACACTCTGTATTCCCTAGACTTTATTACAGTTCCCCTATTGGATCGTTACATCCTGAATTGCACAATTGTGACTGAATGGCAGAATGAATAAAAGAGTGAAATGGGCGACCAAGGCTGAAACAAGACAGAACATGATGTCCAGAGCGCTCATCCAGCAGTGTTTTTATAAATATCTGCTGCCACCAAGTGGACAGTTTAGGACAGGACTTGATCAAGAGAAGCAACATCTATCCAGTGTAAATACAAATACTGTAATGTAGTAATCACTGAAACAAATGCAAGTCAGAATTCAAACTGTTTATGTTCAAATGTAAATTTGACGTTTCTCTCTGCCCCCCTCTCTATCCTGTGCCATTTCTTCAATGATGTCTTTAATTCTATCTCTCTCATTGTCGCTTGTGTTGTGCTGTGTTAACCGCTGTGTGGACTGTCCTGCAGGCAAAGGCCCAGAAACTATTTTTGCGGGTCAGAATGTGAACGATAATGAGTGGCACACAGTGCGAGTGTTCAGGAGGGGCAAGAGTCTCAAACTGACTGTGGACGACCTGGCGCCAGCGGAAGGTACTTTTCCTCTCCTTAGTCAACCATAGACTTTATTCATTTCTCTGATTCAAGTGTTCAGATAAAGCCAGTTCTTGTAAAGATCTAAGACGCTAGGTTTCCAAACGTAGCAGTATAAAACTTCATTAGAGTTGATCCCCTAAACTGGTCTCTAACCGATGATATAGACGTCACTCCACCTCCATCTCCCCATGACACCGCTCTGTCTCTTGTGTTGAAAAAGGACAAATGGCGGGCGACCACACGCAGCTGGAGTTCCACAACATCGAGACGGGCATAGTCACGGAGAAGCGCTTCATGTCCATGGTGCCCTCCAACTTCATCGGTCACATCCAGAGCCTCTCCTTCAATGGCATGCCCTACATCGACCTGTGCAAAAACGGGGACATTGACTACTGCGAGCTGAACGCTATGATCGGATACAAGAACATTATCGCAGACCCCGTCACCTTCAAGTCGCGCTCCAGTTATGTGACTCTGACCACACTGCAGGCCTACTACTCCATGCACCTGTTCTTTCAGTTCAAAACCACCTCGTCTGACGGGCTCATCCTCTACAACAGCGGGGATGGGAATGACTTCATTGTGGTGGAGCTGGTCAAAGGGTAAGTGCAGAAGACATCTATTGCGTGTTAGGGATGCCATTCTCATTTATCAATTGGTTGCTTAATCAAAGTTATTTCCAAACAGCTAGCTTAAGTCATTTTACATTACATTATGCACTTAATAGATCTGCAAGAAGTTGAGTTTATAACCAAAGTCAAATTATAGACGTGTATATTTTTGGAAATACTAAAATCTGTGGCGTCTTATATGAAACAGTTTCATTAGTTTTCTCTTCTTTATAGGACAATCATGAATTTGTAGGCATACGGTGTATTAAAGATGCTCAGTAAGACATAACATCATGACTATTGGCCTCATTTAACACATAGAATATATTTTCATAATGGCACCTTTAGTGACCAGTAGATGTTACAGCAAAGGAAGGTTTACTATGCACAGTTCTAGAATGAATACGAAATAGCAAAAGGGTTTGAGAAAAATATGATGCACAATCAACTCGCAATGTCAGGCCAAAACTGGCGATTGATCATATAACCTAAATGACCTACTGACTGTTTTGGAAGACTGCTCTGTGTTATTGCCCCAAAGTGTTAATGTCATTCCAGCAGCATATGCAGACGACACAATAGTCACAGTTTCCAGTGCATATCCAGCTTTAGCTATTGCTGGTCTGAATTATGCACTGGCTACTGCTAGCCGTTGGGCCAAAACCTGGGGCATGAAGTTTAATGCCTCCAAGACGGTGTGTCTGTGCTTCACAAAGCAATATGCCAGCCAACTTAACAACCAGGTTGTGTTTGAGGGTCACACCATTCCTTTCTCAAATGAGACTAAACATCTGGGGGTTATCCTTACGAGTGACCTCAAATTTAAGCGTCACATCGAGGAGACTTGCAAAGCAGCTCGTAAGGAAATTTTTGTTCTGAGACTTCTTAAGACAAAGCTGCCACCAAGAAGTACTGAACTACTGCTGCGCATATACAAGGCCTACATCAGATCTCGATTGGAGTACTGCTCAGTGCTGCTATGTGGCATTGGAAAAACATTGGTGAACTGTCTAGAAAGCCTACAGCGGAGATGTATGCGCATCATTCTCCAGCTGCCATATCGCGCAGAAATAGCACCTGAGCATTACAGAAGGCTGGGTCTGATCACACTGCAAACAAGACGCAACTTTGCACTGTCGTGTTTTGCATATAAAATGTGTCATGGACTTTCACCCAAAGCATTGGACCAATACTGTCCCACACAAAAGGTTCTACCTTATAATGTACGTAGACCAAATTTTGTGTTGCCTGATGGGACGCTGCCTGTGGCGGGGGCAGTGCGGAGGTCGTGTTTTGTTCTGGCTGTACTAATGCTTAACATCCTGGACTATGGCTGTGTCTCTCAGCATGGGTCTATGGGGGAGTTTAAGGGGTACCTGACAAGCAATTTCAGAAACGAACAGTTTGTGAATTTTCCATTTTGCTAGGTCCTCTCCTTTTTTAATTTTTTTAACTCTTCCAACGGTCATATGGCCACGGAATCCAAATTTGTATTTTAACACTTGTTTCCTTTACTGTATTTTGTTGTTGTTGTAATTAATAAAGAAATGAATTGTGAAAAAAAAAAAAAAAAAGAAAAAACCTCTGGCCCTCTGGATGATTTTGAGGAATATTATTACACAGATCAGAGATCAAATGTTACTCGAGGAATGTAAAAAAATAATGATGTACAACAAAAGTTGACGAAAGTGATGCTTTACTTTGGCCTACAACTGGAGGGTCTGGCCCTTGTTCTTTTGACGATAAAGGAAATCGTGCCTCCACAAAGCAAACGTGCCTACCCCTGCAGTAGGGTTTCTTCATCGCCATGTTACTTTCATGAAACGTCTCTCTGCGAATTGTGCTTTTTCTCTCTCTGTTCTGGAGTGACTTTAATGAGAAGATTTTTCAGGGATTTAAAGCTAAACAATAGATAATTGTGTGAGTCATTTTCTAATTATTGTGAAATAACATAACCATATGTTGTGATTATTATTCACACTTCCACACATTTCAATTGCTGTAACTTTTCTGTAAGCTCCTTACAGCTCTATGTCTGGGATTACTTAGAAATAAGCATTTCCCATATTGCATCACAATAGTGTGCTATTACAGCAAAGGCTGGTTTACAAAGCACAGTTCTAGAATGAATACGAGAACTACCAAAAGAGAGAGTAATAATATACTGCTCCTCAGACTAACATATGAAGTAAACGTGAGACAGTTGCTGCATAGAGGGAGAATAAGACCAGCTAATCTTAAGACTGATTACCGTGAGTTGCAGTGTAAGGTAACAGACAGTATCATTTAATAGGAAATCAGCAGCCAATAGGTGGTAAAAGCGTTATGGCCACTTGCTATGCAAATTGAGAAAATAGATTTTTAATTTCAGCTGTTACTTTTTCCATTGCCCTGGTTTTGTTTTCTTATCATTCATTTGCCAGACAATTTTCAAAATTAGCTTTTGGCAATAATTACTATTTCCACTTCAAAAGAAGCAACAAATGCCAAACATAAAAGGAAACCTAAATGAATAGTGAATTATAAATTAGCGTTGCTGTAGCTTGGAGTCAAAATATGATTAGAGTGTGAAAAATACACACTGTCACACTTTTTAATCATAAAGAACAAGAACACAAGAATGTGTTTTATCGTGGTCTCCCCAGCCACCCGCTTTTGTCAATTACGTATGTTATGAACAAACTTTTGTTATTTATTTTAAATATTTCTTGCACTTTTTTTGTTCAGATACCTCCACTATGTTTCCGATATGGGGAACGGCGCTCACTTGATCAAAGGCAACTCGAACAAACCTTTGAATGACAACAACTGGCACAACGTCATCATCTCCAGAGACACTAACAACCTGCACATGGTCAAAATCGACACCAAAATCACCACGCAGACCACCACCGGCGCCAAGAACCTGGACCTCAAAGGTAAGAAACTATACCGGACTCTTGTTTCTTTGCCATCACCTAAGGTCAGTTACTATGGCGACTCACTAAGCCACATAACTCAAGATCAATTTCAATATGGAACCTTTTTCTTTTGAATAACCTTTGTTTAACTTGAAAATACAGAGCTTCAGACAGTACAAGGACATTAACCTTTAAGCCCCCCATGCAAACAAGTTTTAGGGCTCGCTGGTGTGTTTTGAAACTTTCGACCATCAAGACTGTCACATAAAAACTATCTATAATGTGAAATAGATAGATGATGCAAGTTGTTTGATTTAAATAATGCCGCACACAGACAGTCTTAATGCAGTGCTGCAAATTAGGATTACCTAATGTTTATATGTTCATGCTTTTTTATTACTCTTTGTTTATTACTGTAACCAGTCCAGTATAGTAATTGCTTATGGAATAGAATATGTTGTCAATATGGGTTTTCTCAATTCTTGCAAATTATGGGGTCCTACAATGATAGAAATGGCCTGAGTGTACTGCTGTCAGTGAGCCATGCAGTGTCATTAGCAGCAGAAATACGTGGGTATATAGTCAAGACAGCAGAAAGGTTTCTTCATTGCCATTTTACTTTTATGAAACGTCTCTCTGCGTATTGTGCGTTGTCCTCCATCTGTTCTGGAGTGACTTTAATGAGAGGATTTTTCAGGGAATTAAAGCTAAACAATAGAAAATTGCGTGAGTCATTTTCTAATTATTGTGAAATAACCATATGTTCATTATTATTCACACTTTCACACTTTTTGTTGCTGTAACTTACAAACAAGAATTTCCCATATTACAATAGTCTAACAGTATACATATACATGTAAAATGCACTGCAACCTTCATAATAAATCAGTTAAATGCACAGTGAGTAAAATGCTTTTTTTGATTAGATTGCAAATTATAAAAAAACATTTTGAAGAAATGTGGGAAGTCTTGACGTGTGAACATTTTTATTGTTTAATATGTAGTTGCAACAGTCAAGGACATGATGTGACAGGAAGTTTAAGCTTGACAGACATTGCAAACCAAAAACTGTTGCATATCATAGAAAAATGTAATGCTGCTCACAATAAGACTTGTACATCAGGAAACAGGTTGTTTTGTACATGGAATTAATTGTGCGTTGAAATTGGGTAAATGTAATAGTACCATTCATCCAGCAGAGGGCAGTATTGACATGTGTCTCTTGGTTTTGCAGGAAACCTCTACATTGGCGGCGTGTCTAAAGAAATGTACAAAGAGCTGCCGAAACTGGTGCACGCGAAGGAGGGCTTCCAAGGCTGTCTGGCCTCGGTGGACCTGAACGGGCGCCTCCCAGACCTCATGTCCGACGCCCTGGACTGTGTGGGGCAGATCGAGAGGGGCTGTGAGGGTAAGAACAGGAACACAAAAACTCTGACAGTAAAATGATACATGGTTTAAGCTATTTGAGTGAAAATGTGCAAGACAAACAATTCAGAATATTTCAAACAGAACTCCAAAATAATGCGAGTGCTGATTACACTGATGAAATGTAAAGGAACTGTCCAATTCTAATCCAAACTCTTTGTATGATGATGATGATGATGATGATGATGATGATAATCATCATCATCATCATCATCATCATCATCATCATCATCATCATCATCATCATCATCATCATCAACAACAACAACAACAACAACAACAACAACAACAACAACCAAATCACAAGGCAGTGAATTAAGAGTAAAACATAAAAAAAAACGTTGTCATGTAAAGTACATGGCATGTTTCTCCCACTTAAAGCTGCATTATGTAACTTTTTATGCAAGAAAATAAGTTTATAGTGTGGATTTGACCTTTCAGTGACCCAGCGTCTGTACAGGTGGTTAGCATAGCGCCTTTATTTCCGTCACAGTGGCCTCGAGGACGCTCCAGGGCCAATTGTTTTTAGGATTTTCTCTATGGAATGTGAGCGTAACCATGGAGATTGTTCCATCAGCAGTGAAACCCTGAAAACAATTGGTCCTGAAGCGTCTTAGTGATGAAAAGTGAAGGCACCGTGCAGCCGCTGGGTCACTGAAAGGTCAAATACACATTAATATCACTTTGCCTTTGCATAAAAAAAGTTACAGAATCTCATTGTTCGGTTCATTCATTTAAAAAGGAAATGCAACAACAGCACTGAAAAATGTATATATACATTTCTCTGCGATATCAATGATACGAGGCATTCTCTCAGACGTAATACAGCCATATTTTTTGGAAGTCAATATCAGTTGGTTACTTCAACTCACTCGACTTATTTCTCCCACAGTTTGCCGTATGACTCGCAGGCACTCACTCACAGAAAAGTCACCCGCAAAGACCTTTTCTAACCTGCAGCTCATAATTGAACTCTTTGTGTCAGTGTCTGTGTTAGTATTCTGCTCCGTGGCCTCCACACACAATCATTTCTGTTACACTTGGTCGTAATCTGATTATTCTCCCTGCCATATTTGTATTGCCACTGTTATTTCCTCTTTTATTCCATTTGTTTTGCTTGGTGCATGCTCGCTGGATCTGAGAGTTTGCCAGAAGCTATCCTTTTGAATTATGCATGACTCCTTTGTTGCATGCATGAATATTATAGGCCCAGTCTAATGTGTCGACCGCATCCAGAGAGACAATATTTGATTTATTTCTTCTGTGTCACTTAGTCTAATTTTACAATTCATCTGCTCCTTTGTATTGAGTGAGCAACTTATGAGCTATTCAGTTTCCACTATTTCAAATGTAATCAATTTTCTGACATAATGTAGCGCTGTCGGATTTGCCGAGTTCATTTTGTGCCACACGGACGGCAATTCTGAATAGGAAATAGCTTTTGTGGAAATGCTCTGTAGGATGGAGTTTGAGTCGCATTTCGTAGGGTAACTCGCAAGTAAATAGAGCGACAAAAAGCAGTGAAAGGCAATTGAGAAGAGGTTATGTTTTTATTAATTAATTTATTCATTGATTTACTTACTGGCCTTGTGGATTGCTCAGGTTTGAGAAGGTCAAGTACATGTAAAAGTGCTGGATGTACTGCAAATAAACTATGAACTGAAGAACACATCTGAGTCGATTTTAAGGGTGATATGTGAGTCAAAGTCTGAGCTTTTCAGTGTTGATTTAAAAGGAAAAAAGGATAAAAAAGGAAACCAAATCTAGCTGAGTTCAAGTACCCCGTACATCAGTCCAGGCAAAGCCGCCTTCGGATTTGAGTTTTGTACAGATACTGAAACAAATTGTGTTGAAAATCATAAATGGACGGTGCTAATGTGCTTGGTTTAACTCAAGGAAAAGTTGTTAAAGGAACTAGATGCAAGTTGTCATGTTTATACTCACTACTGCCACCTCAGGTCTTACGTGTAACTGCAGTTTCTATATTAAGTTCGTGCATAGCGATACTTTGGTTTGACAGTGCAGGATTTTAGCTCTTTAAGTATTTTTAGTTTATTTGTTCATTTGAGCAGTTAAAATTCTGCTCAAAAGGAGTGGGCCGAAGCAAAACTTATAAACGCCCACCCCGAAATCATTACAATAAAAGTGGATATCACAACAATAGTACAAAAGAACATATTACAAAGTATGAGAGCCTTGGAACACAGCATACACACACGTGAACACAACATACTCATTTGTGATTTAACATATTATGATAGAATGATACATTTAGCAACATCATACTTGGATTTGCCTCCTTAGCAAGGAACCTGTTACATTTCAAAGCGTCTGTTTTTGAGAAAATGTCAGCCACATTAGTACATAATCAAGACAATTGCTGAGGTTCTTTGAATTCAATATCTGCTTCTGCTTGACTTCATGTGACCTATAAAAATATACACACACAACTGAAAAGTCCTGTGTAGAGTTTCACTTCTTTTGTTTGTTTGTTTTTGCGCCCCCTGCAGGCCCGAGCACCACGTGTCAGGAGGACTCGTGTGCGAACCAGGGCGTGTGTCTGCAGCAGTGGGAGGGCTTCAGTTGTGACTGCAGCATGACCACTTTCGGGGGACCCCTCTGCAACGACGGTAGGATCATACACAAACTCCTAACTTTTTACTTAATTTACTGAACTCTTATACACTGGGACATTCAAGGGGAAAAAATGTAGTGCACTCAGTCTCTCTCAGCATCATTTTCTTCAGTGTTTTATGAATATCTTAGCATTGCAAACAACAGAAAAATACTACTCTCTCAAGCAGTTTTTTTTAAATGCTTGGAGCTCTGCATCACATCATCACATATTTCCACTCAATTTCACTGTATGTATTAAGTAATTATGTATATAGTAAACAAAAAATGCATCAGTTTTGGGTCATGATTGAGTATTTCACATTCCCCTAAATGAAAATAGTCAATATTCCAGTCATATTCCCCAGGCCTATAGACTCTACACAATCTTTGCCATGGACTGTGTTTGACGGTGACTGCTCTATCATCACCATGGACAATGCTTTATAAATAGGATGAATTACATTGCCAGTATGAGGTTAAATGTTTTTGAAAAAGGAAAAGCACAATAACAAACAAAACAAATAACTTTTGGAAGTTCTAAATGTTATGTGCATTAATCTCCATTTAGATCCAAAAATGGTCGGTTAGTCCAGTGGACTGTTGCCATTATTGTTTAGCTCAGGAGTGCTCTGTGTTAATGGCTTTGGCTCCTTTTGAAAATGTGGTCTCTACTTTCTTATGCAAAATCAGACCAGTCTGGGATTGTATTTGGTCGTTAGACACTCCTGCACAATACTGAGGGAGCAGCATACGAGTGAACTGAGAGTGGGCAGGGAGGCAGAGAAGAGCTCCATAAATGTTAATGCATTCTTTCTCACTTGTACCAGCTCGATAAGGCCCATCTTTTGTTATCGCTTCAAAGTGTTAATAGATTCCACTGAAGCCTATAGCCAAACATATCTGCAGTCACAGTGTATGATAACACTAAAGGGATTCTTCCGTCCCAGATGTAAGTGTTGCTTCCCGATCCGAGGCATGTATTCCCTCCACTCAGATCCAGTTATTTTTGATGGAAACTCCACTATAAACCTGATTTGTCCATTACTAGAATAAGAAATGTAGTTTTAACTTTTTGACAGAGATTTTAGAAGGTTGTCTAAGAACGTCAGGACCTGCATGTATTGTGCTGTGGAGGGGTAAGTGGTCTCTATCAAGAATGTCAACTTTTGGTTTGGTTATGGTACATAATAGTTTAAAATCAAATATAATATTCCTGTTTTGTTATTCAGCAGGAAAGACATTCCATTAAAGCAGCACTAAGTAACTGGTTTGCCTTAATAAATCCTTTTCATTTTCGTGTCTCACTAATGAAATCACGAAGAAGAAGCTAACAGGCTAACGGGCAAAGCTAACTGTGGGCTCGCACCACTTAAACAGTATTTACAGCCAAGTTTGAGTGAAAAAAAAAAGATCTCCATTGTGTATTTGGATGTACAATATCCCTCTCTCCCTTTGTCTTTTCTGTCAACGTAGTATTTACTCTCATGGACAATTAATGAGTAAAAAAAACGCAATATGCTACGACACCTGCAGTGGCGCTTATGGCCTCTGGGGTGCACGAGTTACTTAGTACTGCTTTAAATTTAGACATTATTCAAAGCAATGACAGCGCAAAACATATAAAACAGCATCTGTATTTTGTAAAATGTGAATGTTATTAAGACTGAATGGCTGTCGAGTTAATATGTATAACTGCGTCCTAATGTTCTGCCAAAGGAGAGGTTAATTGCACGTTACATAATGCAAAATCATGATGCATAAGTAGCAGCTGTTCTATACTGATTTGAAATTCCCATAGCCAAACAAAAAAGCAGTCTAGTTGAATGCCGTCTTTACTGGCCACTAAAATGTCCCCCTCTTCTGATTATCATTTGCTTTGAACAAAACAGCCCCATTTGGTCCGCTTACCCTCTCAACTCAGCCTGTTTACTGCGGGAAACCCATTGAAAGAAAGCCAATGATTAGTTTCCAGTTAATTCCATATGTAAACATACTTTAAGGGTAATCTCATTCTCCGCTGATTTGCTGCGCTACTTTTTTTTTTGGGGGAAAAGAAAGTGATGCAAGCTGAGGCTGTCTCTACCAAGGAAAATCTACAGGCAGCAGAAATGAAGAATCCTGAGATGGCTGGGTTTTATCTGTGCTGATGGATTGTCATGGGTATAGAAGGAAGGAGGGAGGGAGGAGGGAGAAAGTAAGAGAGCAACATTTCAAAAAAAATATCACTTTCCACAGAATAGATTTGCATAAGCTGAAACCAAGCTTTGCAAGGAAGCAATCGGGTCTAGGAGAGATGCGACTTACATGACACTGTATCTGTGGGATTCCTCTTGTGGCCAGTGAAGCATCCTCATTTCACAGGCTTCTGGGTGTATTGTAAGGTGTCAATTTCATATTATATTGAAGCAGTATGGAAACTGCAGTTCAGTGCAAACCAGGTCAGTGGGAATGTAGGTTAGAATATAAATATCCAACCATCTCAGTTGTGAATGCAGTAAATGAAATTAATCAGTAATAACATGGTAATAGAAATGAAAAAGTATTATGACTAGGGTTGATGAGATATGATGCTTTGTACAGAAGAGTTTCCATATTTTGACAAAGAAAATGCTAGCCATGTTTTGTGTTTCATTTTCTTTTTGATCAGACCAGTGTGGGTTTTTCATTCCTGACCGTTTCGAGTGCTCACTTTCGGCAATCTTCCTCAGAGTTGGTCGCAAGTTGTGGGCAATGAACAAAAGTTAATTTGAATACACCAGTCAAACAATAGATAGAAAATTGAGACAAAAGACAAAGTACAGTTGAACCTGACCAACGTGATATGCTAAATCCCATGTAGATCATTCAATAAAGCGTATGTCGGGGAAACGGGGGTTTTCAGTACTCGAACAAATGCAAGAAGACCATATCCGACCATTGCAAAAGGGTAAACCACCTTATGGACCGGGACAGAGCCGAAATCATTTGGACAGAGAAAATAACACCAATGCTGGATAAAGGAAACAATTGTAATTCGGAAATGTGCCCCCCGAGATAGCAAACTGGGACGAGGGGGCTTTTTTGCTTTCACACACCTTGGACGCTGTACTGAAGAAGTCGGACTGCAGATGCCGCTGTTTTCATACCCACTCCGGTAATGAAAACGCACCAAACCCTGTTTAAATCAGCTGACAAGACACGTCACAGCAGCATCATGTGACCAACTCTGAAGTGAGCAGGTATGAAAAAAACTACACTGGTCTGATCAAAAAGAAAATGTTTTACATGTTATGTGGTAATTTAGGATGAGGCTTGGTATTACAATTAATCCTTTTATCAAATACGGTGTAAACGGTTTACATTTTTAGTGGCCATGTTATTTAACACTTTAACACAGCTATTTGCATTTAGGAGTAGGTCCACTTCAATCTATAAATCATGTTTTCTACTCATTATCATATCCCATTGAAAATACATCACAGACACAAAAATATTACATGACATGTCTTTGAGAGGCATTAAAAAGGAAAAGGGCAGCCAGTTGGAACACATTAACAACAACAAAATGACTTAATTAATTAATTAATTTTCAACTTTGGCATATTAGAGTAATCCTTTGATATTTTAGGTTTCAAAGCTGGATGGCTGTTGGGTTTGGGACGATGGATGGTTGGAAACATTTCACAATAGTGTTGCAACCTTTTGTTCTGGTCTGATAGGTCACATGATAACACATAAAAAATACAACGGTTACTTTCATCAATGTGAGCCCTTCGGCTATTTGAGCAACCTGTGTCTGAAATCCAACACTGTATTCACTTGATCATTAGAAGATGTTCACTTTACTCAGTGAGAAAATGTGGCAATGATAAATCTCTATTACAGCCATGATTTATGAGCGTGGACTTTATAGCTTAGTTAAAAGGTGCTATCTGTAACAAACTTTCTCTTTTCAACCGCAGGGAGTTGGTAATGCGTTCTACTTTTCATTGAGGGGCTGGTTGGCATGTGCGTGAGGGACTCAGACTGCGCTCTAGACATCCCCGAGGACTTCTCGTAGTATTGCCGTCATTGAGGCTAATGTAGCCAGACAAACAGAATAGTGTTTTCTGTTGGACTAAACTGGGTCGTTGTGGATAGACAGTCTACTTTGGTGATGGGGAAGTCCGGGCCTTCACGCAATTTTGGCCCCGCTCGGGTGCGCCTTACACTAGTCCTCCAGTTACAGCTATTAGTGCCGTGTCAATATTGTATCAACAAAAGAGGTCACCAATGAAGCCAGATAGAGCATTGTGTCAGCCCCAAGAGAAAAGAGCACACTATCTTCAATTTGGAGCAAGTTCCTCCGCCCTGGGCTGTGGACTAGACAGGGGTAATTCAGCTCAAGCGTTTATTGTTAAGTCGACCAACACGTTTGTTTGTGATTAACGTGCATTTAAGCTCCTCCAGAGCACTTTAAAGGAATAGGCCACCGTTTTTACATACTAAAATATGTTCTTACCTCACTTTAGTCGAGTTAATATATCCCCGTCTGGTCTTTGTCCGTGCGCTCTGTCACGCAAACGGAGCACATACGCAGCCTCTCCCACATGTCAAATAGCTCCAAAAAAGCTCACGATAGAAGCTACCAAGCTCTTCCACGTGTTCCCTATTTAAATAAAGTTACGTGAAGTGTTTTCATGCGAAGTATATTTACCCAGAAATGTAACATGTCGATTTTATAAGCAAATAAAGAGGGGGACTATATTGTGAGGCGTAATGATACGAGGAGCAAAACGTCCGCGCAGTAACTCCTAAAGGTTATTGACGGAAGTGAGCGGGGGAAGTCTTTAGGAGTTACTGCGCGGACGCTGTGCTCCTCGTATCATTACGCCTCACAATATAGTCCCCCTTTTTATTTGCTTATAAAATCGACATGCTACATTTCTGTGTAAATATACTTCGCATGAAAACACTTCACGTAACTTTATTTAAATAGGGAACACGTGGAAGAGCTTGGTAGCTTCTATCGTGAGCTTTTTCGGAGCTATGTGACATGTGGGAGAGGCTGCGTATGTGCTCCGTTTGCCTGGCAGAGCGCACGGACAAAGACCAGACGGGGATATATTAACTCGGCTAAAGTGAGGTAAGAACATATCTTAGTATGTAAAAACGGTGGCCTATTCCTTTAAGTTAAAAATTGACTTTTAGCACTGTCATAAAGAAACACTAAAGTGATATTTCAATATGAGGCTTTGACGCACACTCATTAGGTCGACGTCTGGCCAAGTAGATACAAATCATTTCTTCTTTAGGCAAATATAAGCAGTCCTTTTCATGTATTATTATTATTTGAGCAATTAACATTTTTCTCTTTCTCCAAATTTCACAATCATACAATTTATGGAAGCACAAAAGGAGTAGACAGAAGCAAGAAACTTAGAAGTGCCTACCCCTTGTTCATGTAACTTACATTTGCATTTCATGATGTTACAGTTAGGCATTACTTTTACATTTACATCAGATAAACAATCCTTCCTGAGTATTCTGTATCAGTTTCAAAACACAACTATATAAATGTACAAGTTTGTGAATTCACTTTTATCCAAACATAGTCACAGTTGTCAACATACAATCAGTAGACTTAGCTTACAATTTGCAGCACTGGCAAACACAGAGGTTTTAGCTGCATTTCACATAATTTTTACAGCATGCTAATAAATAATAGTTATTTATTAGTAACTATAATAACTATTAATTATTATTACAATGAATAGTTATTGTTATTGATCATAACAATTAGCCTGCTTGTCATTATCAATGAATGAATATCCAATTTCATATTATATGGGCACACAGTTTGACAAAAGCAAAATGGTTATGGTTTGACAAAGATGTTCAAATGCTGACCTGCAGTGGCCAGCATCTACACTGCCAGTGGTACAATGAAGACATAGTGGTAAACACACACAACAGACACAATGTGTGCCCATAATTGTCAAAGCTGCTGCACATGTACTACAGAGATTGTTCCAGCTTCAGCATCAGAGGTTTGGGTCCCGGCTTTTAACATTTTGTGGGATTCTGCTCCACCTTTTCACCCCTTTCACCCTGAACTGTGTAAAGGCCAGAAATACAAAGGTGTCAGATTACACTCTGGCTCACATATTGTTAAATATATTTTTCTGGTTTGGCAGATGATCCTTACACATTTTGACACTAGGCAATACAATGCAGCGTGAGGTATTCTAATGTGCATCATCACATTCACTTGGCACTGCCTAAGCGCAGCTCATTTTTGTTGTCACATACTCTGACAGAGCCTTACATGAAAACAGGCATAAGTCTGATAAGATATGAAGCACTGGCTTAAATTATTTGTTCATTCCCCGTCACTAGAAAGAAAAAGAAAAGTACATTAGGGTGACGCATCAGCCCTTATTTTAATCCAGCTCTGTGAAATCCATCAAGTGTTAAAATATCGAGGCATTGGTGTGTGTTGAACGCTTTGAGTACCATTTGTGCAATAAGGAGCTGTCTGTGTGCATTCATTCAGTGGCCTAAAGAGAAGAACTGAACACCCAGATCCACAAACATTTGAAGACAATTTTGTTAGTTACCAACATTCATCTTTCCATGTTACTCTCAAAGCTCCCATATTATGCTACATAGGTTTTACTTTCTTGTTTCAACCACCAGAAAAATGTGCCTAGTTTTCTTCTATGCTCGTGTTTAAAGGCACTATAAGGAAATTATTGTTGGCTGGGAACTGTTGCATTCCCACATTGTATGGCTAGATGCGGCACTTTTGAAACTGTGCTAACTTTGACCCGCTATAGCACAGAAGCAACTTCATACAGGAATCATAAAAGTAAAACATTTGTACTTTGAAATTGATGCGTCATTCTGAATCTATCTTATATATAAATAATACAATGAATGTTACAGTAGACGCTTGTGATATTAATGTATCATGCCTCGAGGTCACAAATCTGTTTCGCTGTTTATGTGAACTTTTATGCCATGACTAAATGTGCTGTCATGCCTATCATGCAGCATGTCTCTGCCTGCAGCCCTATATGTGCACAACACATGTTTGCCTTTCCAGATGGCTAATAGCTAAGACTTTCCAATTCTCTGCTGCTTAAAGGATGCTACTTTCCACCCTATTTGTCATCTGTATTGCGTCTATTAGTGGACACTGTCTGGCCCAGTTATTTTCAGAATGATCACTTCTCTGTTGATTAAATAGCTGCATTCAAATGAGCACAGGAAGTGGTGACCGTAGATGGGTAGAGGCTGTTGGCATGGTAACACTGTCTCCTTGAGCAGCGGATGGTGTAACATGTCTGCAACTTTGCTCAAGCGCTCGGATCTCGGCTGGAAGTGGCGTAGAATCACTAAAACATCTCGGTCAAATGCTGTTATGTGATTAATCGAATGTATCATCTCAAGCGAGTCGCGCAGCGGAGTGATGGTCAAACACGGCGAGCAGCTGAAAGCGCACGAGAAATCTGCACGAGATGAGAAGTGGTGTTGTGCGGCCCTTGTTAAAGAGGCGCATTGATGTGTGATGGATTGTGTGAGATCAAGCTGCTCACGTGGTGCTGTTTGTCCCTTCTATATAACCACACAATCTTTCAAACTTTATGTGCAGAGGCTAATGAATCAATTACGCTTGAACATATTCGTTTTTTCTAATTATTACTTTGTGTGAAGGAATCATGGCAGTGTCACTAGATGTTCTCACTCTATACATATGACATTTTAGACAACTTCTAATATAAGATGATTTAATCTTGCGTTGCTCTTGCTAACTTGTCACATCAGTAACAGCATTTTTATGAACCAACTTTAGTGACAGAGAGAGAAAGCCCCTCATTTCCATAACATGGCTGTTATGGAAATTCTACCTCTCCGTTTCAGTCCTGTGCCTAAGGGTAAATAAGGGGCTGCAATAAATGCCAAAGCAGGGAAAACTACTAAAATTATAAATAAATGTGTTCTTGTATGAATATTATCTAACGTGCCTTTTGCATTTTAAACTGAACTTTGAATACTGTGTCTAATATTGTAGAATGACTTAAGTAGACAGTATAACCATTAAAATGATTTAGAAAAAATCATTACAGACTATTAAGCCGCTACTTTTCCCCACCCTTATACAACTGTGCACCTAATTTATAGGTTCTCATGGTCATGCTGAATATTGTGTCATGGGTCACCCTATCGCCGTCTTCCTCCACATCTGTCCACCAGAGCGGGGGCAGCAGGATTCCCCTCCCACACTATAGCTAATGTGGCTTTGAGTGCAAAATAAATACTTTTTTTTTTCTCTTACCGCTGGAATATTATGGAGGGTTCAGCGAAGTGCCGGTATCAAAAGCCAGCCATGAGCCACAGACCCAGCTCAGAGCAGCTTCGAACACCGGGAAACTCCCGAGGAGGAGTTGCTGTGCGGGCAGCGCTTTGGCTTGACTAAACACACGCATGTTTACAGTTCTTAACACACTTAAGTAAATGTAAATGTACCTGTATGCCAACGTTCTCTTGGTAAATTTGACCGCGCTCAAGAGAAAAGTCCTGTATTTCCAGTGCTGATGCCGCTTCAAATGTGCTTAGAACAGCTGCGGCTTATAGACCAGTGTGGCCTGTATGTAATTAAAAATGTATGTATTCTTGTGCGCTCAATAGTCTGGAATTTACAGCACAACTGTTTGTTAATGCATGCCTAAGCCTAAGGTCTCCTCTCCTCTAAGCGCTTTAAATCAGAGCTAAGACTAAGTTAACTACACCAGGCTTACAGCATTTAATTAGGACTGAACCAAGATTAATAAAGCCTAAACGTCTTAACAAGAGGAGCAACTATTCACTAAAACAAGGACAACAAATCCCACGTTGAGAGCAAGCCAATTGATGCCAAAGTAGCTCTGAATTGGCACAAAACCACAAACTCAACCTTGAAGGAACTAGGCCGAAACAGAACAGAACAAGGGCTATGGTCCAAAAAGACTAAATCAGGACTAACCAGTGTTAAAACATATCTAGACTAGGAAACCAGGTCTTATTCAGGCCATAGTTACGATGTCACTAAAGGCAATTAAATGAACCTAAATAGTCATTTGCACCACTTGTAAAACAAACCCACCATACTTAAATTCTTCCGTCTGAGAATATCCCATACAACACCGAAGCCTCCTCACAGATATCCAGTTGCCTTGGCGTAATTAAAGCAGTAATCAAAATCTCATCTGCAGGTCTCATAGCAGCCTCATTATAGCACGATGGTGAGAAGCTAATCTTTGAGGTGTTCTTTATTAATTGGTCACCCAGAGGGGTTTGTTGACAGGAAATAATAGGCCGTTGTTCTGCGGCAACACAATACTAATTAAAGTGTTGACTTGAAGACAGAGCATCTGACAAACTACACAAGTGGGTGAGAAATTTTCCCCTGTCTCATATAGATTCGGGGTGTTTAACTTGATACCGGTGTAGACTTTGGAGGGCACAGGGGCAAGCAACAACAAAACACTTTAGCCATTAGAAGGGTTGCACAAATCAGAGTCATGATAATGAATTTGGCCCTTGCCTATGTGGACGTATTAAAATCACTATTCCCTTATACGCTACAGTATTTTTCATAATACCAGATCCATTTTATCTATGGGTTGAATATTATAATTAATAACCTCATATTATTGCCTTTTCTGATGCAAACCCAATTGTTTTTTTTATACCATATGCCATGCCGGGGGAGAAGATTGAATAAACTGAACTTTGTTATCATCATAATGATAATAATAGCAAAGAATTTGTGTTAACAAGCTTCTCAAAGCGCTACACTGTTGTCATTATTTATTCATTCCATACTCAGCTGCTGACCACCACCACCAACCGCTCACTTCCAAATTACATTCACACAGGGGGCGGGTTAACTGTTTTGTTTTAGAGTTACCTGCAGCACTTCGGCAAGTTTAAAACCATATTAAAGTTGCAACGAGCCGCAGTAGTTAACATTCTAGCGTAGTCACTGAATGAATGGCCAACTTTCATAAGAACTTAATGATTCACCAGCAATGATTGATATTATACTGCATATGTCAGAATTCTCGCACCATATTGAAACACACTGATAATTTGAATGGTACAATGCTTTCCTTTATGTATTATACTATGTACTGTAAAATGTCAACGATGTCAGTCAATAAGATCTGGTTGTATGGTTGGAAGAAGGATTGAATGTATGCACGTTACTGCACGCACATTACTGTGTGTATACTTGCGTATGGAAGCAAAGATAATAATTCTGAATGGTCTTGCTGTTGAACAAAAAAGCCTAAAAGTTACTCCTGAATATGTATAGCACGAGGGTAATTAATAATGATAAATGAGGGGAAGGCGCACATAAGCCTCAGCCTACTCCTTTTGAGCCTTATTGTTTACTGTGAGAATAAGAAGCAGCTCAAATAAACAGCTCAATCAATCAATGAAAGATCAAATTTGAGGTGAAAAAAAAAGATGTGTTTTTAATTCATTTAATCATTTAAGACCACACATGCTAACCTGTGGCATTGCATTCAAATAGAGACATCATGCCATTGTTTTGACACTGGCTGAGTTTATTCTTTCATCTTCTTTATATATCATTTATTCAGCTTCACATTAACCACTGATGACAAAGAAACATGCATTCACCCTTGTCATGCATCTTACTGTGCCCCATTAGTGTTAGTAATGACAAACTGATTATCTGGGTGGAACCTTTTGGCGCAGAAGTTGAAGTGAAACAGGGCTATGGCATTAACATCCTGACTCTGCGCCAAACGACAGGCCACGCTCGGGGTAATTAACTGTGCTGGTGTAAGAGCACCGAACTCCATCAGGCCCTCTGCACTTGTCAACACTCAAATTGATTGGACATTCTATTGGACGTGCTGTAATGAGCTGTTTCTGTGCTGTGTAAAGAAAACAAGAATCTACGACGAAGTAGCAACAAGGAGTTTGAACTGGATGGTCTGCTGTTGAGTTGCTGAGTTTTTTCTACATTCATCATTCATTGAGGGACTGCTTTTTCCCTTATGATAAACTGTTCACACCCTCAATAGGCATCATTAGGCATCATTCTCTTGAATTAATTAATCCTAACACACTTCACGGTCAGAGCTGGAGGGCAAGGACTATTCCAATGGGGTGCAAAGTGATGCCACTGACAACAATACAATGCACAGAGACACATACAGCTTGAGGTCATATGCAACCTCATACAGTATTGAATAAAAAGCATGTGGGGGGGGTGAGAAAGAGAGAAAGAGAAATTCAACCAAAGCCAGATCATGCTCGTACAAAAATCTCCAGCAGTGCAGAGTTAAAAGGCTGTGTGAGGTCACCGGCGGCACAAAAGAGAGATTAACTAAGATTTATTTTTGAAATGTTGAATTGACTGTTTGCTTTTGTGCGCGAGAGTGTATGAGCTCAGACCTCGCGCAGGGAGCGACAGCACTTCTGGGCGACTCTTTCAAAAATGTTCTTTTTTTAAAAAAAAAGAAAAGAAAAAAAAGCGTTGGAGCTAGTAAGAGAAAAGAGAAGATCGCTCCAACGCTTAAAAGATACTGAACAAGAACCATCCATTGCGGTGTTCCTTAAGATGGTGAATTATTTCATAGAATCGCTACATCAACAATGAATCACAGACAGTTTACCATGTCCATCTGTTTTACGTTTCTTTAGGGCTTCTGGCTAATTGACTCGGTGCATAACTTCAAATCCTAACAACGCTGCCCAACAAGTGACTTCCTGTTTCGATCCAGCACACCAAAATAAAGGCACCACCTTATTCATTAGTTCAGCAGTTCATTAGTTCAACTTTCTCTCTGCCTAATTTTAACAGACTAAACACTTAAAATGTGTGTGTTTAATTATGTCCATGTATTTAATTATATACAAGGGTTAGGACCTGCTGAACGAATCAATGAGACGAGCTGTGGGCTTTTATTTTGGCGTGCTGAATCGAAACAGGAAGTCACTTGTTGGGCGGCGTTGTAAAATAATAATATGTAAAAAATAATACTTGTGAGGAATGTAAAAATGAAATGTGTGTTCAGTCGTATAGCCCATGTTGGCCCATTTAGAGCTGGGATCTTGTCAGAGTGGTTTGTCAGGCTCTCCGTCCTTGACCCGCTCAGGAGGCAGTGCATTTGGAGGACGATCGTGCGACCGCAGCTGAATTTAAAGAAGAGACAGGGAGACACAGGCAAACACAGTGGCCCAGTGCCCCTGTGCATCTAGGGAACTGTCAGAGGAGCTGAACAGAAATCCTACTGAATGCTGTCGACCTCCAGCCTCTTATACTGGCAGTCCAGATTTGGTGCATACATTGGCAAAATGTTTCATTATTTTATTTTTACTGACTTGCTTTTTCCCCTATTAGCACTGTTAAGCACTATTAAGCACTAATTTATGTCATATGGAAACTTGTACAGCAAATTAATGCAACAGCGAAAAAGGAAAACATGCAAAAGAAGCTAAATATTGGGGCAATGTGTCTAAAAATGATTAAATTAACATGGACTCTGCTTTGTTTATACTTTTTTTTTTCTCTTTAGCATTCTCATAATGAATATAAGTGAGCACACGTGAATGTTCATTGTGTTTCTAAACTGAACTGGGCCTCATCAGGCAACCCCTGACAGAAATAAAAAGATGAATACGTTTTATCAGCGGGACGCACGGAGCTTGTGTTTAACAAGCTTTTTGAAATTCGTTTGTTGCTTCACTAGATTAATTAAAAGGCCTCAGTAATTTGAGACCGAAATACAATTAGACAACACAATTTGTTTGTCTCTGGGAAATGAAAGTAGCTGTTTCACAAAGCTGCGCCCTGCCATTTGCGGATTTCATTTTGCTAAAGCTAAATGTGCATTATTTCCCATTAGTGGGCTGTTTTATCAGCTTGAGTGCAGTTATTTATATAGTCACTGCAGCTTGCATAATAAAGAGTATGCAGCACTGATCTCCACAAACAGTGCTATGGGTGCTGCATTCTATTTAACAATGCAGCATTAATATTGTAGGCGAAAATTTACATTCATGGCTGACAGAAAAAAAGGATAGCGATATTGTCTAACTTTGGCTTTTCTGAAAGGAAATCATGTCCCAATAATTAAGTGATAAGTCTGTTATAGGTTTTCTTCTTCATTCTTTACTGTACTTTGTTGGGTCATGTAAGTTCTGTTGCTAACACAATAAGTAGAGACGGGAAGATGATACACACTAGAGGAAATCGCGTTTGCCTTTTTAAGCTATCAGAACAACCCGATGACAGCAATTTGTAAATAATAGATGACAGTCTGAGGCTATTCAACATTGTGGTCAGCATTGTGAGTGCACTGACAAAGCCCCTGACCCTTTGACCTCTGAATTACACTTCTCCCTCTCAGGTGGAGCTTGCTGACACTAGTATTTTTACTCTCACCGTTTTATAGACAGGCGGGCCTCCCCCTGAGCGCGGATACTGTACAGTGTTTGCGTTTTGTGTCGAGCGTCGACTCCCCGTCCGTGTCTGCTCTTATCATGTCACGTCTCGGGGTGACTAAGACAGCGGCGTGTTGCTATTCCTGTACACACACACACACACACACACACACACCTACACACACACACACACACACACACACACACACACACACACACACTCGCGTTAGCATCAGTGCGCTGTTGTTCTGCATGTTTGGATGAATAATGGCGGGTTCGATGTTTGCGGGACACACGCTCAAGTAGGTTAGGTCTGACAGCAGATGACAGCGTGGCACAGATAGGGATTATCAGTTGGGCTCCTGGTTAATTTGTGCGATATTTCACTTGGAGCCTTTTGGGTGGAATGAGGTCAGTGAGCAAAAGAAATTGTCAGACAAGTCTCCTTCTTTGAGTCATACTTAAATTAAGGGTTTGGTTGGCCTATAATATAGCAGTAATTGGGATTTGATTAACAAAGTAACTTAACCTTATTTTAGTCCACTTGAACTCGCAGTAATTCACAGTTGCTGCTCTGGTTCACTAAGGTACTCCTCTCACGCCACTCTCCTGTACTCGTTCAAATCAGCTTACTGCACTGAGGCTACAGCACTGACTGAACAGGGCACTAAAGCGTTCCCTTTTCCAGGGAATTTAACAGCAAGACCAATTTCTCTGCGTTTACTTGGGGGGGGGGATGAAAGTCAGCCACACTTTGAAGAGATTTCTTAGTCACTTCCCTGAGACTTTTCCAGATAACTCTCCCTGGTTTTCCGTGAGTGTTACCTTAAAACGAAACAAAAACAAAGATGGAGTTTTTTTTTTTTTACTAGATGAATGTTCAAAGTCTCGGAATCACAGAGACTTGTGATCCTTTGGGGCTCCAATATAAAAAAAAAAGAGAGGTGCTCTTGCTGCTCTGTCAAAATGTATTTCTAAGCACAAGTGAATATCAAAGGCTTTTTAGATAGCCATTTGAAGTGTGTGATTTTCCACGTCGTGCCCAAAGATTACACAGATATGCAAAGCCACACTTTTTTTTCTGGTTTGAATCTGGAAAGCCTTAAGCAGTGAATCACACTCATTTGTATAAATTTGATCTATTTCCCTTTCTCATCTTCTAAAATCTTCGCCGATGATACTTCAATAAAGCAGCCATACATTACTACCTACAATGTTTAATATAAATGGATGTCATAACATTCATTTACATATTTAAGTTAAATTTCCCATGGCAACTTTAAACTTCAAAAGGTGTGTGACAAACCTCCGGAAATGGCACCCAAATGCAACTCACCATCCTTCCACTTGGGGGCACTGATGAACAAGCAACTACAGCCAATGTGATGGGGGCGCTGCATAAGCTCACAGCTGATGTCATTTCTGTAAGCCAGCCATTTAAACTTTGCATTTTTATGAATCCACTGCTTCTAAAATGTGCTAGTAATGTTGTCGAATCCACTCGTTTCAACCCAAAGTGAGCCTAAACCCTCTATGTCTGTTTTCCGTGTGGACACATTGTAAGTCAGGTTGTTGTCCTTGGCAGCCCCTCTGATAGATTGCCTTATTAGAAAGCATTATGCAGATTGCAGTTCTGATAATTATAAAAGTGTAAACACATTCAGCGAGAGCTCTCTTCTCTCACCAGTGCGGATGAGCTCTCAACACCAGGTGGCCACTCCGACTTATTGAGACTCGACAAGGTGAGAACAAAGCTCTCGGCTCGTGTAAGAAGCATCTGGGTTGTGACGTGCACAACTGTATAGCACTGCAACGCCACCTCAAGATGAATCGATTTTGGCCAGTTGATGCTACAAATCATTTGAGCAGATAGTTTTAGTTGGTCAGTCTTTTGTGCACTTTCCCAGAAGAAATACCAGCATAGCATATTATTCTGAGATCTATATAGTGCACTTTAATTGTGTGTGTCTGGTTGATAAGGGAAGGTTCTTTTTTATTACTGTATGTGGCTTCCATTTAATTAGAAATCTTGGGCTAAATTTCCCCTCAGTTTTCTGACCAAGAAATGTAGTGCTCTAATGGAATACGATCAACTTGATTTGGGGGATTCGATATTGTGTTTGGTTTGTGCTGGTCACATTTAATTAGAAGAGTTGTTGAAAGTTTTTGATTGCGTCTTCTGAACTAAATTGGTTTCGCTTACTTTTCGACCATGAAATTCTGGTGACTTCTTAGTAAATTGTAAGACTGGGCTTAGCAGAGCTCACAGCTCTCCTTTATCCAGCTTAGACCTGTGTGTTTTGGAGGCAGGCTCTATGGCCAGTGTGCTATAACAGAGCCACACTGCAGCAGCTGAACTCTGAGCACTGAGCACTCTCCCCGGCAGAATCCGGATTGTGTTTATCAGCACGCCTTTTATGTCCACATGTTCTGTGTATTCCTGTAGCCCTGCGCGGCACGCTGAGGCAGCCATCAGCAGTCCCCCTTGTGAGAAATGCGCTTTTATTAGCCAGCAAGGCGGACTTGCCCGGATTCAGCACCCCTCTCTGTGGATAGCTCCTCTCTGTATCTCTTTATATACTGTATGTATGTGTGCATGTTGTTCCTGCATTTTTGTGTGCGTACGTGTGACGGAGAGCGTGACCAAAAGTAAGTTGTCTATGAAATGCAGCATCATCATTCCTACACAACCTGGGTAAAGAGAAACTGCAGCCTCCAATGTGGAAAGTTAATGAGAAAAAGAAAAAAAAAGAAAAAATCTTGGAGCTGCGTGGAAGTGTGTCCGCTGTTTTTGTGGCATTGTTTTTTCTGTATGATTTACTAAATGTCAAATGAAAAGAAAAGCAAGCAGAAACAACGATTCATGATGTGGAGAGAAGAATGCAGTGGGTTGTGTCTATCCTGATCCCGCTGTGCACAGAGGAGGGCGCGTGGAGAAAAAAAAACAAAAAACAAAATGGACAGAGTCAAAAGCGCTTGTGAAAGGAATCAGCGCTGGAGGGACGCGGCTTCAATTCGTGCTTTTCTGCCTAAACAGCCTCTTCCTCTGCATTGCACTCCTGCTCCAGTGATTCGCTCGCTGAATGCTGCCCATTTGCATAGCCACTCTCCGTCCTGCTTCCTGGCTGGCTGTTGCCGCTCCCCCCCCCCGCACTCCCTTCACTCCTCCCTCCTCTCCTCTCTCCTCTTGCGCACATCTTCACAAGCGCGTTGCCGATGCCTCTTGCCCGTGCGTGTGTGTGCGCCTGTGTTTCCTCCTGCCCAGGGCTTCTCCCTCTATCTCTCTCAGGTGATTCTGTTGTCGCTGGCTCACGAGTCTCTCTCTGAGCTGTGCATGGAGGAGCGACTTGGCACAACTCGCAGGTGCAGCCCTCGCGTCTCCAGTCCTTCACCGCAGCTGTCCGACGCACTCCGATCGGACTTGGATGTAACTATGGTCCCATACGCCTGGAAGTCTTGTGGAGCAGAGGCAGGAGTGGGACTCGCTGCGTCTGCTTGGCTGCTCTGAAGAAATGCACTTTGTCTCCAAGCTTTTGATCTATTCTTAACTTGGCTTTGTGGTTTTTCTTCTGGCAGTTTTTCTTTTTCTTTTTCTTTTTTTTTGTGGGGGGGAAATTAGCAGTTGGGGAAGATGTGTTGAATTCTAAGAAAGAGCTCTGATCTGAAGGGGAATCGGCGTGAACTGGGAATTGCTCTTATTTCTTGATGTCGCTCTATGATGATTTATCAGACTTCGGTACCTCCCTGGACGCTACTACGGATTTTCTAAAGTACTGCTGAATATACAAGGGCTTTTTTTTTTTTTTTTTTTTTTTTTTTGAGCAATCGACATTTTGTGTGCTTGTCCCTTTCGCTTATTTTTGCTGGGCGTAAGTGCGATTTGGCATGGTGCGCGCTATGGGCTGCGAGGCTCTCTGAAGTTTCCACCTTGATCTTGAAGCCTTGTCTGGCCGCTCAGGGAAGATGTTTGAAGGTTGGAGGACACAGTTTCCTCCTCTGAGGCCCATAGTGGTACCACTAAACCGGAATCCAGCCTGGCACTTGCTCTTGTGGATCTCTGCCCTGGCACTCGGTTTGGTGCTGGGGTCAGAGCCTGGGGGTGCGGACAGTCTCCACCACGTTCACCCATCCCACGGGACCAAGCGTCACCATATTGTGCCTATTGCAATCCACAGATCACCTGCATCTCTCAGAGCAGGGCACTGTAAGTATCAACCACACCGTAGCATCTTGCATTAATTTTGATTTGAGTCTGTAAAATGTTCATTTCAATCACATTGCACCCAGAGATTGATCCAGCCGTCATTTTCCATCCTCAGCAAAGTGCCCTCTGTTTGTGTCTGAGATTAGCCATATCCCTATCTCCAGATGCTCCACTGTGTCCAGATTAGACAGGATTAGAACATAGTGGCGCTCCATGTCGCCCGTGGGTGTTTGGATTGAGACAAAGAGGCATAGGGTCCAGCACGGCAGGGCGCTGAGCTTCCCTTGGCCCGTGCCCAAACCAGAGTGTACATCAGGCCTCCTACCAACAGGGCAAGTGGGTTCCTGACATAACCAGTAGGAGTTAGACAGGCAAGTAGAAGGATTAGTCTGTTATACTATTTTTATCCGGTGTTGTAGGAGTGAGCTTGGATGCTTTCATTTAAGTCATCCGGAGTCAGACTGGTATTTATAAAGGAAAAAAGAGGTTAAGAAAGTTCTTCTTTATATTGGCCTTGGGTTTTGAAGTGACGTAATCACAACTGGTTTTGCACTGACGTAATGCTGGGCACCCTCTATTTTTATCTTTGCGTCTTCTTGGACTATTATAGATGTCAATGAAATAATGCCTGTGCTTGCACCAGATTTACATTTTAAGGGTTATAGTCCTCACAAAACCTTCTGCCTTTAGTGGTATATTTATTTTGCTAGCATCACGGTTACATATGGGGTCAATAGGCGCATACATACATACAAAAAATTAAAGCTATACAGTGAAACTGACCCTTTGTTTTCTGTACAATTACTATGTGAGCAAAATCTGTTTGAGAAGTTGATCATTAAAACCTGTTTGGTACAAGTTCTCATGCCGTTACAGAGCAGTGGAAGCATTTGGAGCTCCCTGGGCCCAGAACCAGCTCAGAACAAGACTAGAATTTGGATCTCGGACAGAATTGGCTGAAGCAGGGCGTCAGCACTCTTCCTCAGTGATGATGAGGGAGATGGGGGCTGGCTCTCCTACTGAGGCAACAAGAGAGGCAACAAGAGAGGCAATTAGGCCACTCTGCCGTGACCTGTCTGGATTGGACAGTGCTCCGCTCCTCTCCCCAAGGGCCTGGGGCAAGTGGAGCTCTCAGGCAGACTCTGTGGCCTAATATCTCACTTATTGTGGATTCTTCCCATAGTGCTTTTACTGTAGGAGAGCTCACATGGGGCAGAAGAGTAACATGATTTAGCTTGTGGTTGATCAGTGTCAAGAGGGCACCAATGCAAAGTGGGAGACAAGCGGTTCACCATTGAACCTGGCTCCTGGACAAGCCCCGCTGCTGTGCAGGACTTTGCAAATTGGACACCTGAATTTTCTGACACTGTTTTCTCTATCGACTGCCTCAGAAAATTCCATTCATGTTGAAATGCATTTCAATCTAGGGCTACACCCCCACATTCCAGATATTATACAACTTTACCTTCTAGTGTTGATACACTAGAGTCAAATAATTAGTCAGACCAAAGAAGAATCCAACATTCTTTATGTTTCACTTGTTAAATTTGCCCAAACAGATAGAAGCTTTATTTTTTACAATTTCAATAATTATGACAATGCACTGCAAAGGTGAAAATATTCCATCTGTTGTGTACATGGGATAAGATTGTAGAGGTAAGATAGAGAATAGTCCAGTTTAATGTCCTTCGCGTTGAACTTATATGTATGGCATTGATGTATTTCTAAAGAGGTAGAAAATTACCATGGTCAAGATGTATGAAATTGAGCTGCAGTGTGATGCATTGTTTGTTTAGGGCAGGCAGTAATGAGGTTCAGACAGTGTGAGCTGTATGAGGTAGACGGACTATTCATCATCAATAGACTCCCAGAGGTGATGCTCTTCTCTCGGAGATGGATTTGATACTCGATATGTTGGATAACTAGGTTATTATATTTTCTCCTGTACCTGCCGTTCCCATTCACAGATCCAGCACAGAAGATCAGATCAATGTGTTTAGAGTTGAAGCAATCAATCCATCCACGACGGGCATGGTTTAGCTGCAACGCTCGGAGGAATTTACTTTCTGCAATGGGATTTTGCTGGCTTATGCTCTTATGTGGGGCTTGCACTGCCCAAACGTTTTTAGTGTGGGTAAAATAGTACTCGGACTCGTATGTTGTGGTGCTTGTGGTTGTAGTAGTATTAGTACACGGAAGTCTAAATTCGACTGCTTATACTGCATTTGCACTAACAGCAGAGCTCTCTGCCAAATGCCTCTATTGACTTTCTAAGTACTTTCTGTATTTAAAATGTTGGTGGTTTGGATCAAAGTCAACAAAGCAATTTCAATGATTAAAATCCATTGCAAATCGCTGCACCTTGGCAGCTAATAGTCAAATGGATTAGTGAGACAGCACTTGTACAGGCTGAGAGTACAGGCGTGGTGGGGTCAAAGTATCTCTGACTGGAGCACGTTTAAGATGAAAGAAGTGGAGATCGGTGGAGGGGAGTCTCTTGAGTGTGATGTTGCCCTGCTGCTGCCTCGGCTGTTGCGGGGCTTGTATAATATAATTACTCCCATGTCTGAGAGTTGATGTCACAGTGCGATAGCGCGGAGATGACACTATCAGGAGCTGCAGCGTGGCACTGGAGATGATAGCTCTGCTGATAAGCATCGCACACTACATGTCCCCCTGCTCTAGTGGGATCATAGGACTATTGACCCACGCTAGACACTGGGCGCTTCAGTCACCCAGTGTTTGATGTACTTGTAGAGGAGCGAGGAACTTTTTTTCAAGGTAGTCTATGTTAGAGTTCATAGATTGAGATAAGAATTAGCATTAAACATAAGCATACATTTGCATAGGGATTCAGTATGGTTATTCTGCAGGTTTAATTTCCCCCATTAACTTTCAGCTAATTGATGACTAACAAATGTCTGAATAATATATGGTTAATCAAGACATTGTCATTTCTAAGGCTGAACATTGCCGGAGTTGTTTCGATGTGTGAGCTAACTTTGAGTCATCCATGAACTTACTTTTTCCCTACTTGCAGATGTGTTGAACAAACATTAGTGTTGCTTTACTGTCATCTTGCCTGGTCCTACCCTCTGTGTTCATGGCATACAGTCACTATTACTTTTTCCGCCCATTCAGTGCACTTTATTCCTTCTGTGGCCACAAAGCCGCCCCCAGTTTCTCCTGTTGTCTGTGGCGCCCATCCAAGCAGACCGCGTGGGCCTAGCTTTCCGCCCGCAGTGCTCTGAGTGTGCGGTGTGTGTCCGAGTCCGAGGCTGGCATTAAAGGAAATGAGAGGTGACTGCGCGTGCGACGGGCGGTGGGGGTCAGCTGAGTAATGTGTCCAGTTTGGGTGTAGGGAGCTCAGGAGACAGGGAACACCAACCCCCCCCCCCCCCCCCCCCCCCCCACCGTCCACTACCTCCACCACTCCTCCTGCCTCTGTCTCCAGGGGCTTGTCTGCGATTCTCCTATCAACACAGGTCCAAGTGAGGTTTGAGTCAGGAAGTGCCACAAGGACCCTAATGACTCACCACCAGCAGCGTCTCTCTATAAACATGTTTTTGCAGTTTGGGTTACGTAAAATATCCACGTGAGCCTTGATTGATTTATTTTAAAAAAAAGAAAAAAGAGCTGGTGTGCCGTGCATGCCGTGTCACAGGCCCAGATTAATAGGTTGTGCTAGTCAGGGCATTTGTGTTCATCAAATTAATGTGCATATAGATGGATCATTTGTTGTGGTAATATAACTTTTGTGTCTTTGCACATGATGGTAACTTTGGTCTCTTTTTAAAATAAAATAGATATAAAATAGATGCTTTTAAGACAGTAGTTAAAACAGAAAATGATGGGGAACAAAATGAACTGAATTAAGGGCCAAAATACATCTATATTTTCTACATACTCTTGGTTAGGTTTGGTTAGGTTACTTTATTTGTACCCGTAGGTACAGATAAACAGATAAAGTACCTCATATAAGTAAACCATATAACTACTTTTTCAATAGAACGTGCCCTTAGCAAAAAGGAGTATATTTAAGTATACTGCAAGTACCCTCAATTTAAGAGAGTGTACTTTTCAATTGATAAAACACTGTTTCATAAAGATATGGTACATTTTCCAAATCAATGCACACAGTTTTCTTTATTAGGACTCCGAAACGACACTTAATCATCACAAATGTGCACAAACAAAGCCAAACTAACTTAGCCCTGGTTTTATTTGGCCCTTGTTGTTCATGCTGAGGGTTGTAAGAATTATACACTATGATTTATTAATGCACTAAATGTATGATGACAACATCATCATAAAGGAAGTTTTTTTGTTTTATTCCTCCTTAGTTTTTTAGTGTTGTTCTTGTAACGTGCCTATAGTGTTTACATGTGCCTTTAAATTCTCTTTTTTACAATAACAATAAATTAAACCAAACTAAACTTCATAGTAAAAACATTTTTAAAAGTGTTGAGTGGTTGTGTGTTAGTTCTGCTGATTGTTTTCAATGTTAATGTTCACTTTTTGTATCATAATTGCTGTGCGTGAAGAATGTGTTTAAATGGGCAACAAGTATGTTCAGTCTTCTGCTAAAATGAATCTGTTTTAGGTTTTGACAGAGTCCTGTTTCTCAGGAATGTGTGGCTGTGTGCAGTGAATAGAAGTCGAGATCAATATCTCACCATAGTATGGAAAGGTGAACGTAATATAATTAACTATATTTCAAAAGCACTTGAAGTATACGCTTCTTTTTGGTAAGGATGACCTCGAAAACATGACCCAGCCATTCTGCAGGTGTTAAAATGCTAATAGATTTATTAAATCCATTACGTGTGTCCAACCTAATCATCTCCGTATTCCCAGAAGTGTTAAAAAACAATAAATAGTCTTTGAGCACAACTGCGAGTGGAAGAATGCAAAAGCCATGTTTTTTTTTTTTTTATATCTCGTCTGAATTGGGTTCAGTCACCCCAGAGGATTCTCATTCTCTGTCATCATAATGAGGCAGCAGCTATCAGTGTGCCAGTCAGGCCTGTAAATACATACTTATGCACGTTCACTCACTAATGCACACACTGCGCTCCACACACTCGCCCAAATCAGCCTCATCTCTTTGATCACTTTGAATCACTGTCAGAAGCTAAGAGTGCAAATACGGACGCTGTAAAATGCGCTCATGGGAAACGCTTCTTTAAATTTGGACGGTTCGTGATAAGTATTAATAGTAGCAAAAACACCCGATACTGTATCATTGGCTCGGATGAAAATAGGATGATATAAATGATAGTTTAAAGCTTTTGCAATCCAATGAACATAGTGGAAAATAAATGCAGTGGCAACATCTTGAGAACACAGAAGCATAGGGGTTGTGTAAGTAAAGTATATTTGTAAATCAGTCTATCTCTAATGGAAAAAGAATGAAATATAAGGTGACTTTGAGTGATCTCTCGTCCTCTTTCTATGAGAGCAGTGCAGCATGCGAACGGTTCAGTGTTGATCCTGATTATAAGACTTTGGGCGTTTTTTATGTCTGTAGCTGAAAGTAAAATATTATCAACTTCAATCTCAACAGTATATCATTTTAAATTTAGAGTAAAAACATAGTTCTTGTGAGACGTTGTCAGCCGTACCGTGATGACTCCCCCAGCTATGGACTAATTGGTTCTTGGAAAAGGTCAACGGAGGAAGAAAAAAAAAAAAAACAGGGAATGGAGGTTCAAATCTTTCCGCCTGTATGGACCGTTATAACTGCGTCCACAGGGGAGGACAGGGAGGATAGGGTTCTTTGGCTGCTTGCACACACACAAGAAAATGTATGATTGTCATTGATCAGCAAATCGATAATGAGCCTCGGCTTAAATTTCATGGCTGTTTTGAGAGACGGGGAAAGAAATCCATCTTCCTCCGTGTGTGGGCGGTTTGACTGACAGCGTAATAATTATTCCTAGCTAACAAGTAATATCATATATGGCTTAATGACAACTGCGATGACAAAATAATGCGGGCTGAATGATTGGCTGCCCTCTGCAACAATAGGAGATCTTTTAAGAACTTGGCCTTATCACAACTACCTGTTTTTTTAGGTTGTAATTTACAATTGCTCACCTGCAGCAGAGTGGCAAAAGAAAGGAAGCTGCCCCCCTAATCCACTCTAATAGGATTGTGTGGGATTTCACCTTCCTCATTGCTCCTCCAGCCTCGGGCCTGCTGGCAAGGACTGATAAAAAATACGCCTGCCTAACACCTAACAGCAAGCTAATATTAGCATATATTTTGCAGCATGCTGTAGAAATACAATGCATACCCCCGCATTTTTTCCCCCCCAGTCTTTGTATAATTATTTGTTGGCGGATTGTGCACGGATGCTGCATGGTTTTACCTGACAAATGTGTATCTTTATCTCTTGATAGGAGGAAACACATGTAATCATCTGGGTACTATTGTGGAAAACAATGATTTATTGAAAAAATGTGTCCAAAGGATGTTCAAAAAATTGGTTTATTAAGGTTGTTAAACTCAGAAGGAACACACCGATTGAATGTTGAATTATGCCGAAGACAATTCCTGGAATACATTCAATCAAATCAGTCAATCAAAACTTTATTAATAAAGCGCTTTTCATACAAATATGTTTAACGCAAAGTGCCTTGCAGATTTAAAAGCACTACGGGAGCCGTGGGAACATATTTTGGTTAGGGGGTGCTGAAGGACAACATTGCCCCCCTAAATGCTTTTCTGTGCTTATTTCCTATTTATTATTATGGCTTGCAATGTGCAAACCATCCACCGGGGGTGCTGCAGCACCCTCAGCACCTTGGGGGCCTTGACTGCATTGGTCAAAAAAACTACAATCTACAACTACAACCACTTATGGCCATGCAACGATTTCACATGTTCCAGTCATGTCCTAATGTGTAGAATGCGCCCAGACCTATTCACCACAACTGTTACGCATAAGATCTGAGGTGGCAGTAGTGAACATAACATGACTTGCATCTAGTCTCTTTAAGTGTGAGGACTTAACTTTTCTGTTCAAGTTTTAGTTGAAAGAAACAATGCTGTTTTGGTGATTGGAACGTTTTTAAACAGTGGCAACACTTTTCACTGTAACACCTCTCGGGATGGCAGTAATAAAATCTACTTCAGCTTTAAGTATGAGATAGGGGCCGTTTTGCTGGCTGCAAATTGTGAAAGGTGCCATTGAAAGGGCCCTTCTTATTTGATGCAACAGATCCAGGAACCACAGCGAAAAAGCCGCTAATGGTCACTTCTCCTGATCTCCAGATTCCTATTACAGTCAACAATCCCCCGAGATTTGGAGCTAAACAAATAAAGGCCCGGCTCTTTGTGAGGGCAGGGTTTCATATGGAGGCTACTTGAACAGGCCCAGTAGATATTCAATTATGGACAATGCAGCCCTTGTTTTCTCCCGGGGATCCAGCAAAAAGAGAGAACAGGAGAGGAAATGAACTGGTGTCATATGGGGACAGCAGGCAGCGTCAATATTACCATACAGAAATAATTGAACCATAGCTGTGTGTGTTTCCTTCTGCCCGGTCCACAGAAACATTATTATGTGCACGTGACGGCAGTTTTGAACTAATTCGGGCAAGAATCCAAAACATCCGTAAACTTGCCATTTTTAGACGTTTCTCAGAGGTTTTTCTCAATCATTATGCCATTTAAATCAGTGTTCTGAATACACAATCATGCCTTGGAAACGTCACTACTTTTTGTTGCCCACCACCATCCATATAAATCTGTTGTTGAAACCTCTGAACACACTTTTGAATAGCCGTGTCCTACTGGCTATTATCCAATCACTACAGCCAAGAGAAGGGGTTTAATGCAGAGGACAGATTTCCCTATTGAGTCAAGAAAGCATTAACAATAACAATTTGCGTCATTGCTCCCCTCTGACCACCACTAAGCACTCAACTCACACGCCACATTCATAATACAGACAGTGTGGGTGAAGGGTCGCACCCAAGGTCACCGTCTGAGCCAGTTTCGCCTCTTCTGTACTGTATGGCATGTTGATGAATCCATCTCCAATGAGTTCTTCTCATATCTAATGCTGGTGGTGGTGATGTGCACAGCGTCTATATGTATGCTTGCAACATTAATTACACAAACTGTTTATGCAGCACACAAAGCTTCCATGGCTTATTTTGTCCTTAGAAAGTTGACAACACATACATGTTTTAACACTGTTTACTTTAATGCCGCCGGGTTGGACATCTCCAGCGGACTGCGTTCTCGTCTCAGATCGCACATGAGTTTTGGCCCTCTCTGTGTTTTCTGCCTCACTTGTCTGTGTAATTATCCCCACACTCGTCTCCCTCAGTAATTAGAACTGCAGTCTAAACTCCACATCTGCTGGCGCCTTAATACACAAGACAACAAACACCCACTGATGTTTCGCTCCAGTCCATGCTATAACTGAATACTGTGAGTCGGATGGCACGCGATCACTCAACTTCGCAAACGAAACGAATACTGAGAAATCTACTAACGCTTTGCTTATGTTTTTACTTTGATATGTTTGCCGGAGCACATTTTAAGCGCGGGATGTCGAGAGAGAGAGAGCTCATCAGACACATTGCTGGCAAACAAAATGGCAGGCCCCCGAAGAAAGAGCGCATTGTTTTCGGTGGAGCAAATGAGCCTGAAGTGGTGATGAGAGAGTAAATTAGGAGCTGTCGATAGTGTGAGACACCTCTATCAGGGCCAGGGCTGCTGGCAGGGGAGGCCCGTATGCAGCTGGTCAGAGAGACAAAGCCCTGTTTGGTCTATTGCCCCATTAAGACACTGGGCCAATTCTGTTGCACAAGGCTTATGTATCTGTAAGGGTATGGGAACGCTTGGGTGACCCCTTGAAGAAAAACAAGAAAAAAAAGTCATCAATCCTCTTGCCTGTGTCAATTTTGTTGTAATGCTCTCTCGCTGGATTAAACCCAAAAACGGAATTATTTCACTTTGGCTTGTTGCTCTCTCGTTGCTACATCTAACCAGTTGCGTGGTGATTTGCATGGAGTATAGGGGATGTGGGAGAAGTGTCTGACCCGGGGACAAAACAACTCCCCAGTTGGTTTGCATATGATCAACTCACAGTGTCATTTTGATTTCATTTTTGTAATGCAAATCTTCTTTGAGAACTTGAACGACATCAACAACCATGCCTATATGAAGATCAACATGATAATTACATTGGTGATGAAGCTGTAAATTTGGTGAGGGCCGTGTAGAGCTGGATGGGTGTATTGCCCCATGGAGACTGTTTCTGTCAGCTCCTCTGTTGCAGCAGGCTCATGTATCAGTCAGGGCTTAAGGGGCAGAAGGCAGGAGGACAGAGGGGTGTGAGTGACACTGGTCGGCTGAGCATTCATGGCATAATGTTCGCAGCCCGGGGGGCCGAACTGTACCTCGACCGTGAATTGATGGTCCCCTGCCACAGAGGGCCAGAGAGAAGGAGGGAGTGTGGCCCCGGGGCCCGTCACTACGAGGTGAAGTCTTATCTGTTCAGAGGCGTGTGGGGAGGAAGCAGCGCGCGGAAGCCAAGATTTCTCCATTTTGTTCAATGGTAAATTGTACCGTTTAGGGAGGCTTTGAAGATAAGTAATTTTTTACTTACAGAATATTACTTTTTTGACCTAGTTATACTTTGTTGGTTGAGTTGAACTGATGTATAGTCTTGATAATGTGTTTAACGTTATTACTTAGTTGAGTGGATAAAAATAATGGATTCTATATGTACCATATAAGCTCCATATAAGAGTCTGCATTTTCTCTACATTTTACTCTGCAATTCTCACTTCTGAAGACATTCATATGTTGTGTCGACTGTCTTTCCCCGTGTAGAGACCGAATGAAACGGAATTGCTGTTTCTCAGTTTGGCTTTGAAACAAATATTAAAAGAAACAAACTGATTGAAACTGAAAAGCTAGCCAACATGTGTCTCATTTCAGCTACTGAAGAACAATAATGACCATTTCTATTTTTATGTGCCAACCCCTTTGCTAACTACACTTCTCACAATCTTGAACAGATAGCAGCGCTTACGTTTTGGCAAAATGAAGCGGGGAAACTAAAATAAATGTGGCTGTGTTAATCATGCTTTTAAAATTAGACATTATATATCCTTTTAATTGTGTTTAGTGTGTGGAGCCACGGATTCTGTGTCGGCAAATAAAAATACCCATGAAATAATTAAAGAAAATTCTATCTTGTTCCGCAGACAGATACATTGTTGATGTTTTGAAGGGACAAATGGCATGATGTGGTCACTTCCTGACTTTTTACCACCTTTCACCATTACAAACATGTTTTCTTGCCATTGGTGCATCCGCCCAACTCTGCTTTCTCTTTTCTGTGGTCACTTTGCACTGCACATTTGTCTTGAGATCTGAGTTAAGTGCCCCTGCAGTCCTTCTCTCTGAACCCTGTGAGTTTGGGCCTATTCTAAAGCATGTGTCTCATTGCTTGTAATATGGGTGACCAATGAAGGGTCCAAGCTGCAATGCCCCACTTTGAGTCCCCACTTAATTTAATTACATCAAATTAGCAGGAGCAGTGCAGGAGGGAGGGGTTGTGGGAGCGGAAAGAGGATTAATTCTGTGCAGCTTATGAAGGCAGGTTGGATAGCCAGCCGCCCCATGCATGAGACTGCTCTGGGATTGTCTTTATTAGCAGCAGCTTAAGGCTCATAGGTCAGTGGATATTGTTAAAACAATACTTTGGAAATAGGCTAATTAGAAAATGTGCCCAGTCTAGCCTGAAGAAAAGGGGCAGCGAGTTTAAATAGTGCCTTCATTAGTAACATTTATGAAAGTATTTTGTCTTGTTAACAACCTGGTTCTCCCAAACCAAACCTGCGCTCTGCACAACACAGTATCATTAATATTAATGCTTTGTTGAAAAAAGTTGTTTTAATGAGGAATTATGTGATAGTCTGTTGATGGTGTTTATGCAGCACATCACCTTTGTGTTTTGTAACAAGCATTCTACAAATATAAAAATATGATCAAACAACTGTGGCATTATGTTAATTATCAAGGCTCCCTACATTCACGTGTTGACATGGAACACAGTGTTGTACAACTCAACATATTATTATTACTCCTACACACAGAGATTAAATAAGCATGAATGCTAAACATGGAAGATCCCGCTAACGCCTAAAATCATAACTTATAGCAATCATAAAAATAGAATTAAATTAAATGAAATAAAACAAATAAATCAAAAGTTTACTTTACTATTTTACATTTCCAAAAAAGCTAACTCTAAAGTAGTTTGAGTTTACTCCCTAATTAGTTTTGCCTAATTAGTTAAGCTTCAAAGCAACTTGCATTTGCAATTTGACTTACTTTCTTCTCTTCCTCAATAGATTCTTCGTTCTTATGCTAGAGAACTGTTTTGGGATCTGGAAAAATGTCAAAACATTAATAATAAACCCTTGAACATGAATGAATGACTTCCACTACTCGGGGATTTTCTCTAAAACCATTCACTATCTTTCCATTATAAACCAACATACTAAAGTATATCTTATATTTATGTTTTTCTCCAAATAACAAAGGTTTCTCACACATTTGAATCATTAAAAAAGCTTGAGCAGGCTCTCCTCCTGGACTGTGTTGAAATAGCGCTGCTGTTCTAACTGTAGAAGTTATTAGATCTCGGCGGCAAACAGAAGATAAAAGTGAGTACCCCATCAGAGCGCGGCGAAGATGAAGTCTCAGGCCAATGAAGTGTAAAAGTTTCTATCGACCACGCTGTATATATGCCAATATGCCCGGACTTATTAAGCCAACACAGAGTAAGCAGCAGTGTGCACCAGAGGTTGATTTAGGACCTCTGTCCACTCCACTTTCTGCTGACTGCAAACAGAATGGCTCAGCAGCTGCCGTCTGATAGAGACCGAAAGAGGGATTTATCACTCAAAAAAAAAAAAAAAATAACATTGCAAGAAGCAAAGTACAATGTGGCAGAGTGTGGAGCATGCAATATTTTATAGCATGGGTTAGTTTCATGATGGAATCGCAGTATTATTGACCTGGTTGGCAAACGCAGACTCTCCCTTAAAGGCCATAAATCTGAAGGCTGTCCGAGGTGTATGGAATGTATGACATGCATGTTCCAGTATATATATATATATAATATATATATATATAATGTTCATCATCACTCTCATGGATCTCTCTCTGATGTACACGACAGAAAATCTAAAGTGGGAGGCAGAAATACCGGTCCGAAATACCCATATTATCCTTGCACACTGTCCTAACCTTTTCTCTTATCTTTGAGATGCTGCTGTCACTAAGTAAAATTAAGTACCTTGTGTATCTTAATAAATCCTTTCCGTAGTCCCTCTGGGGGTAATACAAGTGTTAATGGGGTGATTGGGGGGTCTTTCATCTCCCCCTGGTGTCTCTGTCCAGAAAACCACCCTTGCAACTTCCCAGCCTCCAGGTCAAAGGCGCAATTCACACAAATATTATCACAAAGAAGCAGCAAAGAACGTGCAAAGCTTACTATGGGCTAGTGCCACTTTAGCAATTTACAGTTTACAGCCAAGTTTGAGTGAAGAAAATGGTCTCCATCGTTGTGGCACAGCATACAATATCCCTGTCTCCCTTTTTCTTTTCTGTCAGTGTAGTATTTACTCTCACAGACGATTAATGAGTAAAACTAACATGTTACGACACCTACAGTGGCGCTTATGGCTTCTAGGAGCATGAATTGCTTAGTTCTGCCTTAATATCTTTGATCCTAACGTACAGTGTAATATGTTATTTATGCTGTCCAAAAGAGCATGGCTTCATAACCAGTATTGTCGCGTTTGACAGTGTCACAACATTGTGTGTATTCCGTCTGCATATTGTCGGAGAAAATCCTGGCCCCTTGACATATAATTAAACCACATTTCCCCAGCACGGTTGTACGGGATTGTTCTAGTCTCAACCTGTGGATAAAGCTTTTCCTCACAGCGGCTGGTTTCTTCAAATGCACATCCTATTTTTAAGGCTGTTTGTGCCGAGTGAGGATTAAGACAAGTCAACAATCCATAGTCTTTTTAGTCTCCCCAATGGGCTCCTCACACACCGCTGCAGACGGAGAAAAGACTCTGAGCTAGTCTTAAATTGTTGGAAGGAGCTGGTTGCGCTGGAACAATGAGCAGGTATACAGCGCGGTGCACAAGTCTTAGACAGCTTTTAGGAAAGGTGTGTAGTGTGCGAAAACACACAAACAAGGCAAACAGAAAGTTAAAATTAGAATCGCACACTCCAAGGCTCCTGCGTAATAGGCTTTTCTTAATATGCCATGCCCAGATTTCCAATGAATGCAAATGAATGTATAGATAGGGGATTCACAATTAAGACAATCATTTATTTTTATTGGACCTAATGTTAAAACTTACCTTGTAGGTTTGACCTCGAGAAAATGTTCTGAATTGTATTTGATTATCGTTACATCACACAGCAAACATTGTATAGCCCTGTTTATACTGTAAATGTGTTTTGGTATATGGTCAGCCACAAGGATATACTGTATCCGATCTTCCTAACAGCGCAGTTTTCATGGCCCTGCTGAATTCCCTTCATTTGCACCCAGGGGAGACCGAGTCGGAGTAGACGCCATGTTGTAAGAGCAGACTCCAAACAAGCAGCAGAACAATAGCTCATATTTCGGGGGGTTGCTGTATATTCTCTGCACCGCCTCGCTGCCAGTCAAAGCACATAGCAATTATTTCGCCTCTCGCATCAAGCTATTTGGTTAGGTAGCTAAAAATACTATGTGGTAAAGGGTGTTTGTTTTGACGTGAGAATATGACTAATAATCACAGACGGGCTGACTGGCTAATGACATGATCTGTTCACAGTGGGATTGGGGGTTTGGAGGGCTTTTTACATCCACACACTTGGTTTCTAAATAAAACATTTGTCATATTGAAACTGAAAACCTTGGTAATGGGTTTACAACAGCCAAGAATGTAACAGCAATTACCAAAGTATTAATAGTTTACAGAAAAATATCAGTTCAAAATGACAAACCTATATAATATAATAGTCATTTCGATGCGTGTTTCTGGAATCGTCAAATCACGTGTGTTTGTAGTTTCTCAGTCGTGCAGGAGCTTTACAAAGATTCTCAAGCTGTCATCTATACTATTTTTTTTAATTTTTTTATGTTGAGGATGTTTTTACTCTCACCTCAAGAGACCTCATCAGCAACTAACAAGCCTTTGGCAGAGGGCAGGATTGATACTGATTTAGTACGAGGGGAATGTTTCTAAAAACGTGTTCAATAGTATTTATTTTATGAGTAGTGGTATGAATTGCACCAACCCGATACTCTAAAAATGACTACATATCCGATACAGAACCGATACCAGTTTTGGCTCTCAACGCCTTAAAAACACAGTCAGAAATACTTAAAGTAGTTTACCTAGATGCTACAAACCCGGAATCCACATATCCCAAGGTGGTTATACTGTGAACTGGAAATAAGATCCAATCCAATTCAGCAACATTTTTTATGTTTTCAATTCAATCAATAAAAAAAAGGGACAACCTTGGGTCAGCCTGAAGGTGACCTATTGATATTGCTTTCCAATTAATCTGACTCAGACACTAATTTAAATATTGCGATAACGGTAAAATGCTCTACTAGGAAGATATGAAGACATGATGGCATATTCCTAGAATAAATAATTTGACCTTGTTCTAGAGGTGATGAATGACCAAGAGACACTAAAGAATTAATTAGCTTTGGTGGTGCTAAAATAACACTGGTCAGTTGAAAGAAATAGATCAGTATTTTTTTTTATTTTTTTTTAGGTCAAAGTGACTGTACCCTTTGCCAGCCAACAGTACAGTGGACCTGCACCTACCATCCACTTTTTTTTTAGATTGGTCATGTGGTCGCTTCAAATGAGAATCGCTGGAGGGAATTACATCAAAGTCAAATTGGCCTACATATTCTTAAAATCTCTCAGGAGTCAAACATGTACAGGCATATAGTATGGCTGGCTTTGCAAAGTGAATGTTTTTGACTGGGACAGGGAATGTGATGGGGACACACACAATCCCAGGTGTGCAGCCCCTCTTCCCACACAGGGGACAGCACAGTTCACAGCATGAAGGTTTTTTTTTGTCAGGCTCTTTCGTCCCCCGCCAACACAAAGACACACGCAGAGAAAGTAAACTGCAGTCGATTCCTTTTCTTTCTTTCTTTTTTGTCTACAGAAGAAAATAGATGTTTTACTTTGCCAACTCTGAATCCTAAAATGAAAAAGTGCCACCTGCAACGTCAAGGAGAACATGGTCAACTTTTTAGATACATTATATATTGCTTCAATGTACATTTTGGATGAATCCAGACACATTGCGGCTCTTCCTTTAGTCCTGAACTAGAAGGTGTTCAAATTGACTGTATTAGACTTTATAGAGCCGTGGTTCTTTACCTGGGGATTTGTAGGGGCCATGAATTTGGACTGGGGGGGACGGCCTGACTGCAGTGTGTGCAGGTTTGGGAACCACTGCTGTACTGCTGTAGAGTATGTACAATTTAGCATTCGTTAATAAAAGGAAAGCTTCAGCAGAGCCTCTGTTTCATCAAGAACATCTTTACTGAAGTCAACGGTTGACACAGCTACTCAAACTAAATGCTTTTTCTCTGTTGTGGCAAGCCAAACATGAACTGCTCATAATAAGAATAGTAGACACCAGTAGAAAGGCCTGCTCTTCAGTCCAGTAATCCCTTGACATTATGCAATCAAATTGGGCTTTGTTCCCTAATCCTGTATTGGCGGTTCATGTCACAGGAGGTTTGAATAATATTTGTTAAAACTTTGACTGGCAAAGACGCCTGCAGAAGACTATCATTATTACAACAGTGGATCAGACACAAGCCCATAGATGGATATCAGAGTATTGGCATCATCATTTTGGATCACAGCGGTACAAGCAATGTACCGTTTAATTATGCTCTGAGGCTGTGGGAACGCTGTCCTGCTATGAAACTGTGTCTATAATTCACATCTTTATAATTGCTGCCAAGTTCGAACATGAAGCCGAAAAGACTTCAATTATCCAAGAACCAGTTTCTTCATAACGCTAATGTTATTCATCCCGAGCCCCTAACTAGACCACCACAAGGTGAAATAGTGTACAATAGACACCGGCTGTATATCAAGCAAGGAGAATTGATCGAGTTGATTCACAGTGATCCCTGGTGGAACTAAATCTTCTGCAGCATTGATTTGAAATAGCTCCTCAACCAGATTCCAATAACGGTGTTTAATTGGGTACGAGTGTCTCCATAAATTAAGGTAATGATTTTTGCCGGATCCAAAATGGTAATGTGATAGAGATCATTAAACTGCTCTTAATTGTAGGTGTCCCAAGAGGAAGCAGCAGACACCAAAATAGACATAAGTTATTATTCATAGACATTTGCCATTACACAACACAAATGCGGATTTTACATGTTCTGTTTTTGCTTCTTCTGAGAAAATGATTAGCAATTGAATTAGGTGGCAAAAAATAGATTCAACAAATACAACTGGTACAACTATTAAGCTGCAACTATCACGAGTTTCAAGAGCGGTAAAAAAAAAATCTAGATCAAAATGAAATTTGAGGTGTGTCCATTACAAATTCATGAAGACTGCTACTAGTCAACCAGTACGATATTCTTTATTAACAAAATATTCTGTGTCCAGTAGGGGTGGGACACTCTGGGTACCTCACGATTTGATACGGTGCGAAATACATGGCTCACGATAATGATAATCTCACGATACGCCGTTTCTGCGATATCGCTATAGTGCACCAAAATAACTTACGATACATCACGATTTTTAAAGAAACATGCTTTTTTTTAACATACAACATGTTGTTGTAATTTTTGAATAAATGATCCCTGACTTACACACTGAAAATGGGTCTATCAGTGGCATCAATTATTTACATTTAAATTAACAAGGAACCATAGTCATGTTTCAAAAGAAATAAATCAACCCCAAATTAATCTTATTCATAAATATAAAAACTATTATTAAAAGTAATACATCTGTGACAGAGTTTGGTCCAAGTATTTCCCTCTACTGTCTGGACTAAACTCTTGATCATGATTGGCTTTTATTGACATTGACATTTATTGAAAGCAGGGGGGCACTTCTATCGGATTGATATATGCGTCAACAAAAGTATCGATATCGGAATAAAAAGTATCTTATCGTCCCGCAAAATATCACGAAATATTGCAAAATCGCCATAATGTCACACCCCTAGTGTCAAGCTCTAAATCGAGTCTTATAAGGTATCAAACCTGCTAAACCTTTGTTAATGCTCCTGGATTTTTATATGCACTGTGGATGGATGGATGGATGGATGGATGCACTGTGAACTGAATCTTCATTCTAAAACCTAAAATCCCAAATTATGCATTTCTCTTCTCTAAACTTAACTTATTGAATATATTTGGTTGGTGTGGGAAACTTCCAGCCGATAGCAGGCTTATCTTAGTATTGAATTTTGCCTTGCACTGACTGGGGAAAGTGTCACGAATGTAAAACATTGATCAGATAAAAACTGTTTTGTTTATTTATAGTCAAAAAGTCCTTTGGGAAGACGCCTATTTCCTCCAACAGATTCGCGGAAATGATCAAAAATCCATCTCCAAAAAGGCGATACAATCCGCCACACGTCGCGGATAATCTATTTTTGCGCACCGCTCATTTACGGGAATCCTTGGCGGCAGGTCGGGAGTAACACAAGTGCGAGGTGCTGACAGAAAGCAGATCTATAATGTCATCTTTCCTTTTCATATTTCCATCACAACTATGTAATTATGATTGGATTGCTGGCCCGTTTCTCGGCAGAGGTGGTAATTCGAGGCTGGCGTTGAGGAGGTCAAAGGAAAGACAGTCTATGGGCCGGTCCAGAGCGGAGCTGTGTGGTTAAACAGGCTTTAGGCAGTCAACCACCGGCACGTTTGTGTGTCCGGGCACTCTGCCATCCCTGTGTCTATCTTATTACACCTATCCGCCTCGCATACTGACACTTCACTGTTTATTTTATACACAGCTTATGGTCCAGGTCTCTACTGTAAATCTGTAAGCACAACGCAGTTCTGTCTGATCAACCAAATGCGGGTGGAAGGGCGACTACAGTATGTTGTGAGTCAAAATATAGCTTGCACAATATTTGAAATAAAAAGTAAATTAGTGGAGCAACTTGCTTTACCTTAGTTAGTATAATAGTAGAAACATGATAATTAAAAGTTCCAATCAGCAGTACTCTTATATCAGTAACTACTGCAATACCAAAGCAGTAGCTGGACATCTCTATCAAATGCAGTTGTATTGGCCATATTTGCCAATCCCCTACCTTCTTGTCCACACCTCATCCAGAATAACTCCGGGGAGAGTGCTACATTTTTAATGAAAGCCCAGTGTTTGATCTGCCAATGTTTATCTCCTTTGATGCTAGCGGACACCGCGCAGAGCCAGCCTTCAGTGTATCCCAGTTACAGGACAGTTTAATTCATTATGCTCTAACAGAGGTAGGCCTGGGCTTGAGGAGTTCATTGTGGAAGTCTTGACAGGTTTCTCCTCCTCCACCTGTTCAAAAGCGGTGGAGATGCAGATGGAAATGTATGAAACAAAGAGCTAAATGTGAGCTATACTGCTCCCCCCTTGTGAACTAAGATGTCTGCTTTGTCATTACATTGAATTTGAATCTGCTAGCAGACTCCCCAACAAGAACGCTTCATTTGGAAGTTGAACATTTGTCTCAGTATTTCAGTATGAAACGAAGCAGAAATAATTACAGATAAATTGACTTTTGACGTCAATGCTTTGCAGAGCTACTGTAAACAAATTCCCTTTTACCTGCGTTTATGGTAAAGTGCTGCTTGCATTGTGATTCCGATTGTTGTTATTTCCTCAAGGTAGATGTCACTGTGTCTGTTTCTCTGCGTCTTGTCGCCTTAGTCAAATGGCGACCTGGGAATAAGCTTCATCAAATTAAAGACACTGGCGTTGAGTATTTCCAGGACACGAGTGTATCTAATGACTACAGAAGATCCATATCGGTCCCCGCACAGTCCCAGGAGAAGACACGAATAACAAATATGGAGCGAGAACATAATTACTCCCACCAGCAGAGTTACACACTCACGTGCCTCCTAAATACATGCCCTGAGCGCACAAGCATGTAGGTGTGCATTAGCCGTGTTGTTTCCTCGAATCGTAATCCCCAACAGCCCCCCGAGGAATGCTCTGCCATGGATGCTGTCATGCTTAAAGTTGTATATAAAGAAACTTTGTGTTACAGTATACACACCGTGATCAGGGTTAGTTTTAGTGAAACTGCGTGGGTGGGATGGCTAAAGTGACAGGGGTGAGTTGCACTGTGTCTGAAACAAAGCTCAAAGCAAAGAATAAAACAAAAATGTGAGATAATGATCAAGATGCATGATGTATTATTTTGATGGGGAGTGAGAGGAGGATGGTGTTAAAGAGAGAGAAAAAAGAAAGGGAAATTAAGTACCTGAGCACAGTATAATACCCATAACTCTTTCTCATGGGACCTGCTTCTGTTGTAGTGAGTTTTATAGATCAGCAAGCCAGTGTTAGACTGTCAAAGGTCATATTTAGATAACTGGGTCAAACCGTCTCCTGAACTGTGCCGCTTGTGTTGTGCTTCTTGCATCATTATCAATTCAAATGAGTCCAATCAAGTTGATAGACCAAGTGAGGGAGAAGATGTAAACAACAGAGTGTCACACTCGTTTGACCACCAGTGTTATATACATGGCCTGTATAATAGTAATGGTGATCACACATACTTGTGACATAAATATCTGCATGAAAGCAACAGAGCAGTCAGTTTTGTTGTCAAAGACGGACATTAAACTACATTACTTGCAAAAGAATGATAGTGTTTTGGAGTCTCCACAAGTAAATAAGCTGTCATTGGGATAAAGCTGGTGCCATATCTTGTGAATAGACTAAAAAGAAAACGGTCGCTTCCAGGCCCAGGCAAGTTCACTGACATGCTTTAGAGGAGCTTAATTATAATAAGCCGAGGCAAAGTGCAAGTGTTTGTGGCTGGAGGGGGTAAACTTGAGGACAGTGACACCAGTCCGGCGCTGGCTACATGAATTTGAAATATCCCCCACAACATCAGATATGCATTAGATGTACAAGAGCAGTTTTTTAGCGCTAGCCGGCAGACTTCATGAAAAGGAAATGATGCCCCGCTCGGCGAATGTATTACATTTAATGCATTTTTCCTGTGTAGAAGCCATCTTGTTTCATAATGCTTTATCCATTAGAAGAACAAGACTGCTTACAGCGTTATTACATTATGTCTAACAAATGTGCGCTGTGGCTTATGAAAACAATAAATTCTGCCATAGATCCGTATGACTCTGCGTTATTTGTTAATCACATTATTTTTAATTAATGACGTCCCCCCCCCCCTCCTAACTGATGTCTGCGCTGTGAATCGACGGAAACGAGGGGGATGGAAGTGAACGGCAAATGGAAAATGGCGCGCTTTAATCACAGCGCTGCCAAAAATAAATAAAAAATCATGAAGAATTTATCGATAGTTTTATGTCGTCGTGAACTGGTTTACAAGAAGAATATTGGAATTACCGTCGAATGATTTACAATCCATTGTTCGGGCAAAGGCTGCTTAACTCCCTGGCCCTATGAATATTAACATAGTGTGGCTCTGCTGCGTCTCTTGCTTCTCCTGCTCACAGCACACACATGTAAATGCAGAAAACACACGCGGGCACTGGCTTCCGCCTTGTCTAATTTTTCATGAAGATAGCTGTTTTTATGCTAATCTGACAGCTGCATTCATTTTCTTGGCTTTCTCTCAGGCAGTTACTTCGTAATTTTCTTTTCTCCCCCCTCTTCTGTCTTTTTTTTTTTTTCAAGCCCCGCAACAACTTTTATCCGAATGAAGCAATTTGCGGTCCTAATGAACATTTTCTAATTAGCTAAAAATAGGAGTGTACTTGATTAAGATGGGCCTGGCAGGTCTAAAAATGAGGAAGAAGAGTCAAACGCTTAGCGCCCGTCAAAAAACAAAGTGCACTCTGAAAAGTTTAATCGGACGACTTTGTTTTCACTTGATTTGCACTACGGCCCCTCCCTCTTTCTGAAAACACTTTACAAACTGCAAGAGACGATGACTATGGAATGTCCTTATCCATGCTGGGTATATAAAGTGGACTTAATGAACGGTGGGGGGGGGGAGTTGATACCTGCTACAGCTACTGCACAGCTGCTGTGTCCTTGGGCAAGACACTATTCAGATAGAAACTAGTCTCAACCACACAGTGCAACTTCAAAATTTGACTCCTGTAGGCAATTGGCTGGGTACCGTTAAATTGTTTTCTGATACCAGTACTTTAACGATACATGGTTTACGATACCGATATCTGAACTACATGTGTGTCACCTAGAACCAGAAAACAGAACGATAATCTTAATTTCCTCCATAAAATACTATTTCTTTCACATTTGTATCAGTTATTTGAGCTGAAACAACCATGTGACTTCCTTCAATGCTCTCCCTTGACCCAACAGGCATCAAAACTTGGTCTAAAGATATGTTTTTCAGTACTTGCTTTTGATACTTTTACGAGCTTTTTTTTCAATACCATACTGACATTGTTTAATGGTACCCAGCCGTAATTATGAGTGCCATCAATTTTGAGGGGTGTGGTGGGGAGCTGGACTGGAATCATGTCTTTTATATTGCTCCTCCTGGCACATGCATTGATTAAGTTGTATCGCATCTTTTTCAGGAATTTACTGGCATGAACATAAATAACTAAATACATAAATAACATGAGCAGAGTTCAAGCAAAAAGAGTAGAAAGTGGGGAGGCAAATAATGACTTTTTAAAATTAATTACCCAGTTTGAATGTGATGCCTGGTTGCAAAGGGGCCATTTCAATAACACGTGGAGCGCTTAAGTCTCTGCAGAATCGGTCTCTTCAGTAATGCATAACTGTAATCGGGTCACTTCTTTCATCAACGCCGGCATTTTCCGCACAATTTGTCCGGGCACTTTTTGCACTTGATTAGCACCATCATGCTCCCTCCCCCGCTAGGAGGTCGTGTTTAAACCCTTTCAGAAGCTATAGCGAAGTCAACTCGCTAATGGACAGGCGGTCGCTGGTGTGGAGGTCGTCGCCGGGCCGTAATTGGACCGCTCTTAATGCTGCTGGCGGTACGTCTGCCTTTGAGGTCGCTAATGATTTGAAAGACAGAGAGCTGGCTCGTTTTTTGGCACGCCGGTTACCCCGACGCCCCGGATGCGTTGTGCAAATTTGCCGGAGACTCTTTGGAGGTGAAGCAGGCAGTAGCAGTAAAACAGAGTAATTGTGCGGCTTTATGAGAAAAGTGACACCAGAATCTGCCTCTCTCATTTGCACAGGATTTTTCCCGCCGGCTCGTGAGTAGGCTCGCGAGTGTACTTAAAGCAGCAAATGGCAGTGAGGGTGCTTCAGGAGAGAGATGCGGCGCGGTGCGCTGCAAAGTCATTACTCAGCACAATAAAGCACTCCAGACTAATGGAGGCAGTTGCACGTGGCTTTGTTATGTTAATAATGTTGACAATCCGTTACCTGCAAGTAAACACCACATGCTCTCAAGATGATCTGCTGTATTGGTTTTGCTGACTTTTCAAAAACAACTCCACAGTCGTTGCAGGGCTATGTACACAATGAACAAGTCACAGTTTGATGATGTCATAAGACTTGAGGGAGCACATTTAAAGGGAAGGGTAATTTACTGCTATGTAAATTAGGCCTGTGGTGATATTTTAAACCTTTGAATGACATGAAATAGTAATTCTATACGTCTGCATCTTACAGTTGACAAGAATGCACATTTTCATTTTCTTACCAACAATTTTTGGAACTGACAGGGAAACTTTTGACCAACCATTATTTTAGTAATAATGGTTGTTTTACTAATAAGTGAGGCCTATTACTGCCTGTTTGTGTCTGTTCTGTGGAAAACTGCTGTCTGAATCCCGACCTTTATGCGTTATGCGTTCCTCTACCCGCAGCGGGAACAACGTACATCTTTGGCCGCGATGGTGGACTCATCACGTACACCTGGCCCCCCAACGACCGCCCCAGCACACGGGCCGACCGGCTGGCTATCGGGTTCAGCACGCACCTTAAAGACGCGGTCCTGGTGCGAGTGGACAGCTCCTCTGGGCTCGGAGACTTCCTCAAGCTTCACATTGTAAGTTTTTATACCGCTTTTCTCATCTTTCCACTGGTTTATCTCTTCCCATTGGACATTTGAAGGACGTATTTTCCATTGGAATTCTTTTTTACACTCCAAAAATGACTCCAAAAATACAAATAAAAACACACTGGAGTACTGGCATGATTCCATAAAGTGCCTATCTATTTCAATTTCCCCAGATGGGAGAAAAAATTGTGATATCTGACAAAAAGTAGTTCAAGGTCAAAATCAGATTTATGAAAAGAGACACGTTAATTTTATTTTGAGGACATAAAATGCAGAAATAGAAGCTTTTCTGAGGGAAAGAGTTAAAGCTTAAAAAAACAACCTGTCGAGAAATTAGATATCAACAAATCCTTCTGTTGTGTCTGTTTCTATATACTATAGAAGTCTATGGACTTTGTGGAAACAGCCTTTGAAGTTTAAAGTTTCTATATAAATCTATTGAGGAGAGTTTATTCAGTGAAACAATACGATTATGCAGACTACACAATGTCTTTCGATGTGATAGCTTACATGTTTAGCGATCAATCTGCTCCAAAAGCTGACAATTGTTCAGGGGGGAAAAATGGCAGTGTTAGAGTTGATACATTTCTTCTGCTGCAGCCATGTTCATATACAGCATGGCCACAGAGAGGAACTGTAATGATGCTGCTGAGGTTGGACGTATACGGTGCTTTTTTGACCGGGACACAATTCTGCTGCTGCCACATGACCCTTTTACCTGCGAGCTCCCATTTACTGACAGCTACATCGACGCTCGCCTTTAGCAGAGGAGCATGGTATACTCCCACACTTTTGCCTGGACACTGTTCACTGTGCATACACATTTAGATAGTCAAGTTGTAAGCAGTATTTGGGCATTTATCTTAATAATTTCAAGTTAAGCAGGACTGAATTTAAAAGTAATCATTTGCACTTTGAAATTCTGATTAAAAAAATATTGTTTGAGCTAATAACCCAATAACTTATGCACTACATCTTCATTCTGTAAAATCTCGAAGCAAACACAGAGAAGGGCCACAGGGAGCGGGCACACTAACATGAGATTGGTGTTGAAGGCTGTGCCCTGTGCAGCTGCCCACACATTCAGGTTCACAGTGACTGTACACAGTCTGACACTGGCACATAAGCACTCACAACCTTACACCCAAGACTCTTCATGCTTCAGGTCTGTACAAAACATGTATTTTGATGCATGGATCTGTGTCATTTGGAGATGTTCAGGATGTAAAATAATGGAGTGTTCACATGCTATTTCTCAATGCATTTTAAGTGATGAGGAATGAGCCAGTTTTAAATATAGCAGTTAGGTATTTAATTTCCTATCCTTCCCAGTAGTTTGTGAAAAGCTACCATTTTCATTCTATTATGGCTTTCAATTTAATAAAGCAGATATCAAATTACTCTGTCTTTGCAAGTGAACTGTAATTCGATATATCTCTGGCATCAAAAAGATTACAATATCTTTTATAACTTGAGTAACTTTTTGGAAAGAACATCAAGTGTTTGAGTTTCTTTATGAAGACTGCAGATGGAAACTATGACAACAGCAGAGGAGGTTAGGACTACTGTCAGAAGACATACCTCATATATAACGGTACATATAGCAAAGAGCAGAAGGGATCATGCAAGTGATAGATGCTGCTCTCACTGTGTTGTTTGCATGTGACACGTCCCTTTGAGGTTTTGCAGGAAAAGTGTCAGTCACAACACAGCAATCTCTGGCACAAAACAAATGATTTAAATGGAATTACACTATTCTCAAGAATTGCAATTGATTTAGCTATAACTGCAAAATGTATGTCCCGTGCAAAACTGATGCATTATTGTTAACTGCAAGCTCATCAATATATTTAAAGCAGAACTAAGTAACTCATTTTTACTCATTAATTGTCCGTGAAAGTAAGTACTACGCTGACAGAAAACACAAAGGGAGAGAGGGATATTGTACATTGTTCCACAACCCAATTACACAATGGAGATAATTTTTTTCACTCAAATTTTGCTGTAAATATTGCTTAAGTGCCGCTAGCCCACAGTTAGCTTTAGCGTTAGCCTGTTAGCTTCTACTTCGTGATTCCATTAGTGTGTATTGCGCCTCCGGGTTGGAGCAGAGAAAGTTGCAAGGGTGGTTTTCTGGACAGAGACACCAGGGGGAGATGAAAGACCCCCCCAATCATCCCATCAACACTTGTATTACCCCCAGAGGGACTACAGAAAGGATTTATTAAGGTTAAACAAGTTACTTAGTAATGCTTTAAATCCACAACACAAATTGATACGCAGTAGACAAATGTCAAGACATATGTCAAAGCACTTTTATATTGCAATGAAGTTTGTTTTTCTTTTTCCCTGGTGCAATAATACAAACAAACAAACACCCAAACAATTGGCAACATCAGCTATGAAGTCAAGATTATCCAGTTGGTCAGATTTATTTGGTTTGTTATATAGACTTACATCAGCTATTGATAGCAACTTATTTAAGTAGAAAATCTTCTCGTTATCTTCATCGAGCAACAAAACGTTTTGTGCTTCGTGTCACTAAAACAACTACAAAACTGCTTTACTTAACACGTGAAGTAAAGGAATGAATGGGGTCAGTGCGCATGCACTGCTCTTGATTGCGGTTGGTTAAAGTACTAATAACTGGTGGGTGGTGAAATATCCTTTGTTACAGTTTCATTACTGATTGTCACGACCAACTCAACAAATGGAGAAAACGAACAATCTAAACGCGAGCTTGTGTCGTCTGTTGTCATTAATTACACTAGAAAGGATGTGTTTTACAGCACTCCATTAAACACAATGAGCTGTGCTAAATTGTCACTTTGATGAGATCCTTACACAGGAGCCATTGGCTAGAGAGCAGCACAAGGCCTTATGTATCTCTAATGTACGCTGAGAGAATCGCATAAAGGGAAAATAATCAGGAAATAGAATAAATTTGTGACCCGTTACAGGATATATTTCCTGTGAACTCGTTTAGCTTAATGTCCTGCTATCTTTGTTTGAATGGGATTGTGCAGGTGTTCAGTTTAATTCTACTTTAATGCCCACTGCATTTCATATAATATGCCTCTCCCTCTCTGTTGTGTCATGATCTTCCAATGCTATTGATTATGGCAGTTTAGATACAACCGGTCTTTAAGCTTTTCTGTTAATGTTGATCTTAACATGGATGCCTATTCTGTTTTATTCGTATAAGCTTCATGTAACCATAGTGTTCATGTTTCTATCAGGAGCTTCTTTAGAGGAATCTCTTGACCTGCTCCCCTGAAAACAATAAGGCTCTCATCGGTCGCACAAAGAGTTGAGAGTCTACCATAAAAACAATCCATATCCTACGTGGTGTTTTTGGAGGTGTACATTTTAATATCCCATTCTGATGCGCACTTTGAGAAACAATACATGATAAAAACCAGGTCGCCGTGGTATCCCCCTCTTTGCCGAGCTTTACCACGAATGTTCTGTAGCAGGAGAGTCTTCATATGAGTTTATGGTGAGCTGTATGAGATGGGATTAGACCCGATTTCAGCACTTACCCCCCTCCCTCTACATCCCCTCACCCGGCTAATCTGCTGCTCCCATTTCATGATGACAGGAAACCCAGCGGGGCTTGAAGGACGCCATCTCGCCTCGCGCTCTCAAGAGGGAATTTTCTCAGTAATATGTGGAGGCCATGATTTAAATGCACCTCAAAGGAATTGTGATCCTTCCCCCTCCCTTATCCCGCCTCTCTACTTTTTTTCCATTGCAGATAAAGACAATGACTGGGGAGCCGGTGAACCGTCAAATGTACGACAATCACTTTCTTCGGGCTCATTACTGAAGCCGCAGAGCTGACTGGATTTATAATAGCGTTTCTCCCGCCGTTTCTCCCAATTACAATCATTCTTGGCAATTGTCAAAAACATATTCATGAGCATAGTTTTGAACAATGCAGATGAGAAGTTGCTGGTGTAAAGTATGTACACATATATAATTAATTACAGAGCGGTTCAAAAGAAGGATCATGAGAAAAAGAATTCACGCTGACATTATGCAAAGCAGGGAATTATGGATGTAATGATCCTTTCTCCACAGCAGGGTAATCCATACTTGAAGTTTGTAAGATATGCAAAAGTCTGTTTCGGTGCATAATGCTGAGATTCGGAGGAGACGGCATAACTCACTCTGACGGGGCTATAGTAGAAGGTATTTTATCCAGAATAAACAGCAGTAAGATGATTCCATTTCGCTGCACAATTTCAGTATGGCATCTTCCAACCCAGAACAAAATGTAAAATAATTTATTTAGGACACTTACTGTTCAACGTTGTCAACAATTTCGGGGATATGCTCTGATGCCGTCAAGGAAGGTTTTGGAGGTACTTTATCTACCAACATGATGGTGTAGAAGAAATGCTAAGTGTGTTCAGGTAGTTCTTGCTTTTGCTGGATTTTTAACATGGCAACTCACAAACAATTTTAGAAGTCGGCTCTTGCAAATCCATTTTCTGTAAACCCTACTTTTAGGGACAGGGCTTATGCTTGTGGCTTGTGTTGTCAATGAGAGTCGTCGACTGTGCCTCAGCCTCTGCCCGGGGGTCTCTGGGGGCCGACTGCGCTTGTTTAGAGCTGGCACTCAATCTGTAAGTGCGTTGGGGTAAAGGGCCCTTTCTATCCACTTTCTTCTAGCCCTTCTTAATTGCAAGCATCCTGTTATGAAATATAAGCAGTGAATGGCAAGGCAGAGGCTGCACCTAAGACAGCAGTTCTGAAGGTAATGTATTCAGCAGAGCTCTGAAGAAATAATGACTTTTCTGGCAGGGCACGACTCTTCACGGCTCCGCTTTAGCTGACGACCAGAGAGGGGTGTCTTCTACTGATGGAAGACACCTTTAATTGCAGCTTCAACTCCTGCTTGATGTACTATTAATCACATAAAATGGCTGGTGAATGGAGAGTACCAGGTCCTCTGGCTGGACTTGGACAAGCCAAAATATAAATTTATGTGTGTTTTTCCCAATACTCTAGTCCTCTTTTATCTGTTTAACAGAAGAAAGAAAGATAAGAAAGATTAAGCTACTAAGATCACTCTTAAAGGCCTTTGTTTAAAAATTCAACAATATTGTAATGTTACATGTTCATCAAAACTTACCTGGAGTGTTATTACTGACAATACAAAGCCAGTAAAAACATGCAACTAACAATGAGCACAAAAGTATAGCACCCTAAGCAGACAATACAAAGACAATACATAATCCATCTTCCACACTCTGTACGCCAGCATACACTCTGATAAACATCACACAGAGCTATGCTGTCCATTTACGTTTATTAAACTTGTTTGTTGTCAAACTCCATTCCTTTCACAGATTATCATGTTAACCCTCAGCTAACATTGTTTGTAATCTCATTTTTGCGCTGCTTGTCCGGTCACTACAGCACCCGAGGAAGTATTGCTGGCATTTTGTATAACTACATTTGAGAACACTGTAAATCCTAGGGGTATTTTCTCAACACAGAGACTATTTGAGGCTATGCTACAAAAACATAATTTTTATTTCTTTATTGAGTACTGTTCTGATAAACTACTTAGATTTTTCTTTCTTCTTTCAGTCAGTTCCTTGCAAAAGGTTTGTAATAACTTTCCCGACTTCTGCTTTTCCTGCTGACTTGTGATTACATAAAATAGCGTGCTTCATTAGTCGACAACAGTGCGGTGCCGTGTGCCTTGCTTAGACAGGTGACAGTGTAACCTGGGAGACACATACGCAGGTCCCTGGAGGCGGTGGCGTCTCACGCTATCCCCCACGCTCTTATTAAAGCTCCTGTCCGGGGAAGAGGCCTTATTCGCAGCCTCTCCTCAGCTCGGGTCTCCGCTGCAGTAATTAGCTCGCCATTCACAGCGGCACAGAGCAGACCTAGACGCAATGCCCCTCGGGCCGCTCCTGCACGAGGCTCGGCACATTGAGTAATTGCTCGAAACGCATCAGTCAGTCATGATCAATCCCCCAGAGAAACTCAAAAGCATATTATAGCTGTATATTTTCCATACAGGTTTGTTTATATGTAAAGACCATTACAAGGCTTTTTGTACATTCAGTACTTCAACCACATAACATGGCAATCGATCCATTCACTATTATTAGCGTCTAACAGTGAGAGTTTGAACTTGTTTTCCTCTGTGTGTTTTTACGAAATAAAAGGAGGCCTACTTTTATTTCTCACAGAGAGAGAATTGTAAATTTGACCCCTCAAGCTTATGACAAAATGTAGAAAGTTGTTCCTGGCAGCACCAAAGCTACAGACTTCTGCTTTAAACTACAAGAAACTCACACTTATTTGGCGGTAAAGTATATTTAATACATACATAGGTGTTGATTTTTCACTTGGACTCTATGAAATAAGTCTGTGTCTTTGTCAAATTAAAAACGATCTGACAAATTCAAATTCAATTGCTCTCGACTCTGGCGTGTGAAACAGAATTTTGGAGACTCAAGTGAGAAAACAGAAGTCAAACCAAGACTTGGTGTTAGTCATATTTTAGCACTAGCGAAATTATTTCACTTCCTCTACCACAGGACGTCGTCGAGTTTTGTAATCGTAAAACATGACACAGATTTGTCCCTGATATTATTCAGAGCTGAAGGGTCCTGCTCTAATGAACAGTCTGTGGGAGTAAACATATCCGCCTGAGTTTGTGCTGACACCACACACTTTTACTACATTCAAAAGGCTCTTGGAATTGACGGGGAGCTGGTTATTTAAGGATAAACCACACAACAAGGATAAACCACACAACACCATGCAGGTTCATGTGTGAAAATTATAATTCGGTTGCACACCGTTGTTTTTGAAGTGGCAGAAATCCTGTGGTGTGGCTTTACAGTTGTGAAGTGATTTGTCTACCTTGGGAAAAAACTGCAGGTGTTAGTATCATGATGTAGACTCCAGTTACCCAAATGGAAATTGAGAAAAATACATGGTTTTAGTGTTGAGCAAAAGATCAGCTTTGAATACTGTAATCACCAGGAAAAGTAGTAAGTATCAGTCCGAATCATGTTTTTAGACACCCTTTTTTGTTTGACCTATACGAACTCGCTTTTTCCTTTAGTTGCACAGTGATTGAGAGCAATAACAATGTGCTCTCTCAAGTGGGGCAGTGATTTTTTATTTGGTGTTTGCACATAAAAACAAGATTGGCTTCATCATTCAAGTATTATTTTTTGGGGGGTAAACAACACAAACGCAGAATTATGTTTGCTGTGGAATTTGGTATCTCAATTGAGTACAGAACACAAAAGAAAAGAACACGTTTGGTAGGCTATGATAATAAATGTATACCATTTATTTACCACCATATTTACCACATGGTGTACTAAACTGTTTTTCTCTTTGCATTATTCAGTCTGAATAGTGAACAGAGGTCTCCTTTTCCATGATTAAACTATACAAGTGAGCTAAAATACTTGCAACTAACGCAGCGCATATAAGGAACAGACTGGAAGACAACATGCAGATTTATTGATTTCATTTCTTCCTTGTGTTTCCACTCAATCACACAGATTATAGACTAGAGACTGCTCTGACACTGCCCTCCTCTCATACACTCTCTCCTCGATCCTTATGCGTTGTGGATCAAGCCCGTAATTGTTAAAGTAGCTATGAGTGGTGGTAATCGGACGGTAATAGTGCTTGTAAATATATCATTGATTTTATGTCAGCGGTGACTGATGGTGCCAAAGGCCTGTATGCTGGAGTGCGCAGCGCCCTATATCTGGCTCTTCATAGACACAGACAGGGTTGGCCACTCGAGCTGCGCGATGATGTACCTGACCTCAAAGAATCAGATCTCATCATCTCCATATTGAGGAGGGGACAGCGCTAGAATCACCATTACTCATCTTTCAGGCCCAATCATTTCTCAATTTGTTCAAGCTCCTCGCCACTACAGCGCCAAGTGGCCCATGAAGAGGAATGGGAGAGAGAGATAGATGGAAAGAGAGGGAGAGGCTCGTACAATAATGCGTCTTCACTGTTATTAGTGTAACAAATCACGGTGCGGCTTGTCATTCTCCAAGCTGTACATCGATATGTTCTGGGCATTGCCTCATCTGCAGTGATATTGCCGTGGCTAACATGAGGTAAATTTGATTTCATCGCCAATGTTACACTGTAAGACATGTTAGCCGTTGCCCGGGTTACGAGGTTAAGAACATTGACATTCTATTTGGAGGAGGATGCATTTTGTCTCTCGTCTGTTTGCCTTCCCGCCCGTCTGTTATTATAATTCAATATTCCTTGATTGCATTTTTTGTTATTTCATTCTGACACCTGCCTTTAAAGCCGCACCGTGCAACATTTCACGCAATAACAGGAGTAGAACACAAGCATTTGTTTTATCACAGATGAAAAATACCGAGATGATGACCAAACAAACGTGCGTTACCTCTCTGAAGACCTGATTTGTAACTTTACTCGTCTCCATGGCGATGTTGAAGAAAGGCGACTAAACATAACATTTATAGGTTAGGTCTTGATTCATTTGTTGTTTACCCACTGCAGAAATAGCCTTTTCTGTGTCGAGCTGGTTGTTAGGCGCATGTTGTGTATTGTGGGCAACAGGAGAATCCATACCAACAATATTGCGCAGTGTACCTTTAAGCAAGAGTCATGTGCCATTTCACTTCAGTGTCTATATTATGTTAAAAATGCTTTACTTTTTTTTGCTTTGTCTCACAGTAGATCATCGTATTATCTTCATTGAAATGAAGCCTTTAATAAAAGATAACCGAAGGATTTAAATCTAAATGGAGGATTTATGCTCTCCACTGTTTGAATGAAACATGGCGGCACATCTGCATAAACCCCATGAACTGATTAGGTGACCTCTAATCAGGATGGGTGAGTAAAGCCTGAAACAATAGCACGGAATAACCATAGCTAGATTAAAACCTACACATTTTCTTGGTATTACCTGTCTGCTACACCTGTTTGCTCTAGCTCAAAAAGTGCACTGGCTTGTGACCCCTACTGGCTTCTTCATTGAATTCAAAGCAGAGATTTTCTTCACAAGCAGATGTACATGTGTGTGTCGGGGACCGGAGCAGCACAGCACTGAGCCATCTTGTTGACTTTTGACACAGCTGTCCCCGGCCTCAGGGCAGGTTAAAAATAGCCCGATCTTCCTCGCTGCTTTTATCGGAGCTCTGCACAAGCACATTTCAAACATACTGTATGCAGTTTGGTGCAGTTATGGTCCCAGGTGATTTCAGAGCCTTTACATTGGCCTATTATTGATGGACAAGATGTTTGCACGACCATCTGAGAAACTAAACTTTGCCCAACTCACACAATATAAATTACAAATACAATACAACAAACTTTTCACATGCATTTTTTTTTATGTACTTGGCCTTTTTTACCCTGAATCAAATTATTGACAAAATGCTCACTCTCTGTTGAATATATTCGACACATTTTGTTTCGTCTTCTCGTCTTCGTCATCTGCTGCGTTTTTTAATCGTATGCTCAGGTCGGTGGCAGCCGTTGACTTAGTGCACCTCCCATTTAAAAACCTTGCCAAGCCTGAAATAACTTACACAATTACTTACACATTTTCTTGACATTGGAAATCTTCCCGGGTGCTTCTCGCCTAATTATTCCGTAATTGTTGTTGGTGCCCCGTTGTTGATGGCTTCCACTGAGCTTTGTGTGCCTGTGCATGAAATATTAACCACGCAGCCCGCCTTGTCCTGGTCAACTTAATTACCTTTTCTTTTTCTTTTTTTTTTTTTCTCTCCAGGACTCATCCTCAGCCCCTTGTGCCTCCCATTGAATCTTATTTGAAATATAGCACACATACACATACAAGCCTGCTGTTTTTAATTATGTGCATTGAGCGCAATTCGTATTGGGACGCAGGCGGGGAATTGGAGACTGCAGTCGGTGGTCTAAGTCAGTTAACTATAGGGATTCATATTTTGATTCAATCCGCCGGGCTATTTTATTTGTTTAGTTTAGATTTTATTGAATTTTCCATCTCTGCCAGGAACAAGGAAGTTACTGCGCTAATGTTATACGGTTTGCTTTCGCCGCCAAACCGCACAAACTCATAAAACATTAAGGGCAGAGATGAGCGGTATAGGCAGGAAGCGGCAGATTGAGGATCAAGACATATCGTATGGACGTATGGAGATGTGCACGGCTGTAACCAATCTGTGTTATGCCAGGGCCGTGCTGGGGAACTGTATCCACTGTTAAAATATCTCATAGCAACCACAATGTCAGCAGAAAAACACCGCTCATGTCCTGTGTTCATGAATAATGGATTTGGTGACCCTCTATAAATTCTCCTTGAATGAAACTGCAAGAAAAAAAAAAGTATGATTCAGGAAAGTAGCGTTACAGGAGTTGCATGTTTATGGAGATTGAAGTTCATATGCTCTTGCAGACACAACCTTAAAGCAGAAGTAAGTAACGTGTTTACCTTAATAAATCCTTTTTGTAGTCCCTCTGGGGGTGATGCAAGTGTTAATGGGATAATTGGGTGGTCTTTCATCTCCCAATGGTGTTCCCTGCCTCCGGGTCAGAGGCGCTATACACACTAATAGAATCCCGAAGAAGCTAACAGTCTAGCGAACAAAGCTAACACACAGCCAAGTTTGAGTGAAAAAAAATATTTCCATTGTGTACATATACAATATCCCTCTCTCCCTTTGTCTTTTCTCTCAGCGTAGTATTTTACTTTCACGGACAATTAAAGAGTTTAAGAAAATGCAACATGCTGTGACGCTTATGGCCTGTTGGGGCATAAGTTACTTAGTTCTGCTTTAAGCTGTTGTCCAACTGCTGAGGAGCTCGTCGGGCTTGGAGAGCATGGATAGGATTAGAGATGTGTTTGTCGGAGGGCTGTTTTGTTTGTGGTTTTGGGAACGTTTTGGAGCAGAGGAGGAGCTGTGAATGTTTTCGATGCAGAGTTTGGAGCAGCCAGAAGGGAGGCTGTGGTGTCGCAAAACGAACATGAAGTTATTTGGAATGAGAGAAGAATACCATATTGAGTAGCCGTACATTAATCTGTAGAGACTTCTGATAGGGGACAGCCGGAAGGGAAAACAAGGATTGAGATGCAGCAAGTGATAAAAGAAATCAGTCATCACATAACGGTGAAGTATCTAACTACTGGCCTGTGCGGAGCTTGCAAACTCTCCCCGGGTGCTCTGAAGAAAACCTAGCACGAAAATACCACTACCACGAAAAAACATGTACAATAGGCAGGATGAATGATGTTAGTGTGTCCAACTGTGGGACAACAGATGCAAATTTGCTCCAATCAAATACTGTAAGTAAATACGTTTATGACACTCTCCTAGTTGCGACAGGAGTCATTTGCGATTGTAGCCTTGAAGATAAGTCCACTTCAGTGTCCAAAACTGCAGTACACTGTGTGCCGTATGAATGCATACAATAACGGCTGTGTTGAAAGGCCCGTGACACGGTCTATACCAGTCAACGGCCTGAAACATGTCAGGGGAGCACATGGGCACGCGGCTTTACAGTGTAGTGCAGATCAAACAGACAGGCACATGTTGTTCCTTTGTCCAGGTCTATCCCTCATGGAAAGCATCCCGTGGCCTCATTCTGCTACCTCCACTAGACCAGCTCATCTCTGGGTGGACAGTGGCTTCAGAAAGTTTTCAGACCTCTTCCAATTTGTTTGTATGGGTTATTAGTGACCACAAATCAACACACACACACACACACACACACACCTAGACTGGTCTGGAGTCAATTGTGGGGACACCTGACAAAATCGTCACTTGTGGGAACCACCCTTTCTATTGGGTCTACAGCATCCAAAAAAATCAGGTAAAGCCCCCTAGAGTTCAGAAACAGTAATATCACCTCAAAATGTCAATACACGGAAAAAAAAAATCCACACCTGAAATTTACTATATTTGTGGGGACTTTCCAGGTATTTCAATATTTGTGAGGCCCACTCATACACAGTTTCAGGTTTTTATATACTTTTAAGCCCAATCATACACAGTTTCAGGAGTTTAAATACTTTTGGGCCCAATCATACACAGTTTCAGGAGTTAAAATACTTTTGTGCCCAATCATACACAGTTCCAGGAGTTTAAATACTTTTGGGCCCAATCATACACAGTTTCAGGTTTTTAAATACTTTTAAGCCCAATCATACAGTTTCAGGAGTTAATAAGTATTCAACTCTACAAAACACAAATGCTGGGTCTGTATTATTGTAAAATATACATATATATATATACATATATATACATATATATATATATATATATATATATATATATATATATATATATATATATATATATATAATAAAATTATAATAATCCTGTCTTAAAATGTCTTTTTCTCACACACACACAAAAAAAAAAACTTCGTCATTGACAAAGAAGGTAATCACTATTCAGGTTTGATTTGAATTGAAGAGAAAAAAATCACACTATAACTTTTGAACGGTTTGCTTTGTGTTTTATTTGTTTTGTTTTTTTCCTAACAAAACATCCCAGTGTGTCAGGATTACATTTGCAAAAGTGGTAATTACATTACACTCAAGTAGCAATTGATTACCGTTTTGTAATATGTTGACAGCTGAAAACCTTGTTTCAAAAATTGCCCAAAAAAATTGTAGAGGTGCTTTGATCATATGGCTCAAAAAAAAGTTTGTCTTTAATCTTTATTTATAGTTTACAGTGTAGTATTTTTATAGTCCGTGTTATTTAGGTTCCTGGATCTGTGGATCAACGATGGCTCAAAGTCCTAAGAAAAGTAGGGGAAACAAACAAACATTTGTGTCTATACCTCTCCCGCTATACTTTATATGTGCTGACAGAGGAGACAATGAACTTTGAGACAGTTTTTGTTTCATGTTGATTGTCTTATTAATGACTGAGATATTTGTCAAAAACTAGGACAGAAAATATCTAGCAGTTCGCCACTTACTACAGTTTGTGAATTTTCAGTTGCCCTCCACCTCCATTTTGAAATATAGGCTATTTAGAATGTGGTGATGTCACGTGAACGCAATTTGAATAGTTGCAAGTCCAAAGTGTAAACTTGCCAACGTTAACATCTCTGATCAGCTGATCACCACGTCAGAATCGCTCATATCTATGAGCGCCCAATGACCACACGGCCCACATGGAGTGGTCATCACTCTCCTCACTGACCGCGAACACGCATCAAACGAGCGCTTGGCACCTGCCCTGTCAGGTTAGCCTCACAGTGAATTAAATGATAGCTATCATACTAGCTTTATAAGTTAGCTTGTAGATGTAGTCGTCACAAAACTTGTATTAGTTTGCACAGCAAGAAATGTGCAGAAAACAGATGTATAAGCGCATTGCTGCTAGCTACTAATTAAAAGCAGCAAAAGTTCACGTGGCGTAATATACAGTGGTATAACTTTCACCTCACCATTAGTGCCATGTCTCATGTGGTTCATCGCTCTTGGTGGTGTGTCTGTTGGAGTGGGATTAGCCAGTAGACAGACAACCGGTGGGTGTGGGCTGCTGTTCCACAGCCCTGGTTAAGTGAGCGAATGCACACCGCCTGGAGATGGATCGGGGAAATAGCATGTTTACTGTAAAAGCTCCGGTGAACTTTTACAAGCCTCAGCCAGTGTGTAGTTTATTCACACGCCATATACCCCTCCACCCCCATTTTGTTGTACTACAGATCTACACGATTCACATGAATGGCATTTTCTGAGGTAAAATGGCGAATTTTGCCAAAAGGCGACAGATTTGCATGTATACTCTCTCTTTTGGAAAAAAGTACCAAGATAAATTGTTATCATCTCAGTCACCAATGGCACCAAAAACAACAATGGTCCTGACAAGGGTGTTTTGTAAGTATTTCAGTTGACAATTACATGATCCACTATGAAATAAAAAATAAAATGACCTGTGAAATGCTTATGGAGTACGTTGAGTCTTTGTCTTGCTTTGTGGACATGGCGGTCAAGACAATCTCAGTGGAAAGCTGGGGCTCCGCTGCATCCTAAAGAAATAAAATACAGGGGTTATTTTACCATTCCATGACTCTGGTTACAGATGTACTTCACCAAAATGCAATGAGAAGCTAACAGCACCCTCAATGGTATAATTGTATGTTGCGAATATATAAAGCGCAATCTAAAGGAACCTGTACTCTGATAAAGTGTAGGACAACTACAGAGTACAGTAGATGAATACAGTTTGTAGTAAATGCTGCGGCAACCACAACAGTGATCCTGACTTGTGTGTACTGTGGTCCTCAATAGTGGAGTAAAACCATACTGTTGTATACACTAGAGTTCATATCAGTAAATATAGTTCAGAGTAAATGCTGGCGTCCCCGCAACAGTGGTCCTGACTTGTGTATACTGTGGTCCTCAATAGTGGAGTAAAACCTGACTGTTGTGTACACTGGTGTTCATATCAGCAAATATAGTACAAAGTAAATGCTGACGTCCCCACAACAGTGGTCCTGACTTGTATACACTGTGGTCCTCAATAGTAGAGTAAAACCTGGCTTTTGTGTACAAGACTTTATATCCGTGAATGCTGTTAAGAGTATAGAGTTCAGAGTACATGCTGCGGTTCCCACAACAGTGGTCCTGACTTGTGTAAACGTTGGTCCTCACTAGTGGAGTAAAACCTGACTGTCGTACACACTACAGTTCATATCAGTGAATACTGTTCAGAGTAAATGCTGCGGTTTCCACAAGAAGAGTGGTCGTGACATGTGTTTACTGTGACCTCTGTAAAATGAGGCAGCTAAAAAAAGTATTTCAGTTGACAATTATAAGACCCACTGTGAAATAAAATAAAGTTGCCTGGGTAATGCTTTTGGAGCCTGGTGAGTTCTTGTCGTGGTTTGTGGACATGCCGGTCTCAAGAAAGTCGGTGGAAAGCTGGGGCTCTAATGCATCCTAAAGAAATAACACATAGGAGTTAACTTTACCATTACCTAACTCTGGTAACAGGTGTAATTAAGAAATGCAACGTGAAGGTAACAGTACCCTCAATGAAGGAAGGATACTATCCATATCAGTAAATAGGGTTTAGAGTATAGAGTTGAGAGTACATGCTGCGGTTCCCACAACAGTGGTCCTGACTGGTGTAAATGGTGGTGCTCAATAGTGGAGTAAAACCTGACTGTTGTGTACACTAGTGTTCATATAGGTAAATATAGTTCAGAATAAATGCTGGCGTCCCCACAACAATGGTCCTGACTTGTGTACACTTTGGTCCTCAATAGTAGAGTAAAACCCGGCTTTTGTGTACAAGAGTTTATATCAGTGAATGCTGTTAAGAGTATAGAGTTCAGAGTACATGCTGCGGTTCCCACAACAGTGGTCCGGACTTGGGTAAACGGTGGTCCTCACTAGTGGAGTAAAACCTGACTGTCGTACACACTACAGTTCATATCAGTGAATTCAGTTTGTAGCAAATGCTGCGGTTCCCACAACAGTGGCCCTGACTGGTGTGAACGGTGGTCCTCACTAGTGGAGTAAAATCTGACTTTTGTCTACACTGGAGTTCATATCAGTAAATAGGGTTTAGAGTATAGAGTTGAGAGTACATGCTGCGGTTCCCACAACAGTGGCCCTGACTGGTGTAAACGGTGGAAATCAGTGAAACCTGATTGTTGTGTACACTAGAGTTCAGATCAGTAAATATAGTTCAGAGTAAATGCTGGTGTCCCCACAACAGTGGTCCTGACTTGTATACACTGTGGTCCTCAATAGTAGAGTAAAACCTGGCTTTTGTGTACAAGACTTTATATCAGTGAATGCTGTTAAGAGTAGAGAGTTCAGAGTACATGCTGCGGTTCCCACAACAGTGGTCATGACTTGTGTAAACAGTGGTCCTCACTAGTGGAGTAAAACCTGACTGTCGTACACACTGCAGTTCATATCAGTGAACACTATTCAGAGTAAATGCTGCGGTTTCCACAAGAAGAGTGGTCATGACATGTGTTTACTGTGACCTCTGTGAAATGAGGCAGCGAAAATGCTAGCGCAAGTATTTCAGTTGACAATTATTTGACCCACTGTGAAATAAAATAAAGTTACCTGAGAAATGCCTTTGGAGCCTGGTGAGTCTTTGTCTTGGTTTGTGGACATGGCGGTCTCAAGAAAGTTGGTGGAAAGCTGGGGCCCTAATGCATCCTAAAGAAATCACACAAAGGAGTTAACTTTACCATTACCTAACTCTGGTCACAGGTGTAATTAAAAAAATGCAACGTGAAGGTAACAGTACCCTCAATTAAGATTCTTGAGTCATGTTCTGTACTCTGTAGTTAAAGTGTAGGACAACTACAGAGTACAGAGGATGACTCAAGAACCTTCATCTAAGATGGACAACTCCTGTACAACTGAAAGGCTATTGTGGTCCTGACTTGTATACTGTGGTCCTCAATAGTGGAGTAAAACCTGACTGTTGTGTACACTGGAGTTCATATCAGTAAATAGGGTTTAGAGTATAGAGTTCAGAGTACATGCTGCGGTTCCCACAACAGTGGTCCTGACTGGTGTAAACGGTGGTCCTCAATAATGGAGTAAAACCTGACTGTTGTGTACACTGGTGTTCATATCAGCAAATATAGTACGAAGTAAATGCCGACGTCCCCACAACAGTGGTCCTGACTTGTATACACTGTGGTCCTCAATAGTAGAGTAAAACCTGGCTTTTGTGTACAAGACTTTATATCAGTGAATGCTGTTAAGAGTATAGAGTTCAGAGTACATGCTGCGGTTCCCACAACAGTGGTCCTGACTTGTGTAAACGTTGGTCCTCACTAGTGGAGTAAAACCTGACTGTCGTACACACTACAGTTCATATCAGTGAATACTGTTCAGAGTAAATGCTGCGGTTTCCACAAGAACAGTGGTCGTGACATGTGTTTACTGTGACCTCTGTAAAATGAGGCAGCTAAAATGCTAACGCAAGTATTTCAGTTGACAATTATATCACCCACTGTGAAATAAAATAAAGTTACCTGGGAAATGCTTTTGGAGCCTGGTGAGTCTTTGTCGTGGTTTGTGGACATGGCGGTCTCAAGAAAGTCGGTGGAAAGCTGGGGCTCTAATGCATCCTAAAGAAATAACACATAGGAGTTAACTTTACCATTACCTAAGTCTGGTAACAGGTGTAATTAAGAAATGCAACATGAAGGTAACAGTACCCTCAGTGAAGGAAGGATAGTAAAAGCAATGTTTGCATTTCATTTGGTCAACCACGGACCCCACAAACATGGTCATGACACGTGTGCTATAAACTTCTTAAGAGCAGTAAAACTAGATTACATTTCATACTAGACTTTATATTAAAGACAGTAATTGACAGAAACTTTTGCTTTCATCATGAAAACAGTAGCTCTGATGTGTGCTATGAAGATCTTTAGTGAAACAAGAATGTGCTTTACACTGATATATGCAATTGCATACAGTTTGTACAAAGCACTGCGGTTCCCCTAACAGTGGTTGTGACTTGTGTTTACTGTGGTCCTCAATAGTGGAGTAAAACCTGTCTGTTGTATAAATTAGAGTTCATATCAGTGAATACAGTTCGTAGTAAATGCTGCGGTTCCCACAACAGTGGCCCTGACTGGTGTAAACGGTGGTCCTCAATAGTGGACTAAAACCTGACTGTCGTACACACTAAAGTTCATATCAGTGAATACAGTTTGTAGCAAATGCTGCGGTTCCCACAACAGTGGCCCTGACTGGTGTAAACGGTGGTCCTCACTAGTGGAGTAAAATCTGACTGTTGTGTATACTGGAGTTCATATCAGTAAATAGGGTTTAGAGTATAGAGTTGAGAGTACATGCTGCGGTTCCCACAACAGTGGTCCTGACTGGTGTAAACGGTGGTCCTCAATAGTGGAGTAAAACCTGACTGTTGTGTACACTGGTATTCATATCAGTAAATATAGTTCAAAGTAAATGCTGACGTTCCCACAACAGTGGTCCTGACTTGTATACACTGTGGTCCTCAATAGTAGAGTAAAACCTAGCGTTTGTGTACAAGACTTTATATCAGTGAATGCTGTTAAGAGTATAGAGTTCAGAGTACATGCTGCGGTTCCCACAACAGTGGTCCTGACTTGTGTAAACAGTGGTCCTCACTAGTGGAGTAAAACCTGACTGTCGTACACACTGCAGTTCATATCAGTGAATACTGTTCAGAGTAAATGCTGCGGTTTCCACAAGAACAGTGGTTGTGACATGTGTTTACTGTGACCTCTGTAAAATGAGGCAGCTAAAATGCTAATGCAAGTATTTCAGTTGACAATTATATCACCCACTGTGAAATAAAATAAAGTTACCTGGGAAATGCTTTTGGAGCCTGGTGAGTCTTTGTCGTGGTTTGTGGACATGGCGGTCTCAAGAAAGTCGGTGGAAAGCTGGGGCCCTAATGCATCCTAAAGAAATCACACAAAGGAGTTAACTTTACCATTACCTAACTCTGGTCACAGGTGTAATTAAAAAAATGCAACGTGAAGGTAACAGTACCCTCAGTGAAGGAAGGATAGTAAAAGCAATGTTTGCATTTCATTTGGTCAACCACGGACCCCACAAACATGGTCATGACACGTGTGCTATGAACTTCTTAAGAGCAGTAAAACTAGATTACATTTCATACTAGACTTTATATTAAAGACAGTAATTGACAGAAACTTTTGCTTTCATCATGAAAACAGTAGCTCTGATGTGTGCTATGAAGATCTTTAGTGAAACAAGAATGTGCTTTACACTGATATATGCAATTGCATACAGTTTGTACAAAGCACTGCGGTTCCCATAACAGGGGTCCTGACTTGTGTTTACTGTGGTCCTCAATAGTGGAGTACAACCTGTCTGTTGTGTACACTAGAGTTCATATCAGTAAATGGGGTTCAGAGTACATGCTGGCGTCCCCACAACAGTGGTCCTGACTTGTGTACACTGTGGTCCTCAATAGTGGAGTAAAACCTGACTGTTGTGTACACTAGAGTTCATATCAGTAAATGGGGTTCAGAGTACATGCTGGCGTCCCCACAACAGTGGTCCTGACTTGTGTACACTGTGGTCCTCAATAGTGGAGTAAAACCTGACTGTCGTACACAGTACAGTTCATATCAGTGAATACAGTTTGTAGTAAATGCTGCGGTTCCCACAACAGTGGCCCTGACTGGTGTAAACGGTGGTCCTCAATAGTGGAGTAAAACCTGACTGTTGTGTACACTGGAGTTCATATCAGTAAATTGGGTTTAGAGCATAGAGTTCAGAGTACATACTGCGGTGTAAATGGTGGTCCTCAATAGTGGAGTAAAACCTGACTGTTGTGTACACTGGAGTTCATATCAGTAAATAGGGTTTAGAGTATAGAGTTCAGAGTACATGCTGCGGTTCCCACAACAGTGGTCCTGACTGGTGTAAACGGTGGTGCTCAATAGTGGAGTAAAACCTGACTGTTGTGTACACTAGTGTTCATATAGGTAAATGTAGTTCAGAGTAAATGCTGGCGTCCCCACAACAATGGTCCTGACTTGTGTACACTGTGGTCCTCAATAGTAGAGTAAAACCTGGCTTTTGTGTACAAGAGATTATATCAGTGAATGCTGTTAAGAGTATAGAGTTCATAGTAAATGCTGCGGTTCCCACAACAGTGGTCCGGACTTGTGTAAACGGTGGTCCTCACTAGTGAAGTAAAACCCGACTGTCGTACACTAGAGTTCATATCAGTAAATGGGGTTCAGAGTACATGCTGTGGTTCCCACAACAGTGGTCCTGACTTGTGTACACTGTGGTCCTCAAGAATGGAGTAAAACCTGACTGTCGTACACACTAGAGTTCACATCAGTGAATACAGTTCGTAGTAAATGCTGCGGTTCCCACAACAGTGTCCCTGACAGGTGTAAACGGTGGACCTCAGTGAAACCTGACTGTTGTGTACACTAGAGTTCAAATCAGTAAATATAGTTCAAAGTAAATGCTGGTGTCCCCACAACAATGGTCCTGACTTGTGTACACTGTGGTCCTCAATAGTAGAGTAAAACCCGGCTTTTGTGTACAAGAGTTTATATCAGTGAATGCTGTTAAGAGTATAGAGTTCAGAGTACATGCTGCGGTTCCCACAACAGTGGTCCTGACTGGTGTAAACGGTGGTCCTCAATAGTGGAGTAAAACCTGACTGTTGTGTACACTGGTATTCATATCAGTAAATATAGTTCAAAGTAAATGCTGACGTCCCCACAACAGTGGTCCTGACTTGTATACACTGTGGTCCTCAATAGTAGAGTAAAACCTAGCGTTTGTGTACAAGACTTTATATCAGTGAATGCTGTTAAGAGTAGAGAGTTCAGAGTACATGCTGCGGTTCCCACAACAGTGGTCCTGACTTGTTTAAATAGTGGTCCTCACTAGTGGAGTAAAACCTGACTGTCGTACACACTGCAGTTCATATCAGTGAATACTGTTCAGAGTAAATGCTGCGGTTTCCACAAGAACAGTGGTCGTGACATGTGTTTACTGTGACCTCTGTAAAATGAGGCAGCTAAAATGCTAACGCAAGTATTTCAGTTGACAATTATATCACCCACTGTGAAATAAAATAAAGTTACCTGGGAATTGCTTTTGGAGCCTGGTGAGTCTTTGTCGTGGTTTGTGGACATGGCGGTCTCAAGAAAGTCGGTGGAAAGCTGGGGCCCTAATGCATCCTAAAGAAATCACACAAAGGAGTTAACTTTACCATTACCTAACTCTGGTCACAGGTGTAATTAAAAAAATGCAACGTGAAGGTAACAGTACCCTCAGTGAAGGAAGGATAGTAAAAGCAATGTTTGCATTTCATTTGGTCAACCACGGACCCCACAAACATGGTCATGACACGTGTGCTATAAACTTCTTAAGAGCAGTAAAACTAGATTACATTTCATACTACACTTTATATTAAAGACAGTAATTGACAGAAACTTTTGCTTTCATCATGAAAACAGTAGCTCTGATGTGTGCTATGAAGATCTTTAGTGAAACAAGAATGTGCTTTACACTGATATATGCAATTGCATACAGTTTGTACAAAGCACTGCGGTTCCCATAACAGTGGTCCTGACTTGTGTAAACTGTGGTCCTCAATAGTGGAGTAAAACGTGTCTGTTGTTTAAATTAGAGTTCATATCAGTGAATACAGTTCGTAGTAAATGCTGCGGTTCCCACAACAGTGGCCCTGACTGGTGTAAACGGTGGTCCTCAATAGTGGAGTAAAACCTGACTGTTGTGTACACTAGAGTTCATATCAGTAAATGGGGTTCAGAGTACATGCTGGCGTCCCCACAACAGTGGTCCTGACTTGTGTACACTGTGGTCCTCAATAGTGGAGTAAAACCTGACTGTCGTACACAATACAGTTCATATCAGTGAATACAGTTTGTAGTAAATGCTGCGGTTCCCACAACAGTGGCCCTGACTGGTGTAAACGGTGGTCCTCAATAGTGGACTAAAACCTGAGTGTTGTGTACACTGGAGTTCATATCAGTAAATTGGGTTTAGAGCATAGAGTTCAGAGTACATACTGCGGTGTAAATGGTGGTCCTCAATAGTGGAGTAAAACCTGACTGTTGTGTACGCTGGAGTTCATATCAGTAAATAGGGTTCAGAGTATAGAGTTCAGAGTACATGCTGCGGTTCCCACAACAGTGGTCCTGACTGGTGTAAACGGTGGTGCTCAATAGTGGAGTAAAACCTGACTGTTGTGTACACTAGTGTTCATATAGGTAAATATAGTTCAGAGTAGATGCTGGCGTCCCCACAACAATGGTCCTGACTTGTGTACACTGTGGTCCTCAATAGTAGAGTAAAACCTGGCTTTTGTGTACAAGAGATTATATCAGTGAATGCTGTTAAGAGTATAGAGTTCATAGTAAATGCTGCGGTTCCCACAACAGTGGTCCGGACTTGTGTAAATGGTGGTCCTCACTAGTGAAGTAAAACCTGACTGTCGTACACTAGAGTTCATATCAGTAAATGGGGTTCAGAGTACATGCTGTGGTTCCCACAACAGTGGTCCTGACTTGTGTACACTGTGGTCCTCAAGAATGGAGTAAAACCTGACTGTCATACACACTAGAGTTCACATCAGTGAATACAGTTCGTAGTAAATGCTGCGGTTCCCACAACAGTGTCCCTGACAGGTGTAAACGGTGGGCCTCAGTGAAACCTGACTGTTGTGTACACTAGAGTTCAAATCAGTAAATATAGTTCAAAGTAAATGCTCGTGTCCCCACAACAGTGGTCCTGACTTGTATACACTGTGGTCCTCAATAGTAGAGTAAAACCTAGCTTTTGTGTACAAGACTTTATATCAGTGAGTGCTGTTAAGAGTATAGAGTTCAGAGTACATGCTGCGGTTCCCACAACAGTGGTCCTGACTTGTGTAAACGTTGGTCCTCACTAGTGGAGTAAAACCTGACTGTCGTACACACTACAGTTCATATCAGTAAACACTATTCAGAGTAAATGCTGCGGTTTCCAGAAGAAGAGTGGTCATGACATGTGTTTACAGTGACCTCTGTAAAATGAGGCAGCTAAAATGCTAACGCAAGTATTTCAGTTGACAATTATGTGACCCACTGTGAAATAAAATAAAGTTACCTGAGAAATGCCTTAGGAGCCTGGTGAGTCTTTGTCTTGGTTTGTGGACATGGCGGTCTCAAGAAAGTCGGTGGAAAGCTGGGGCTCCAATGCATCCTATAGATATCACACAAAGGAGTTAACTTTACCATTATCTAACTCTGGTCACAGGTGTAATTAAAAAAAATGCAACGTGACGGTAACAGTACCCTTAATGAAGTTTCTTGAATCATGTTCTGTACTCTGTAGTAGTGTAGGACAGCTACAGAGTACAGAGGATGACCCAAGAACCTTCATCTAAGATGGACAACTCCTGTACGACTGAAAGCCTATAGTGGTCCTGACTTTTATACTGTGGTCCTCAATAGTGGAGTAAAACCTGACTGTTGTGTACACTGGAGTTCATATCAGTAAATAGGGTTTAGAGCATAGAGTTCAGAGTACATACTGCGGTGTAAATGGTGGTCCTCAATAGTGGAGTAAAACCTGACTGTTGTGTACACTGGTGTTCATATCAGTAAATATAGTTCAGAGTTAATGCTGGCGTCCCCACAACAGTGGTCCTGACTTGTGTACACTGCGGTCCTCAACAGTAGAGTAAAACCTGGCTTTTGTGTAGAAGAGTTTATATCAGTAAATGCTGTTAAGTGTAGAGAGTTCAGAGTACATGCTGCGGTTCCCACAACAGTGGTCTTGACTTGTGTATACTGTGGTCCTCAAAAATGGAGGAAAACCTGACTGTTGTGTACACTAGAGTTCATATCAGTGAACACTGTTCAGAGTAAATGCTGCGTTTTCCACAAGAATTGTGGTCGTTACATGTGTTTACTGTGACCTCTGTAAAATGAGGCAGCTAAAATGCTAACACAAGCATTTCAGTTGACAATTATATGACCCACTGTGAAATAAAATTAAGTCAGATCAGTTTTGGCTTAGCTTTCAAATTAGGCGTTCCTCTCGACTATAGGCTATAAAGGTCAGTGGAGAAGTGTCGAGAAAATATGCCTGGCTAAGCATATTTAAAGAGTTTTTGCTTGGTAAGGGGCAATTTGAAGTTCCATCTTATGTTACTGTTTATTACGTCCATTCATTTGAGGCTCCATTACTATTTAGATTAGAGAATCTGCATAACCTCCATTGCTATTACATTCTGAAAATATCTATATGTTATGTACCTTTTTCCTCCATGGCCAATCAGATCCTCCATAGTCCTCTCTTGCATTTATGTCCCTCAAGGCAAAAAGACATAGATATAGTTTCCTTTCAGATGTTATCCTCTTCATGTTGCTGGAATGATCAATAATAAGTACTTTAAACATGTTTTAATAGAAGGCAGTGTCTATTGAAAACCGCTTAAACAGCTTAACATGTTATTTTTGGTTAATTGTATGCACTTTGTAATGGTTAAAACTGTCAAGTTATTCAATATTGAAAAATAAACTAAAAAACTAAAACCATTTTCCTAAACCTACCCATAATTGTTATTCCCTATTTCTAAAAGTCTGCGTTTTCCAACTCCTGACCTTAACCTTACCAGTTAAAAATATGTCATTATTAAACATGTGAAGTCCCATCCGAAAGCATTGTAATAAACAAGAAAAAATGCTAAAATGTATAAAATAAACTGGACATCTCAATACTAAATATATGGGTAGTACACTGTTGACTTGAGCAATCAAAACATACAATATGATAACGTTTACCTTGAAGATGGGTCTTTCCCATCCACATACATGTGCTTGTAGCAGCTAGGCTAACTAGCCAGTTAGCAAAATTGCAAAGCTCATTAGCTAACTCGCACTTGCTTAAAGATGCTGCCTTATGCAAAATCAACAGTTTAGAGCTTTTTACCATGTTATAAAGTTGTTCCCTCATGAAATACATACCTGGAGTCGTGTTTTGATCCACAAGCATATCTTTGAGTGTTCTTCTCCAGGGGCTAGCCTTAGCACTGCGTCGACAGCTTCCTGTTTTGTTGTTTCTGTTTTTTTTATGTTGGTCTTCAAATAAATGTCTTGCCACTTCTGTCCTTCAGTGGAATTAAAAATGTCCTTTGTCCATGCCTGAGTCCCCTGTCTATAGTCACTGTATTGTTTGAAGACTTAAGTAAAAAAACAACAACGAAAAAAAAAGTGTATTAATGTTTGTTTTTATCAACTTGTGGGGACCGGCACAGTGTGCGCATGCGCATTTAGCAAAGTGTGTATGAAGTGTGTGTAGGTGCAGTACCTCCCTGACCACTAGAGGCCGATACTGAGTAAATTCTGTTATACACACTTTACACACTTCAAACTGGTTTTTGTCACTTATGGAGCCCAAGCTGAAAATTTGCCAGGGCCATGTTTAGAGCCTACTTACATCAAATATATAGCTAACTTTGTGGGGACCGGGTTTTTGGTCCCCACAAAGATTTTGGTCCCCACACCGCGGGTGAAATTTCAGGTGCTGGTCCACACAAGGTGCTAAAGACAAACACACACACACACACACACACACACACACACACACACACACACACACACACACACACAACATGCATGGGTAAAGCATCTATTTCATCATGTGAGTGATTTGATAAAGAATAAATAAAATAACACTCCAACATACAACATACTAATCATCAGAGATATACATTTTCCCTGTGTGACACTGTGCATCTTTGGGCTTATTCGGCCGCAAGTTATTAGTATGAGCGATGATTGGATTTGGTTTCCCCAGAAGGACAAAGCAAACACCTTGACATGAGTAATTAAAAGTGCACACGAGGCCTAATTCATTCTCGCCTCCTCCTCCCTTCACTTTGCCTCATAATAAATCAGTTATGCTTCAAGTATCTGCTCTCCCGTAACTCTTTAATTCACCAGTGGATTTTGTTGAATAGCCGTCTGTCTGACAAGAACAAGTTGCTGTGAAGATGTAGAATATTGTTGTGGGAATTCCGTGTCTCAGCTGAATCTCTTCAAATTCAAGTCCATATCTTTAATCTCTCTCCAAAGAATTAGGCCATTTTAATGTATGTGTTGAGCATCAAGTCATATCAATATATTGATACAGCAAGATCAACATTTTTGTCCGAAGACATAGCAGAAAAATGAGGGAGGACATGTGTGTGTTTGCGTATCGAGGATTCTGTTTCAAATGCAAAGACTGCATATGCGTATCCTATACCCAAGAGCGACAGTGGCGCACGTGGTAGAGTGGGTCGTCCCATGATCAGAAGGTCGGGGGTTCGAATCCCACCTTCTGAAAGTGCACACTGTCGTTGTGTCCTTGGGCAAGACACTTCACCTACATTGCCCCCAGTGTCTGCATACATTGGTGTATGAATGGGTGAGTGGATTCTTGCTGTAAGGCGCTTTGAGTGCCTAATGTAGGTGGAAAAGCGCTGTATAAGTTGAGACCATTTTGCCAAGTTCAGTTTTAATGACAGCATCTACTTATATTACTCTGAATAGCTGCGTAAGTGCCATATTTTGCACTTGTCATGCAACGCTCTTGTAGGTGTTCAACTGAGCACCTTTCACAATCAGCACCCTGTCCTTTCAAGCCCACTCTCTCATTCACGGACTCATCTCTGAGGCAATTACAGAGCAGAAAGCTGCTGTTATTTATATGAAAATGTAACGGTTATTGAGCGCCTTGTCACCCACCGACCTTTTCTGGTCAATACCAACACAAATCAATGAACAAGCTAGTCCAGGAGTCTGTGTATTTTTTTTTCTTCTTAAATCCATAAACATCCTCCCCACAAAATACAAAGCATGCTGCTATAACCATTTATTATGATATTTCCAAACCAGAGGTAATGAGATAATCATTACCACCTTATGAAATCCTAATGGCGCCTGAGGATAAAGAATAAGAGGGAAGTTTTTGCAATGCTTATCTATATTTTAGCGCTGAGACCCGTCCACCCACCAACACTCATTATGGTAAAATAATGCAGGTCACAAGCTATAAAAGATGTTAAAAAAAAGTTTCTAAAATGCATATTATAACAGATTGAGTTGGTTTTATCAAGAGAAGCCACACATGGAGGTGTGCCTATCTCTGGCCTCCAATGGGACTTCCCTGTGTAGAGGCTGCACCAGTGAACCAGTCTCCCACAGAGCCTTATCTGCCTCCGGTATTATTTCACCACAAAAAGCGGCACACCGCCTATCTTCTGCCCATCGCCCGATAAGGTCTGCCGCCACAACAAAAATAAAAGACCAAAAAAAAAAAAAGAGAGAAGGTGGGTGTGCGCGAACAAGATGACAAAGTAGTGCACACACTCCTTGAATGGCTTTTATTACCTTTCCCAGCGAGATGACTGATAAACCACCCAAAGACAATGAAGGGGAGGAGTGACGGACGATAAGAAAGAGAGGAGAAACCGGAAAGATAAAGAACAGAGAGTGTTAGGGCTTGAACGTTTCATTAAAAGACCATACGTTGGCGATGGAGCGTGGGGAGGATCAGAGGAGGAGGTGAGGCGGCAGGATTACCTTCATCTGGCAAAAGGACAAGTGCAGGGGAGCGTATACACAGGCCTTGCTCTGGCCTTTTTCTGTGTGGAATGCAATGGGACAAATGGTGACAGAATGCCAGGAGAACTATTGTTTGCAAGGCTCCCGTGATCATTAGTGGAAGCATATCTGAGGCGCCTATATATTGTCTATGTATTATTGTACACTATACAGCATACAGTATGTCAGGTGAAGGTGAAGGTGACACTCGAGGTGTTGCATTTCCTGTCTTTTCTGTCATAAGTAATGCTGAAGTTTTTAATGTTGGATATATTTCCGTTGGTCTTTTGTTTCCGTTGTTTATTCACATATTTCTGGTAATTATGGACATACATTTTTAATAGAATTGTCAATAATAGAAGCAAAGGCTGCACAAAATATAGCACAAAAAGTATTGTATCGCGATATTAGATGATGCAATAGCCGTATCGCAAGAAGCCACAATATATCACTACATCACTAAAGTCTTGATTTGACTGAGATTGATACATTATTTGGCAAAATCAGTTGAATAAATGTATAAATATAAAATGTGCTTGCCTAATTTGCTGAAAAACAAATTACTTACAGATGGTGTTTAATTATAATGCAACATATCGTGTTTAGTGAAATATCGTTATCGCGATATTGCACAGTCGCATATTGCAAGTTACCTCAATGTCGTTCAACCCTAATAGATGCATCAGAATCTCCGCTATTAAATACTTTGTCATGACAAGGCCATTTACTTCCAAAGAGATGTTTTGTTCAAGTTTTTGATATCCAGTTAAAATCAGTTCTAGCTTTACTCGGATATTTGTTGACAGTTTTATCTTTTACATTTTTAATAGCTGTGTTACTGTCACCTCTCTTGACGAAGCAGACTCATACTGGACATGTTTGAATGGATGCCCATCTAAACCTAAATTTCTCACAGATGCAGTGAAGCTGATTTCTGTGATGACGTAGATTCAATAAAAATGGTGATGTCACAGTTGTTTATAAACCAGTCTCAAATTTCATGAAAAACCTGGTTATTTTTGACTGACTGACTTTATTGGACTCTAATGCTGCCTGCAGGACTGAAGGCCATGCATTTTCAATGGAGACCACTCTCCTCTAAATCAGAATGATGGTTTGGCTCTGGCTGCTGCTGCTGCATGTGTGTCCTGGTCATATATGTGCGGCTGTTTGGAAGAGAGCGCTGCTGTGGTCTGTGTGAATTCTCCAATAAAGTCATCACAAGACTCATAAAGAAAGCTGACATTTACAGCAGAGTACAAAGGTCAAGGAGTTGGGCCTGATGAGATCATGATGGAGAAAAGATTTTTTTTTCTTTTTTTTTCTCTTTTTACTGCCCTTGCCCCAAGAAATAGGGCCAGCACAGGAAGGCAAACGGAAATGAAAACAGCAAATTAGTGCTCACTGAAGGCTGGGTCTTGGTTTTGACAGTCTTAAGGCCATGAGATGAGCTGTAGGCTTCTTTTATTTTTTGGTTTATTTGGTAGAGAGGGACAGTGCATGTTAATGAACACCCCAGATTGTAGTTATCCCGCCTTTGCACACTCAAGCACACTCTCATTCACCCTGTAAAAACCGGAGTACCCGGAGGAAACCTACGCAGACAAGGGGAGAACATGCAAACTCCACACAGAAAGGTGAGAATCGTGTCGTGGTCTTGGTTGGTCTTGAACTACGAAAGTCCCTTGTCACAGGTCTCATATGACAACTAAGAATTGTATTTGCTAAGTGAAAGTGCTTGACATAGAGCAATGGGGAGAAAATACGTATTTGACTTAATAATAGAAAGTAGCACACTTTTTTATTTGGGAAAGTGTACAAATTTAACTATAGAAGCATGTATCATTGACTGACAATCGCAGATTTTAAACCAATCTTAAGTGACCGTTTTGCCTGATGCAGAACTGGTGCAGCAGTGCAGTCATATAATGTAGCCCTAATTAAAAGTTACCCAGTGGGACCAGTGCTATGTCTGTACCGCCCCGCACTCACCGGACACAGACATGTCCTCATTAGCACACACAAGATCACTGGGACTGTTTCGAATGTGCTACGGCATGCTGAACAGTGCCCTTGCTTTATGCATCTATGTGCTTTGAAAATGTGTCCTGATTTTTTCTTTTTTTTGAGAGCCCGGCTGACTGCTAATGTGAGGAGTTAATAAAGATAAAAGTGGTAAGGGTGCAATCAGCCCAGGGTCTTGAAAAGCCAGTTTTGCGTTTGGGGACTGTACCATGTTGCCAGATTGGCAGCTACACCTTAGTGGCTTCTCATACCTTTGATGAGCGACTGAAAGTGGTGAGATAGAGCTGACAGGCGCGCTCCCTTTGGCCAACTCTGTCTCTTCCCTCGCCTCTGTTGTCGGAAGTTGTCAGATCTCTGAGTTTCTTCCTTTCATGTGGGAAAGAATAAGGAAGTGCGCAAGCCCAGTGTATGGTTGTTTGTGAGCGTTCAGGATGAGCAGTCATGTGATGCGCTTCTTCCAATCAAGACTCAAACCCGCATCGGCCATATTGCTTAACATTGCATCTCAGCACCACAACTCACACAGGGGCAGTAAGGCGTTGGCAGACTCTAATGGAAACGTCATCTTCCTGATAAAAGATGGCTCTGGTTTGATGAGAGGGCGACTTATGGCGGGCGTATAATAAAAGATCCTTTTCCAATTGGTTCTCCAAGCAAATTTAAGAGAGCGGAATGAAGACAGACGCTGTCATAGACAAACAAAGGGGCGGCACTCACTCACTGCAGCTCTACCATTCATCAGGTTGATGGAGCCTTCAGCACTGAGCTGCTTTGAACACCGCCCAGCTTAAGGCAGTCAAAAGTCTAGCATGCAATATCACAAAGGATGTGAGAATATGCATTCATGGAGTGAATATGATTGAATTTATAGTTGGGAAGAAATGATTTTTGCTGACCTGTGTGGTCTTGGAGAACTTTTTAGAAGTCTGTAATGGAAAATTTAGTGAGGGAAAACTTACTTTATACAGTATATCTGCCAAGCTTTTTGTGTTTTACCCCAAATTATTTGTTAGCAGTATCTTGTAAATTCAAAAGAGGCTTACGAATGGAAATGTCAGTAATGGGACCAAGATTTTATTCTCCCAAACATTATAGTGCTTGTTTCAGATCTCATATAAGCTATTGTTGATAAGAATATCTCCAGCATTACACACACATATCATTTATATATTTAGCATTGACAAAACGATCTTCCATCATTTCCTGCTACAAGTCTGCTTGATGTTTCCTCTGCCTTGCTAATTCATTGCAATCACTACACTCTTTGAAGTTGGCCAATTCAAATCGCTGCACTAAAAATCCCACTACAGGCTCCTTGCAATTGCTCCTATATTTTTAAAGGGCCCACCTGATATCTGCTCTTGCCTTTAATCTGCACCCCTCCCATCCCTCTTGTCACTATCACTAGACCGCAGGGAGCCAGCAGACGTGATATCGTCCCAAAGCCTTCGCCACATCCCCCTGGTATGACAATGTCCTATACAAGCTAGAAAAATGATTATGGTAATTCAAACTGTATAAACAAGTGTAATGCCCATTTTCCATGTGTCCAATGAAATCACTTTTATTAATATAAGTGGCCTACCAAAGGAAGGGTGATTTGCGTAATGTAACTCCGTGGTTAGTGAGCAGCTATTTTTCATATTGCGCTGTTCTATCCATGTCTCATTGTGTGATGTGGAAGCCCTTATGTTGTGTATCTATTTGCATATTTATTGCCTCCGGGCTGATGCCAGTGAAGTGTGGAGAAGACGGACAGAAAGCTATTGCAGATGCTCTGATTGTCACTGAGCTTTTCCCAAAGAAGCTCTGTGCGCTGTCAGCCCTTTGAGTCCTAAAGGATTAAAAGGTTCAAGGTGTCTTTATTGTCTATGATCTGTATAGTATGTAAAAATGTAATTGAGTTGATACATTTCTTGATGTTTCAAGAGTTAACAATTGTCGTCATCACGGGCCAGGGTTGTCGGCAGAACTCCACCAGATCGCAAAGTGGTTGGTGAAACACGCCAGTGCACAGGTTTTGAAGATTACACTCAACCAGCATGCAGGGCTGCTTTGTTGGATTTGGTTATTATCACCAAATACCTGAAAACATCTCAATTTTATGATTGCTACCGAGGAGACATGCTACATTAAAAGTCACCTTTACTGTGACTTCAGAATTGCCTCTCATGGTCGTGTCTTCCTTTTTAAAGCAGGGGAGACGTTACTTTAATTATGCATTCTTGAATCTCTCTGATATTTATTGATCTGTCATACGTGTGGCCTTTTTTCCTGCTCTGTAGCCGTGCAGACATTTTATATAAAATAACTTCAAAGATATTTAGCACTCAGAGCAATGACATAATGTAACCATTTCCTTCGCGCACTTTTCTCACTTATAAGATTTTTTTTTCTTCTCATCCTCACCATGTCTGCATCTACAGAGTATGTATTAGGCGATTAATCAGGCTGTCTATGCTCTTCTGCAGTGCACTCTGCTGAGGCGGCTCTTCCACTGGGAAGAGGAGAGAGGATGGCGGGTGGGTGGCAGCCATTAGAACATGGGAGCACTTTGATCTGTCGAACAGATTTACAAAATTACTGTGCTACACCTCTTTGTCGATGCTGAGGAAGTTGAGACAAGTACGAGAGAGCTGTTTGGAGTTGCTTTACACAACCAGGCCGTAACCTAAGGGCTATTCAGGTCAGAGTGCGCGGTATATCAGATCCCTGAACCATGTTATTTGATGGAGGGGTGTTGGATTCCAATGGTAAAAGTTTAGGCTTATCACGACCAAGACAACCTGTGCGGCGTCAAATGTCATAACACTGTTGTGGTTTGTGTGTTTTATTGGAGAAAAAAGAGGTTTGTGTTTAGGTGTCCGTGCATTTACTTGTGACTCATGGTTGGCATGTGTATTGTAAGATAAGATGGATACGTTTATGGTGGTTTACACTCCTGAAGTTTACTTTGCTGAGTGTTCAGACTTTATTAATACCAAGACATCACTTTTTATTAGAGTTTGATATGAAAGTATTTCTCTCTCCATGTCCTGGCAGTGTGTAAGCAGCTTGTTACGAGGCCCAAATGAGATAAGTGACTCCTACCTGCCCTCCACTCTGTCATGGAGATGAGCAGAGGGCTGTATATCTGCTTTAAGTGCTACCCAAGCACACATACTCACACACCTGCCTCAGTGCCTCTCTCAACTCAGCTTAATTAGTGCAGACACTAAAGGCCTGTTGTGACTTATTGTTTTAATTATACCATTTTAGCACCTTAACAAATAAAATCAGTGTAAACGTGCCGAATAAAAAAGGTGCAAAGACAAATCCTTTACTGTCAGCTTTACTCTAAGAGCAGGCGTGCTGTTATGTTAGCCCGGCGCTGAAGAAAGAGAAATTTAGATTCCCATTATCATAATAAAGTGGTTACATCAGATCAGAGAGTGCCCCGTAGCTAAGTATGAGAATGTGAACACATGCATGTCTCAAATCAAGCAGTGGCTCGTTACTTGCTCACAGATCATGCCCACATGCACACACAGACAGAGGCTATTGAGCCATCACACAGATTCATTTTTGCTAGAGTGGGCTTGGATTTGCTGTCACTATAATAAGCACATAGGCCGCAAATCCCCTCGGCTTGGATATTCAGCTCCATGACCATGATGCACCTATATAGTTCAGCTAATAGAGTCTTTTTTATTATTTTTCAGTCTTGTATGGTGTTGGATCAGCCGCTGCCATCCTTTATTATTATTCACCCTGTCACTGTTTTACACTGACCTTCGTTTTGGGGTCAGCATGTAGGACGGTCTCATTTGTTTCATGCAACATGGACGTTACACCATGTCGTTGTCATAGAAAATCAATGCCGTTCTGTGTATCATCTTTGGCAGTGCTTGTTATATGATGATGATGATAATGCCTTTGATCTCATTTGTCTTTTTGAAAATGCCAAATCAATGGTAGAGGCGGCTGCAGGTTTCCCCATGTTTTCACACACTCTGCACTATTAGTCCCTCTGCCTTGAACACTGAAATGGCTTCCAGTGAAGTAGTAATTTCTCTGACAATTCCTGCCAATGAGCCAAATGAATGAAACGTAATTGTGCCTCATCTTTACCCCGCAGATGAGCCCTTTTTGTCAGTATATTGCTAACCTCGTATGTGATTTGAATCAGCATCCTCGGAGCATGTTTTCATTGTGCGAAAACAAATCGTTCTCTAATAGCTTCTGGCAAAACTGCCCGTTGCTTTGACTAGCATTGAAAAACAATTCCTGGCTTCACGGTAAATACTGTCGGCTGATTTAAGCAAGAATAATATCACAGAGGTAGAATGGAAGTGTTTATTTGGACACTTGATACAGTCGAACACTGACTGTTTTTGCCAAGCTTTTACTGTCGTGAATCTGTTCTTTTATATTTGAAAATGATTTCATTTAAGGGGTTTCTGCCATAAGATTCAGAGTTTATTAATAAATACACCCTTTATTTCAATTAAAGATTCAGTTTGGTTTAGCACAAACTCCTAGTACTTTTGTCAAGTGGAGGAGTTCAAGAATCTCGGGGTCCTGTTCACGAGTGAGGGACGGATGGAGCGTGAGATCGACAGATGGATCGGTGTGGCGTTGGCAGTGGTGAAGAGAGAGCTGAATCAGGGGGGCAAATCTCTCGATTTAACAATCGATCTACATTCCTCTCTCCTTGAACCGCCACCCCCTCCTTGAACCGCCACCTTAACGTGGTGGTGGGTTTGAGCACCTGAATGATCCTGGAAGCTCTGTTGTCGGGGCTTCGTGCCCCTGGTAGGGTCTCCCATGGCAAACAGGTCCTAGGTGACGGGTCAGACAAAGAGCGGTTCAGAAGCCCCTTATGAGAGACCAACAGGCCCATTTAGAACCATGAGGCCGTCCTCCCGTGGACCCACCACCTGCAGGACGAGCCATAGGGGCTGGTGCAATGTGATTTGGGCAGCTCCAACAGCTGCCCCCACGACCCGGCAACGGACAAGTGGAAGAAAATGGATGGATGGATGGATCTACATTCCTGCCCTCACCTATGGTCACGAGATTTGTGTCATGACCGAAAGGACAAGATCGCAGATACAAGTGGCCGAAATGAGTTTCCTTCGCATGGTGGCTGGGCGCACCCTTCGAGACAGGGTGAGGAGCTCAGTTACCCGGGAGGAACTCGGAGTAGAGTCACTGCTCCTTCACGTCCAAAGGAGCCAGCTGAAGTGGCTCGGGCATCTGTTTCAGATGCCTCATGGTCACTTCCCTCGGGAGGTGTTTCAGGCATGTCCTATTAGGAGGAGGCCTCATGGAAGATGCAGGACTCGCTGGTGGGACTATGTCTCTCAGCTGGCGGAGGTGTGCATGAATCGAAAAGTCTGGGCAACTTTGCTCAGGCTGCAGCCTCCGTGATCCGGCCCTGGATAAAGTGGAGGAAAATGGATGGATGGTGTGACACATTATTTGGTAAAATAAAGGAAATATTTCAGCTGACGTCTAAACTTTCCCAATGCCCCTTAGTTTACTTTGCTGACATTCCCTTAGAGAGTTTGACATTGCACAGGAATAGGTGTAAACATAAAGCACTTGGCTGGAGGGCAGTTCAGGGGGTTAGGTCCACACTAACTAGAAGTAGAATGATGAATCTCAGGATACTGCTTTGTATGTCACTGGTGACGGTGCATGTGTTTTCTATTGTGTGGATGGGGGTTAGATTGTTCATAAAAACACAGAATAACTACAATGCATTTTTCCATGTATACATTTCTGTATATCTATGACAGCAGATCTTATGGTACTAGTTTAAGATGTTGTTGTCCGCACAGAGAAGTAGTTGCAAAGGGCGCATTTGGAGACCAGCTTTGCTCTCCAGTGATTTTAGTGATTTTAGTGACCCCAGTTCCCCCAGCCACTGTCCTCCCTGTGTTTACAAGTCCCTGCTCCAGTCCATGCGTGTTTGCTGTCTGAATGAAATGTCTGATGCTTTGTTGCCAAATGTCACAAGTGGTCCATCTTTGTAGGGAGATAAATTGGCTCCCTCTTAAGTAAGGAAAAGGAGCGACAACATATGGCAGCAGTCACACAACCAGATGCGACACTTTCCACTCTGTTTTGGCTTCTTCCATTAGAAGCGGGACGGCAGGACCTTGATGATGAATGAGGCCGTGTTTGTAGTTTAAGCAAGAAGAGGTATGTTCTTGTTATTGGTGCTACATGTTTAAGAAGCTGAATGGCAAGTAGAGACAAAATAATTGAAAATAAAGATCTGCAAAAACACATCCATTTAGTACATGTATCCATTTCTTAAAAAAGCAAGACAAGCAATAATTTAGTAACAAACCAAACAAATCTTGTTCAGTACGTGCTTGTCACAGTATAGTCACATCACAGTGTTATGATCTGATTGAAACAGAATCAAATGTATGTTTTCAAATTACAGATCAGACAAGGACATATTACGTTCTTTTCTCAAAATGTGAGTAAATGAGTAATATTTGACCACTTTAGCAGTGTTACTCTGAAGGCTTGAGAGAGTATTGTGGGTGTGGTTAGTTGTTCTAATCACTCAACTCCCAGTGTCGCTGTCACGCTCCGCTCTGGTCTCTGCGTGTTTGTCTGTTTCAAGTGGCAGAGAGGACTCTGACCACAGAGCAGTCTTCTCTTCAGTGTCTGCTGCAGCTCTCCAATCGCCGCGGGGAAGGTTAAAAACAGCTCCGAAAATAGACGGTATCTCAAATCTTAGGCTGAGGCTTGTTCCAGTGTAACTCTGTGAAATAGCATATTAGCTCCTTTGTACGCGCCGGAGATTGGAAAGTTGTGCATAAAGACGAGATGACAAGCATGAAAAGACTTTGCCGCCTTTTGTGGCATCATCCACAGCGGCTTTTTTCAAGTCGACTATCGAAGAGTTTGACTTGCATTGTGTCACAAATTCTAAAACACTTCCTTTGGAAAAATGTTAAAAATAAAACACACAACTACATTTTGATTAGATCTTATTTTTGTTTGCATAAGCTGTATGCTGTCAACTTCTGGGTGTAGAAATATCCATAAGTATATGCTTGGAATCAACAAATAGCATTGGGCCACACCCGGGTTTTCCGAGCAATCAACAAATGCAATCGTTGTCAACAAGATTAAAGGGTAAATATCATCCCCCAAAAAATCCAATAATGTTAAATCCCCATTAAAATATATTTTGTTATCACAATAGAAGCCAAATATGTGTAGTGCTAAATGTTGACCTAAAACATCATCAATATCAATATCAATGTCCCGCATGCTGTGTGCTACATTGATTCAGACAGGCCGGTTGCATCTGCTGGCTGTATTGAGGCGGTGCACTGTCAGTGAGCAACTGTTTCTCAACAACAGGGAAAAAGAACCAACATTCATTTCTGCCCCCACTGCTAAATCTGTATACATGGGAGAATAACATTGTGGATTTGTGTAGCAGGGCCTATATGTATGCATCTCGGAGAGCCCAGGCTGAAAACACCCCCTATATACAGACAAATAGAAAGGAAGGAGAGTAAGACTGATGGCGCAGGCAGAGATGTATGCTTGGCTGGAGAAGTTAATAAAATTGAAGCTGTGTTATGATGAATAAGGAAGGGCCCATAAAAGAGAATGTATGTAGTGAATCTCCCTGGCGAGCAGTGCTGAACAGCCTGGAGAGAGCACCCACGGGAGGGCTTTATAATCTGCAGCCCTGCCTCCCCGGCACTGCTCAGCACAGGCACAGGCACACAGCGCGCACGCTGTTTGAGCTTCAATAAGACAGTGATATGGAAACCAGGAGCTGCCGGACGCAGACAGGGAAGAGGGAAAAATAAAGGATGAAGACAGGGGCATGTGACAGAAAATGTGGAGGTGGAATTGAATGTAGTTTTGCAGCAGGCTGACACAGATGTGGGCCGCCTTTCAAACAGCTGTTAGGTAACGTATAGGAACGGATGGCAGTATGTATCCGTTGCTTATTCACTGAATGTAGAGACTTTCCACTATGTGATGTAAGATTTGGGTAATCTGAACTGAGAAGGGCAAGTGGACAAAATTAGGCAGTTGCCACATGATGATGCTATTATAATCCAAAAATATCTAGCAAATTCAGCTAAATGAATATGAATACAGCGACAGTAGCACCCTAATAAGAATATCATTGTTTAGTGGTTTTTGTGGTCACTCTGATACAGTGGATGCAGCTTTCGGCCGTCACTTTTAACACTACTTATGCGTTTGAATAACAACACGGCCGTCTCGTTTTCCCAGGGCCGGCGCCGTCGAGGAGGAGGTGAGAGCGGGATGAATGGTGTGCGCGTCCATGTCAGCTGTTCATTTTGCGCCTCAGTCCCTCGCGGAGAATCCAGTTACCTTCCACTGATGATAAATGCCTCTCTTCTCCGCGCTGTCTCCCTTCCTTCTCCGGGCTCCCTTTAGACTCTGACAGGCTGCTCTTCCTTACAACCCCAAGCCTCCCCTCCATTACACCTCGTCCAACCCACACATACGACTTGTTTAGCAATACCGGGCCGTAATGCTGATGCGCCCTGACAAGTGAGAGCTCTATGACAGTTGTATGTCCACCGCGCGCCGGATCATTGCAGAGACAACTTGTGTGTATAGGCTTAGCTGGCATCTGCAGTTTAGAGATACAGCGTAATGGCCTGTGAAGGTTAAGGGAGGAATACTGGGAGGGCTGTGATTGCTATCTACGTGTGGACATACAGACAACTGGACACCGTGTAATCTGTGAGGTGGCGATGGGGTCAGACCTCTCCTGTTCCATTTAAACTAGTTCCTGCCGTTTGCCTTAATACATTGGATTTCCAGATAAATTGACCTCCTCTGTGCCTCCCAAGGGTGAAGTTACAGCATACAAACTCTCATCCTTTGGAATAAGCATATTTTTACTGATGTCGCAAAAATCAAATCAAAATAATGTTCACATGATCCTAAATCTGTTTCATATTTTTCAAAATGGCTTGTACTACTTACCCAGGCATATTGACACTGAATAGATCTGAACACACAATGACCTATTTATGCGGACAGATAAGAAAGCACATTAACTATGTTAGTGTTGTTCCCTTATCAAGACCTGGAGTAGTATTTCACCTTACTCACTCAAGTAAATATATATATATGTTATTAGTTTATTTGACAGGGACAGTGCACATGAACATTTCTGTAATTGTGTCAATATTAGCTGCTGTATAATGCCAGAAACAATTATAAAACATATAGAATATTTTATAAGTTGAAGCTACATACTTACATAACATAGCAATTATTCATACAATTCATACATTGATAACGTCTGAAAGTTCGCTCTGTGACTTGCACAATAGAAATGGATTTTGGTGCAAGGGCAGGTCATTCAGTTCAAACAAAGGACATTATTAGGATAAATATGTACAGTTATTTACAAAGCAACACCTGTTTAATGGACACTTGGCTCAGTCATGCACCAGGAGATCTGTAGGGTCTAGTGATCACATTGTTGATGTGATTTTAAAGAGGGGGTATTATGCTTTTTTCAATCACATAGCACCAGTCTATATCACACTGCAATGATGACGAAACCTTCTGTTGGTCTGTAAATGCAGTAAATTAAAATAACTGCCTTGTATAAAATTGCTCTCTCAAAATGGCAGTAGTGAATGTCTTGAAATAGGCCTCTGTCTCTTTTAGGAACCTCTGACCCTTTCCGACACGCCCCCTCCACACACCGTCTGTGGCATCAGTGGGGAGGGGGTTCTGCTGAGGAGCAGTGGTTGGTTACTCGGCTGGTGACGAAAGCTCGGAGGCGTCTCCGGGAGGTGGAGGCGTTCCTAGGAGGACTCAGGCAAACCTATCCCTAAAATGGCTGCCATCAGAGTTTTTACAGATTACTCAAAAATACGTGAATGTGCCAAGGCAACACTTCAGGCATGTTTTTAATGAGGGAATGACAAAATAACATTATGTAAAGCTTGAAAAAGTCGATTTTTCATAATACCCCCACTTTAACCAGTTTTTTAATTGAGTCCTGAATGTGTTAAACGTGGGGCATTCTCTTATAGTGAGACGGATACTGTTCCAGATGTTACAGCCCCTGACTGAAAGAACAGTCTGACCAAAGGTGGTTCGGCTTAAGGGCACTGCACAGTCTCCTCTAACCGTAGATCGAGTGGCTTTGCCGGAAGGGGATTTCAGTTTTATGATTCATAAAACTTATAAAGTGTTCATTTAGGTGCCATTGATTTCATTCAGGACTCTCAGCTAAAAAGGAGAGCTTTCATTGTTTTGCTGTTCCGTTTTTCAGTCTCATTGCTGCCTGCTGAGGGTGCTTGAACACAGTCTTCTCTTCCATACCATGATGCCCAAAATAACTTTCCCAATCCCCAATCATGCATATAATTCATCTGTTCTCAGTTGACCAGTGCTATAGGAATAACTTAATTTATTTTTCCTCGTTTAAAACTACTTAAATATTGTTAAATATGTTTGTCTGTGTACTCCCTCCACCTACTACTTCAAGAAAACAGGGTCCATCGTTTCTACTCTCACCTTGATCTGGTTCATTTGTTCATTCACCCAGTCTATTCTTCTTTATATCTTCTACTCTATCTCCTCTCCATCACTGTGAGCCACTGGGATAGTGATTAATGGTGGCCGTGGTGCACTGGCGCTCCCTGATTTTCCATTATCAAAACTGCAGTGCCACAGCTGGGCTTTATTTCTGTCTGAAATTGCTCAGTTATCATTGAGCTGAATGGGTGTATCTTCCTAAAAGCACCCTCCTAAAAATAGCACCCGCACAACCACAGGTCTCGTCATAATTGCTGTCTAAATAGATCCGAAACCATCCCCTGCACGTTTGCTATTCTTCAAGTACGACGAAAGAGACTATTAAAAGCATGCACACCTGTAACCGCACTGCTGCATACGGTGAAGTGTCATTAGAAAGTAGAAGGAGAGCAAAGTGCTGTATCCGGTTTATTTATGACCTTGTTTGTTGCATATTTATCAGTGCACTCATCCCTTCCCACACTCTCCCTCCAGAGCAGCACAGGTCATCCATTTACGCCAGTGAATCATGTAAAAGTGTGCTAAACAGGCGATATCAAGGCAACAGCACCCATAGTGGTGTATATGTTAGCATGTTCAACGTCCAATGTTGTTGCAAGCCACAAAACCCCCAGAGCAAACCATCAGAATCAGGGAGGAAGAAAATACCTGAAGAAGTGGAAGCTGTGCACACCTAAGAAGGCGACAGATGCGTAAGAGAGGAGAATACTTAGCTTGAAATAAAGCTCCCACACACTGTCTCGCACTTTTTCTTTAGCTGTTATTGCTGCAACGTTTTTAAAAGCTCAGGGACTGCCCCCGACAAGCAGTATCCAATCAGGAACAACCACATGAAGTGCCTGATCAGAACGCCCAATAATCAAAAAATCATGCCTTTACAGCACATATAATGAAACATTTCAAATCCATAATCATTACTAGGTTCCGTGCTTTTCCCAGGTCAGGTAGGGCCTGTCTGTGTGTTTGCATGTTGTCCCTGTGTCTGGGTATGCTCCAGTTTCCCTCATCACTATAACATTACATGGAATAGGTTGTCAGAGGCCAATAAATACAGCCAGTTCACAACAACAATTTTTTCTAGCCAATGTATCTTCTTTGTATTACCTTTATATTGGATAAAGATTATGGTGGTTCAATGTCAACAGCTGGTTGAAAGCATAATGACACTTACGGTCAAGTTGGAGGAGTCTCTCTGTCACATGTCGCTGCCAGTGTTTTTTGAAGTCCAACATCCCTTCAAGGTAAAGACGACTGACAAGGACTCAGCACTGGGATAAGAAACATGGAAAACGAGATTGAGAATGAAGAGAGGGAATTGAGTAGGAGGGAAAAAGTGGAGCAGCGGAAGAAATAGGACGCAGCAAAAATCGAAGATAGGAGCAAAGCAAAGGGGAAGGGAGTGTATGCAGGCCTAAGGCAGAGAGGCACCAGCCCAAGTATCATAGTCAATTAACATGGAAGCCCAGCACTAATTCTCAGTCTATTTCCGACCATTAATTATGTGCACCATCAGTTCCAGCTCACTTGGCCTGACACAAATGTTCATCACACAGCGCGTTTTACCAGAGAAATTGCTGTTTATGTTTATATGGTGATGAAACGGAGACGGAAATTGTAAAGGGACCGGTTCCACTTATGGCGGTCAATTGAGAGATGATTTGGCGAGATACTTTTAACGCTGAACACTCTATTGAAGACGGTGATGGGGTTGTTTATGTGCAATTTTCCACAAAATTTCCTGTAAAAGTATGACTCAAGAAAAGTTTGCTTATACCAACATGAGTGTAAGTACCTTCTGAAGAGCTCATAGGATGTTCATGTGCTCATGTGCTCATGAGGTAGAGCTTGTTGTAGCACTATCTGCGATCATTGTTACAGGTGTTACAGTCACAATAGGAGGGACAGCGGCGCAGAAAGTGAAGAGTTGTTTTGTGACCAGGGGCTCCGCGGATCGAATCCCTCAGGTGCAGACTGCTGTTGTGTACTTGGGCAAGACACTTCACACACCTTGCCTCCAGTGTGTGTCACTGGTGTATAAGACTGTATGGGTGAGTAGTTCCTTGATGTAAAGCGCTTTGAGTGCCTAATTTTGGTTGAAAATTTGACCATTAAGAATAGTTGTTGGCATTGCTAGAAGTACTTGTAGTGGTACAGGTATCTGTAAACTATGATTTTCTCTCTCTCACGCCCTACTTTTGCAGCTCTTTTTCTGAGCGGTTATCTGGATGAGCCCTGCTTTAGTCCTGTTCAAACTGTTTAGTTCTGGTCTAATCTCCTCTTTCTCCTCATTTAGATCTGATTTATTCAGTGTTAATCACTTTAGTCCTGGTCCTGGTTCTCATATTCACGATAACCACACTAAAGATCAAATGTTGCAGCTCTCAGATAAGAATGTTGTATTTTTAGGAAATTTGGATCTTGGATCCAAAAGGATGCTTACTCCAGAGAATGGTTAAAACTAGAGTAGAGCAAACATTGCAGATTCAAATTCAGATTCAGATTCAGATTCATTTTATTGGCCATTTGCAGTTTGAAAAACCACATTGGAAAAAAATGTGCAAAGTGCGATATGTAAAACACGTAAAAAGACACAATATAAAAAACAGAACAAACAAACAATGCCACATTAAAAGCCTACGGACAAAATATTGTACAGTAAAAGTCCATACAGATATATAAATAGAAGTGCCTTGTTTAAAGTGCCTTGTTTAAAGTGATCACAGCTTGAGGAAAAAAATAAAAATAAATACTTGAGCAATAATGGCAATAGTAAAATAGGAACTGTAATAGCACTACTTTCTGGTTGAGAATGCTTTGCATCTCAAAAATCTAGCGACCCTTATGCCGTATATACAGCCATATAGAACTCGAGTTGAACCATTGCCCATAGGGTAGACAGACCATACTTCACTAAGCTGAACAGCGCTCTTGTTGTCGACAGGTTGAAAAATCACTCTGCTTCTAGAAATTAGGTTAACTGAGGGAGGAAAAGCGCTTTCAGCAAATTGCCTTTTTCACAACCCTTAGTCCAACTCTGAAAGAGGTCAAATCAAAAGTGTTGGACTTTTCATCTGACAACTTTAAGGAGCACAGGTAACAGCTGGCTGCCTTGTTCCAGTTTATACAAACTCTGCCCTCAAAACCATGGTATAAAAAATGCCTAAGACCCGCCTCGTTTATCCAACTTGTTTTGAGTCTATAAAATAGCAAATGATTAGTTACAGAAAGCCTTACACCGTGTAAACAAAGCTATTCATAAGGTGCCTCGTTAAAATGTGTGAGGAAAATCTCAAAAAACAACTCCCAACAGGTTGTGCCATCAATTTCTCGTTGATGCAACCCCAGCGCTGCCACAATCAATTTCCTCTCATTAGAGCAAATGTAATTGGCTTTCTTATAGTTCAACAATTAAAACCTGTCAATACACAATCTAATTAACTATTCAATGCCTACATGGTGCTGAGTTACACAGTGCAACGGAATCAATTGATGATTCTCAAATGACCAGTGGGGAAGACGGATGAGCCCGAGGCAATCGCAGCTGAGGGACAAGACTGTCTGGCAAGCTGGACTCTCCTGCGCGTGGTTGTATTACTCACAGGAAATAAATACTGTACAATTCACATACATTAATAGTGTGTACTTTCTCAGGAAACATTTTCAACATAATTGCACTTGGATATGAATAAATCTGGATATGGAATCTGGATGAAGGTCGTGTAAATAGTAATAAATGCTGAACTTGCAGCACAATATACTCATGTATTCATCCTTCATGACTAGAAAGTTCCACTGAGATTGCTAATGTGATGGCTGCAGAGGGGAGCCTGTTTTAGATAGAAACTGAAGCATGCAAAGGAAATCTACACAGACGTACTTGCTGTGAAGCGAGAGAGCTAACTCCTGCGCCACAGAATAGAAAGTCAGTCCTAGTTATAGTTTTTAGTTGTTGTGACTCAATTTAGTAGTTCTTTATTTGTGGATGTATCTCAGGTATGCGAGCCTAAGTAAGTTTACTATTGGAGCTTTAAAAAGGCTGAAAAATATGTCCCGATATCACAATATGAAACAGACATCTTTCAGACTAATCTTATTTGTAAAAATAGTAAAAAACTTTGATCTACTACAAAGTGGAGCGTCTCCTGGTGGCCTTCTTTCATCTTCCTTGTTTGCAATTAGCTCTGTTTGATGCTCAGACTTTCTGAAACTACTTTGTTTCTGCCCTGCTGCTCCCGCACTCACTCTACAGAATATGTTTTCCATATGGGTTTATCTGAACGAGAGTGGGGAGACAACGTGCCATCGGATCCTCCAGCGCGGGAGATAAAAGTGCGTGGTCAGCTCCTCGGAGATCACTAACACCCCAAATCTCTGTCACAGCCTGTCTACCTGCCATCACCTTCTGCACTCAACTGTCAGCACTACTGTCACTGCGCCCCGTGGCACATTTTCACCCAAAACACCATTTATCCACAGCAGGTGTTTCCCGCTGCTCCCAAGACAAATGACAAGTGCGAATAATTGGACAATACCCCCCAAAAATGGAGTGCGTAGACACGTTTTCCTCATCGTATCGTTTGCCCAAAAATTAACACACTTTTTGGCCATGGCTCAGGGTTGGATGTAGGTCATTTAGATCAAGTGCAGTCAGGGCTGATGATTGGCAGGGGATGAGCAAAGACAAGAACTTTTACCCAGTACGTATGGAAGTATGGAAATACCTCCCGTCTAACACTGGATTGTCATCTTGATAATGACGTTTAGACCTGTCACCCTGCACTGTGGCCCTATAACAGGCACTTCCTCCCGCACCAAAATGTCAGTCTGCCCACAAGACAGAGAAGAGTGAAGAGATTTCTGAATGTATTTTTAGACGTCATGAAGAACTAAAACGCAAAATCACAATGAATGACATGAACTGTGGAGAAAAAACTTTCCGTGTATTTGGGGCCTGCATTGACATGTGTTGAGCAGAACTCTATCAACGGTAAAAGGATGTGCTGTTTTATATACAACTTTCCAATAATGGAAAAGCAAATGATTAATAAAGATAAAACAGCATTTGACCTTCGTTAAAGACCGTGCCGATTTCTTTTTTTGAGCATGCAATGAAAGGGAGGGCACGATTGTAATGCATCAGTTGTGGTCCATACACATTCATCCCAATCCTTTACAGGGATGAGCGTTTTTCACAACTTTCAGGGAGCGAATAGGACCTTAAAGGAACAGGCCTCCGTTTTTACATACTGAGATATGTTCTTACCTGAGCTTAGACGAATTGATACATACCTGTCTGGTCTTTGTGCGTGCCCCTGGAAGAGCTTGGTCGCTTCTAACTTCACCCCGTTTGGAGCTATAGGATTATACTGGGAGAGGCCAAATGCTAACAACATCTTTGGTCTTTTTGCGTGACTGAGGGCACACAGTTCTTCCATACTGTGATCTTATCTGAGCTTAGACGAGTTGATACGTACCAGTTTGGTCTTTGTGCGTGCCTGTGGAAGAGCGTGGTAGCTTCCAACTTCACCCCCGTTTGGAGCTATAAAAATACATTGGGAGAGGCCAAATGCTAACAACATCTTTTGACAGGTACGCATCATCTCTAACATGATGCGTACCTGTCATATCTCATACTGAGATATGTCTAAGCTCATGCAAGAACACATCTCAGTATGTAAAAATGGTAGCCGGTTCCTTTAACTGTCACAGCTAGCCTGCCAGTTCACAATCAATAAAAATGCTTAATTGTTAGATGCACAGTGTCTTTTTTTCCTCTAATAATCAAGGACAGAGTCATTTTCATTTCACTACTAATATTGGCTGCCGAGCACTCAAACCAGGAATCAATTTGTGAATAGTGCAAATTAGGTCATAACACAGATTGTCTCTTTATATCATGGGAATTAATAAGAAGCAATCGGACATTTTTCCTCAAGACTGAAGGCTACTTTTTGTATTCTAGTTGCTAATGAAGTTTATCTGGTTCTGAGTGACCAAACTGAGCTGCTGCGTGAAGTGGAAGTGTTCAAAACGATCGAAATGAAGTATGTTTGGAAATGTTACATAGACCAGGCAGGCGTCAAAGGACTATCTGAGGCAAACAGACAAAACAACTCTCAGTAAACATCCCATTTACTGCCGAAATCTGACATTTTTCATGGTTATCCCTTGTAACATTTCAATGTGTTTTCTTTTGGATTATTGCAAATCTATTCCTCCTATCTTTACAAGGAGTGAAGTAGGCCAGTGCTGTCCTAGTTGTGTGCCTGTTCCAATATTTTTTTTTATAGTGGCTGGCTGTTTGACGAGGTGTTGTTTGGAAAATATTTTGGTTCGCATGACAATCTAGACAAAATAATGGGGTCCGTTTCTCTTATTTAGACATCCTTGGCACATTTCCTGGCAATATTTTTCCCCTCTCACTCTGGGCTTCACATTGCATTCACTCGCGTTTTGATTGATAGCGGTAAAATGACTGCGCCCAACTCACTAGTGACACAAAGCTTGTAGGCAAAAGCCGAGGATGAATTCTGTATCAAAACTACAGCAAGTGATAATGCTAACTCCTCACCCACTAAGCCTCTCCATCTGCCATTGTTCAAAATCAAAATGGGGGCCTGAGAGCGGCGACAATAGGCAGTGGAATTACATTTTAAAACATTGGGAATGCCCAAGCGCAGATCTCCTTTGCCTGTTAAATCTAGGGCGCGTATGGCTCCTCTGAGATCTTAAGTCATGACTTAACACCTCATCTCCTGTATCAGTAATGCACCAGTCTGCCTTCCAAATGGGAATATCAAAACCTTTGTTGACATTTAAAAAGGGCATATCATGCAACTATTTTGAGCCTTTAAAGTGATAGTTTGGAAGTTTGAATGTTTTCCACATGTATTAGATTGTGTATAATTGACAGCTTGGGCCTGCAATTTGAGATAACGTAAATAATAATAATAATAATAAGTCTCTCCCTTTGTTGATCTCTCCAACTAGAGAGAATCCCCGGTGCCATAACTTCGACCAATTAGACGAGCTTTCCTGTGAACCGGCCAGGATCAGCAGGGAAGGAGGAGGGAGCCTGATTGTTTTTTTTGTTGAAATCTCTCTCTCTATTCCCGTTTTGCAAACAAGGATTGGCTTTCAGGTTCAATCAGGAGGGAACTTGATTGTTTACTTTGAAATTTCTCTCTCTCTCTTCATTGTGCAAATTTACAGACTATCACTTTAACCATATCATAAGTTTTTCCCCCTGTAAAGCATACCTGGAGTAGTGTTTTCCTTTACTCACAGTCATCCATCCATTTGATGTACTCCTTAGTATTAGTAGTATAACAATAGCAAAAAATATTAATATAAATCTTACTCCCCAAAAGATGGTTAATTAGCCAATGTTAAAACAGCTCACCTTCTGTATCTGTAATACACTCTCTACAGTTGGGAGTACTAAAATCTGTCTTAGCTATGTTTACATTTAAAGACAAAAAGTCAATGCCCATGAATAAACGACAGGGCACTTTGAGAGACTCTTTTGCCGGGCATTAGAATCAGCGAAGGAGCGGGCTCGGTAATACACGGGCTGATGGGGAATAATGTCGGACAAGTTGAAAAAAAGTCATCCATGAAATTGCTTGTTGCATCCTCTAAAACCTCTTGATTGATGGTGGCAATTTTAAAGCCTGGCAGTTCCCCCTTTTTTTGTAGATGTATTAGAAACAGGCGCTTTGGACTTGGAGGAATAAATGCCCACAGAACCTGCTTTAACTGTGTTACAAAACAGCTATTGGCAAAGAAACGCTCATTCAGTCCATTGCAGTTTTGTTTTGTGCATTATCTGACAGAAAGGCCTCTGGCTTACCATTATTATATTTGACTACAAGAGTGAGTGGGCTATTTGAAAATCTCATCTACAACGGACAATTCCTGAATGACTGAGAGCCCATATAAACACTTTTTGACAGCATTTTTCCAAGGGACACTTTGCTTATTTTTTTCTTCCTCTTTCTGTGGGTTGTTTGTAATTCCTTTGTTTGTAACCATTTGCAAGGTATTTTTTCTGATCTATTACTGTGCCTAAACTTTATTCTTTCACTTTCTTCTTTATTCTTTGTATGTGGGTTGGATTGTAGTCAACACAAAGGTATAAAGAAGAAGAATTGTCCATATTTTTTTAATGTTTCAGGCATTAACCTCCGCCTCACAAGTCAATTCATTTGTTTTGGTGTGGCGTATGTTGTTATAGCCCAAAGGAACAACAAAATGTTCCTAACATACTTCATTCAGATGTGACCATTGCGGGAACATACTATACCTTCACATAATAATGGGTGTTGCTAAAGCTCACATCGAACTCAACGTATGAAAATTACTTTAAACCACGGTGTTGGCTGCAGACACCACTCAGACTGTGCTCTTTTGTCACCATGGCAACAGGACTTTTACCCTTAACATGTGAGGTATAGCTTTTATAGCAGTTTGGTCAGTGGACTGCGTGAAGGACCTTAGATATGTTGTTTTTTTGTTGTTGTTTTTTTTACCATATCTGCACTTACTTATATCAGCACACGCCGACACTTACTTTCAGAGCTAATGATTAAAAACTTAAGCTACTATAATTACGTCTTCTTTTTGGGACTTTTCTTTCTCTGTCTGGTGCCAAATCTTCTTTAGTATGTGTTAATGGCAGTTGGACAACATCCGCCGCTCCAAATCCAACATGGCAGACTTATTTTAGATTCCTATACTGCGACATGGATCTGTATGTAGGCTGAGCTGTTTTTAGGGTCATAGCCCTCTCATCGCTTCACTCGATACTTTTTTTTCCTCACACTAATGATTACCAAAATGCTATAGTTAGCATTGATCACTAGTGGGCATGATACTCAAAGAGATAAGCAGATGGCTATTTGTTGTCTGTGAAGCCTATTAGTTATTTTTGTTTCATCTGACTTGAAAGCTTTAACTTGTTTTTTGTGATGGGGTTTATAGGCCATATTTGTTACATCTTTCAATGAAAGTCAAGATAAAATCCGCTGCATAAGGTGTCTACACATTAGAAGCAAAGCATGCTGATTTGACATTGAGCAATTACAAAGCTATAACCTTAGATGGATATTTCATTTCAAACAGATGCCTTTTGACATGGGGGAAAAGAAAATAATCATCACATGTCAGCTTAAATTACACCATGTAATAATAAGCATTTATTTAATAAGTCCACATGCTCGAAAAGGAGTGGGTTTAAGAGCAAACTTAATTAATTTCCACTCTTTTTCAGTAAACTAATTATTATGCTGAACCAGATAATAGCATGGTAAATGGTAAATAGTAAATGGTCACAATTTACAGTATGTACAGCTAGCTTTACAACAAGAAACCACTCACTTATTCACACTCTCATGCATACACCAGTGTACGCAGACACTGGAGGCACGGCGGGTGAAGTGTCTTGCCCAGGACACGACTATGGCATGTACAAAAAGCAACATACTAGAACTAAGATAAGATAAGATAGCCTTTATTGATCTCCCAATGGAGAAATGTACTTGTTACATTCAGCTCTTAGAAACACTCAGGGTGTGCAAACAGGCAGAAAATGTGAGAAAAATAAACAACAAAAAACAATTAAATAGTAATAGAACTAAGCCCTTCTTCAGCTCCGTTTCCCTTTTGAAAAGTATTTGAAGTGATGAACGTCTGGATATTCCTTGAGCTCTCCTTTTAAACTATTCCACAGTGTCACTCCACATATCACTGCACAAAAGCTTCCATCCAGGTACTCACCAGGCCTTACCCTGCATAGCATCCGAGATCTGACGTGATCAAACATTCACACGGCGGCATAGCCTTGTGAAATGATATGTCTGTCTTTGCTGTCTTAGCAATTAGAAATGGTCAGAATAGTAGTACTTTGCTTCACCAGTTTGTCAAGAGCACATTTATCAATGGACTAAACACAGGCGTGAACAATAGCGCCTTATAAACAATTGATGAAAAAAGGCATGTCCTCGCACCTCCTCTCATCCCGACGTGTCTGTCAGCTTCACTTCCACTGCCTCACTACCGAGTGACAGAACACAACCTGCTCCTGAAATATTCATTTTACTTTATTTTTCCTGCCTGTTTGATTGCCACTGTACACAGCGCCGAGTGGCAATATCCTGCCAGACACCTGTCACACGTCAGCCGTGGCGTCTGCTCGTCAGTGTCTGTGCCTGCTCCCGCTTCATGTTCATTATAAGCCCGTACCTGCCTATTGAATTGTCAGATGAGTCTGCCACGACACTCTGCTATTTTGAAATTAGTAACAGTCCAAATAATAGTGTCATTGTAAATTTGCAGAATGAATGATGTGATTGTGTGTTACTGAGGTGAGAAATGTAAGGCGTTTTTTTTTTGTACGAGATTAGCAGACCTGCCATAAAATTACAAGACTCCGTGCTGAAAGAGGATTGGAATGAACAATAAAGGGAGCAACCCACAACATTCAGAAATGATTAGTTAGCTCCGCACAAAAAGAGGACTTTTTTTCTTTTTCTTTTTTCAGCAAATGAATATTTAAAATGCTTCTTTGCAATTTGATTTCCGACTCAGATTTAGACTGGATATCCTAGACATTATTGCAGATTAAATTTGGAGAAAACAGATCGGCGCTCTGTTGTATCGTCAAATGCGAATAAGAACATCATGAATAAAAGAGAAAGGTCAGCCTTGAGATATGACTATTATCAATTTACTTTCACATGATTGCAGTCTATTTATCTACTAGATGTATGTGTTTTTAGAATGCCGTGCCACAGATTCTGTTTAGAATGCTGCAGCTAACACTACTTTATTGAATACTACTACAACAGTGCAAATTATACTTCTTATTGTCCGGGGTAGACTGACGGTAGACTGACACCCATTTAGAAATTTGTAAAAGTTCAAGGTCACTCAAAATAGGTTGATGTTAGCTGATGTGCTATTAGAAATAAAACCCTCTTTTGGTGAACGTGCACCCACCTTGCCTAAATGCTTCAACTTATTTGACCCGTTTAATACAATTTCCCTTAAAAAAAAATACTTTTGTAGGACACCGGAGTAAAAATATCTTTTGACACACGCACAAGAGGTCTGTCTGATGTCGAGTGGATGGTCTGAAGGAGAGACAAGGGCACAGCTGTCATACTGAACAGACGGGGGAATCACCTGAATCCACAATTGATTTCTGTGAGTGAAGCAGAGCTCAACTCCTGATATCTGTTGACCTGATGAGAAATGTCGCGGCACAACCACACTGCAGCGGGAGAGACAGGCCGCTGGCAAATGTCATTTTAGCAAAAGACGACTAAGTGTGTCTGTTTGAGCTGCACCACTGGCCCAGTTCTACTCAGGGACGCCATCGTCGCTCCCAGACACGTGTAAACTTGTGAACTCCACTTCTCTGCTGCCACTAATGAGGAGACAGCTCGTACTTGAGAACCGGCTTTAGCATATTTCAATTCGGGACTTCCATAGTTGGAAATATCATAGTTGGAAAGAAGTTGTGCAGATACAAATGCTTTGAGACCTGGTCAAAGAGATCTTAAATACTACAGTCAGAATCAGACTATAGGGCATAATTTACTAATTTATTTATTTGCCCTATTGCAACCAATGTCTGATTGTTTGATGCAGGTTTCATGGTACAGATGCTGCTGCCGTTGTCCCACAAAGGGTAAAAAAAAAAATCTAAATTGAGCATTAAGACCCTCCGTCTGATAGCAGGTGCTGGTTAATGTAGAGAGGATTAAAAGGTTGTGGGTTCACTTCTCACATGACTTTCTCCACCTGTTTGTTGGTTTGACCAGCTTCCCACCATTAAAAGACATAGTTGACTGTAGTGTATTTGGTAAAATATGGCCACAGTCAAGTAGGTGAAGATATGTCCCGCTAACAGCAGCATGCAATGCCAATAGCGAGCGTCAAACAACCAAACTGATCGGTGACTTTCAGCATCTTTATTAATGTCAACCATGCGATTGCCTGCGCTCTTTCTGGGTTGCACTTCCAGTTCCCGGGGCTATATTAGTTCGTCTTTTATCTTCAATTATCTTCAATAACAATAGCCTTGATGATGCCACTTTAATCACAACATCACATGATCAAAGCACATGTTCTTATCTCTTCTATTGTGTTCATTTGTGAGTGTAAACTTGCTCCAGTGTGTGTGCGCGCACGGGAATAATGGCTTTCTCCTTGGGAAGCGGCATTGCAGGTTGTGATGATGCAGCACTCCGTATACAAAGGACTGAGATATTTTTGGATCACTTACCGACAACATCCTTAAGCATTTCCGCCACTTCTGGGAGGCGTTTAAAACCTCATCATTTGCATTTCGTTTATCTCCGGAAGAAAATATACAGATTTGTATAGATATAGTGATCAGGATGTGATTTGCAGCTTTCTCATGTTATCTGTAAGGAAATAAAATGAAAAGTTGCTATTGATGTGCAGACGACTCAAGTAATTACACATTAGCCTTACAAGCTGCGCCATAGTTAAACACAGTAAAACACAGCACTTTGCCAAGGGGAGCAGGGGGAGTGGCTAACTGAAGAAATGAGCAAAGTTGTCTGATATGAATGCTGGTATTTTCACCAAACATTGCGGACCATAACCACACTGAGAAAAGTGATGCATTAGCTGTTCCACGGACCACTGCTTTTGTGTACAGCTCTGAGACTTAAAACCTATACAAAAACGCCCTAGAGGTTTTGATGTCATACAATGTAGTTATACAATTCACCAGCAGAGGGCGCACAACCCGTGCTTACCAGTGCAGTGAAATGGGAAGTGCTTTGGTGAAGACTGGAGAAACTCCGAAACTGTGTTGAGCGTTGGTTGCCGAAACATGTGGGGATGAAACAAAATACTCCTTTAATGAATTCTTAACTCTTGTAAGGTCAATGAGTTTTGTAGCAAAGCTGGTCTTGAGCATTTGACCGATTTAATAGATCTAGTCATTATCACATCAGACATTCACTATGCGTCTTGAGATTTTCCTTCTTAGTTCGTTCCTTCTTCATAAGCTTTCCTAGTAATACTACTTTTGCAGACCTGTATATTGCACCTATAGGGTTGTAACGGGGCAGCTCTTGTATAGAAGGAAGCTGGCAAGTGGGTGGAAGTGCCAGTTTTCTGTGGGGTGGCCAGGACGTTAGCTGAGCCCTGTGTTTTATTGAATGAAGCGACCACTTCTGGTAAATATTTTAATCGGATGAATGTTTTAATGATGTGATCCGAGTTTTAAGTGCTGTTTAGTTTGTATGGCAGGGTCACATGGTTTTATGGAAGACCGTCTTGTAAGTGAGACTAGGCACGGGAATTCAACGCCAGGCATTTTAAGAGTTTCAGTATTTGAATTATTAAAAGTATTTTAAGCTTAAAGTAATAGATAGTTGCTTTGCGTTTGTCCGCTCCGTGAGGGGAATCTGCGTTTGTTTTGCATAAAGACAGATTGCACAAGCGGACTAACGCCTTACTTTTTGTTTGTTTGTTTTGTTTTTTCACTTCCCTACGACCTTACCCCATTGCTGGTTCTTCTGGTCCATACCAAACCCGGTCATACGTGTGAGCATTGATGCTTTTGGTTTGCCGTGTTGTTAGCTATTATGCCCTGAGTTGGTTTGAAGTGAACTGTATCTGCGGGTTTGTCTAAATTAATTCAGGCTTTGAGTAAGGTGACTGAAAACAACACAGCGATTAAGTAATTATAGGGACGCCCTTCTTTTCTGTTATAATAGGTAGTATCTGGGTAAGCTTTATTCATGTTGTGGTGGCCTTTCTATAACACACCACAGACTTGTAACAGGTAGCATATTCCATCTTATTGTATCTATTCCCACATAAGCCATCCATCTCGTCTGTAAGTTCTCTTAGCGGCCTTCTCCCGAACCGCGACTGTGGCTGCTCTGATGATTTATTAACTCGTGCTGTTTGATGAAGCTCTCCTATAGAACGCTACTTGATAGAGTCTTGGAGCAATGGAAACAATTTCGAGCCAACTTCACACATAATTAGGCACTTTAGCTGGCGGTCCTGATTTTGAAATTAGCTGAGCTGGGAGCAAACGCACTCCTACCTCACCAGCCCCAGTGGCAATAGTGAATTTAGTGGTGTCTGGCACAGTGATAGGCTGTAGAAGTGCTCTTTTGCAAAACTGAATGTGGAATTGCAATTTGAAATATCCCCTTTGAGCAAATCAAGAATATCTTCTATGGAAAGCAGGCTCAGTAGTAGATACATTTGGATCTATGGATTTGCCCTAAAACCTATTAGTTCTAATCCTACAATTAATCTTATGGATTTCAGTCATTTCTTACTACTTTCCCATTAGGTGACAGATTTAGCCCCGAAAAGGCCTTGAATGAGAGAGATAATTAAATGTTGAGATCAAAGGGACAGCTAGAAGTGAAGTTCAATAAATTAACACCCATCCACTTCGTCCTACAATTTAACAAATTGATAATTGAGCATTAAAACTGTAATATATTCAAGAATGGGGACAAATCAAGTCGAGATGCACCGATCCAGCTTTTTTGCTACCGATACTGGGGTTTAAGTATCCGATATTTACAGATTCCAAGAGACTTTCTTAAAAGTGCCTTTCTCTGAGTGAAAAAAATTAATTGACTCTTTTCTCCATTTTAAGATCAATAATATTTTATTGTCATGAATGTTACGGATCAATTATCAATGATATCTATTCATAAACTAATGGATGAACATTAAACAAGGATCACTGGACTTTTCTGCACTAAATATCCTTGGGTATATGACTTTAGGTTACATTATATGAATATGAATATGAATAATCTTTATTCGGACCATAAACAAAACATAAAAACACAAACTCAAAATACAACCTGCCATGATTGTGGCAGTTGTGAGCTCAGTTTCAGACGTGCAGCTCAATACTTTTACATCTTAGTACAAACAATTTTGTTTTACCTTTTGCACCTTTGAGATTAGGCTGTCCGAAAAGGAGTGGGGGGAAGTAAACACTTATTTAGTCCCACCCCTTTAAAATTAATATTAACAACTCACATGAAGTGATCTGATAATTACAAATATGTTAGATCAGTTATTTCTTAAACTTCTTCAGGTATTTCTATCATAGTAAACTAAAACATGCAGGAGCGCTGCTTGGATATCCTTGTTTTTTTCAATAATCTAACTTTGGTGCTCTTCAGTGCAGGGATCAGCAATTGACTTTAAAAAGATACAAAACTGAGGCACTCAAAGAAAAGGTGCTGGTAAAAGGCCTTTATTGCAGCATGGCCATTAGATTAAAACATTGCCTACGCGTTTCAGCCATATAGGCCTTCTTCAGGGCAGTACTGTTCATAGTTTCTGACCCAGCCTTGATCATATTTCGTTAGCATTAGCACTCCCCCGCTAGCTTATAGCATGCTATTGCTTGTGCGGCGATCAAAAATTCATTTGCGGAGGTTGAATCTAAATCAGCGATTGGATTCTCCATGTTCTTAGCTTTACAATGATATACAGCATCCACATATTCACTTAGATTTAGGTGGTAAAAGTTGTGTTTTTAAGGCATTGAGAGCCAAAGCTAGTATCAGTTCAGTATCGAATATTTGAAGCCGATACCCAATATCGTATTTTCCCCCCAGTATCGGCTCTGATATCCAATACCAGTATCAGATCGGTGCATCCCTTGTCTAATGTGTGGTCCATCGTGGTGTTAAACTACACGTTTTGTTAATGTGTCACTAAGTGGTAGAATAAGATTACAGTCACTGAGCAACACTGAGTCAGTACATTTATCAAACATTGTCACACATTGCTTGCTATTAAACAATGTACAGCGCAGAAAACAATATCATTTAAATAGTATCGTAAACACAAAAGCATCAGAGTCATATTTCAAACAGCTTTGAGGATTCATAAACGCCTCAGTGAAATCCACATCGTACAGTGTAAACATATCGCCCTGCGTGTTTCACAGTACAGTTGAGGAATCCACACAGTCGAGCGAAAAACCCCATTCTTTTTTTCATAATTATTCCATTAGCCCTGTAATTTCATTAAACCAGGCTTTGCTAAAAAGAAGAAGGCGCCGACTGCCAGAGGTAATTAAAAGATAAGGTGGAGCGCACAGCCACGTGCCCAGTCTGGATACATTAAGACATTTAGCTTCTACTGAGCAGCAGTTTAGTGCGGTTTGACACGACCGTACTGCCGCGCACAGGGAGGGGCCCCACCTGCTAACATAGGGGGACCGGGGGAGGGGGGGGGCGACATATGAAAAGTGACGCTTGCACAGTGGTTGTCAACATGGATGCATCATACGGCGTAAACAAGCACTGTGCTGAGACGAGCCTACGTTCTAGCGTTTTAAATCGGTTGAGGCCAGGCCAACACCATTAGAAACACCACTTTTCCCTCCGCGCCTTTGTTTTTTCGCCGGCTCCGAGTGGGCGGTGGAAGAGCTCATCCGCTAAAGCATTACAAATATGTGGATGCATTTGGCTGCGCTTCTGTTTTCGCGTTTGACCCTCAAGCATATTAAAGAAACATACTGTATCGTTAAAAGTCATTACTTATTCATTTCGTTGATTCATTATTTAGCGCGCCCCAGCTGTCAGAAGGCGTCAGTGTGCTTTATCTTACTTTGTGATGTCAGGGGAGCGCTTCTGACTGGGGTAGCATTTAGCACATATTTGTTTAGAAGTGCTTTTGTTAACACATGGGGAGGGGGGGGGGAGGGGGGGGGGGGGGAATATGGCAGGAGTTTCCAATCTGTGCGGAGATTAGAACAAGTCAAGTGGCGAAAACGTTATTTCTTTTTTTATTATATTTTGCAGGACTTTTCCTCATATTGTTCAGTTGGAATGCTTTCCTGCCAACACTATAAAGTCTTCAGTTCTTCCCCCAATAAGAGTTGTTCAAGTGGGGATTCTAGTTATTCTTGGCAAGACTTCAAGACTTTATTTTTATTCCCTTTGCCATCCATGTCTTTAGAACTTCACTGTGTGTTGGCTGCGCCTGGTTTCATAATAAGCGCAGATGGGATGTTGTAAAGTACCATGGTGTTCATTGCAGCGTCTACTCCACCCCGCAGCTGCAGCTTGGATGAGCTGCATAAAAGTGAAAAGATTAGTGGAGAATGGATCAACTTCATCAGTTAATTAAACTCTTTTGCGACTTGATGAGCAATTAATCAAGGCAGCGTGCGGCGTGTCAAGCTAGAAGCTACGTATGCATGTATATTATATTCCCACGGGGCTGCCCAGCGGGGAGCAGCACTTACCACCAGAGATGTCCTATAGGCTGTAATGGAGTCGATTTATATAAGCAGCTATCAATCACTGTCTTGACATAAGCCCGCATCCTATTACGCTCCAGGATTAGGCGCCTCAAAGTGCCCAAGAAACGGCTGTGAGATTGAATTTCAGGAATTATTATTTGGGACAAAATAAAATTGTCATTTTAAAGGCGAACACCAGCATCTGTAGCGGTCTAAGGGTATTAGCGAGAGACAAACATGACGCTTGTCAAATATAAAATTGTGTTTCCAGAGCACTCGTCGTATCTCTGATCTGACACGAGTTGCCGTAATCTAATGGCGAGCTTTTTGTCCTTGTCTGGTAGCCTTTCATCTGCATCCTGCTTTAGTGTAGTGCTTAGAAGACCTGTTCTTTTCATGCTGCACAGATTGGAGCAGGCAGTTTGCGCTAAATGCAGTAAATGTATTAATGAGACCATTGGGAACATTGGAAGTCAATTGAAGGAGGTTTTTAAAAGTAGCATTTTAATTGGTGTGGGTCTCACCACCTTTTGCAAAACCATTTAGGCGTTTTTAGCGTTTGATGGTACATAGGGTGGGGGGGGTAAAGCTTTGCCATTCCAACTGCTGCTCCCATGGGAATTGTGAATGCAGCGGCGAACGCATTAGAGCCTGGTGGTGTGGCGGTGACGTGGGCACATGTTTCAGTGTGTGAGAGTGGAGCTGCGGAGGAGAGGAGCAAATCTCTGCTAATGACTGAGATTACACAAGGTTTACCACAACACCACCCGAGTCTCAGATCATCCTCCTCAAGTGCAGCCCTCACGAGAGCGGAAACGGGGTCGTCTGCTCGAGCGCTTGATTTTGAGCCACCTCCCAATGTTGTTAGGATCATTTAATTTATGATTAAATACGGTACACATTTGTAGTCTACAAGAAAAGATTACCAGAAGCTTCTATTTTGAGTTTAGTTGTTTATGGCTCATCTCATTTGGTTTTCTAGTATGAAGTAGTGATTTTTGTATTATTATTTTTGTTGACTGGACTGACTTTATTGAGTGAAGGACCTTTTGCCTCTTTCTTCTGAGGCTTGTATTTTTTCAAGTAAGTTAGTGAAAACAAGAAATGGCTGGGGTATTGCAGTTCTGAGACTTCTGAAAATCTTTAGATCTGTGTCTAGATGTTTATTCCTTGTATTTATTTGTTATAGTCAGTACTCCATCGTTTTGACCTGTTAAACCCCTAATTATCACCCCTAGGCTGTAAATAATAGGCGCTGCACTTGTAGAAACGAATTAACTAAGATATGAATGAGTTACTCTACAATGCTCACAATAATGAGTGCATTGTAAATAACATATTGCCCATCTGTATATTTGGTTTCCTGGTCATGAACACCCGAATTTCAGCTTCTTACGTGGAGCTTCAGTTTGTCTGTTTATACTGTTTTGGCTTGGTCCTTTATGCCTGTGAGCACTCTGTAAATTGTGTTGTGGCTTTAACTCATTATATAACTGGCTGCAATTACATTACAAAGCATACAATTGTCCCAGTTTTTGGTTATTCGCTGTGACACATTACAAATGGTTTTAATTGCACTTTTAGCTGGTGGCTCTTGGGGCATGCTGAACTTCTTCCTCCACACTTTAAAAAGCAGAGCGCCGTGTGTCCAGGGGGCTGTGTGTGCATATGGAGACTTAGATGGAGATGCGGTGTAGTATTGGCGCTGCTGCTGACTGGATAATGACATGCACAGCGCTGCTACAGTAAGTCGAGCCTCCACCAGATGCTCCCCTCTCTGCAGCTCAGAGAGAGAGAGAGAGAGAGAGAAAGAGAAAGACTGCACCAGGCTGGATTAGGCATTAGGACTCAAGAACTACAAAAGACAATCAGTGCTCGGGCTGTGGTATAAGCGACGTAGGCAGCATCCAGGAGGGGAGAGTGACTGAGGGGAGCCTGCCTCTGTCACATGTGCAAAGTTGTGGTGTCAGCCAGATAATGTGCTGGCAGGAGACTGGAAACAATGGGACGAGGAGATCTACTTAGAACTCTACCTGTGGACTATTCCTATGCCGCTGTAGTCAATTATGTTCGATCTTTGGACTGTGTTGGCCTAGGTTTGCAGGATTGTCCTCATTGAACCATATCTGAAGATCTGGAGATGGGTCACTTTGCAAACAGCATCACGTCATAGAAGGGGGCGTGGGCTCGCCAAGGGGCAAAACAGAATCTTTTGGGAAGCACAATTTTTCACTCTGGCGAAATATAAACTTATTTATCACATACAAATTAAGTCAAGTCTAAATCATGTCCATATGGAGGTTTATTATATAGATTGTTCAGTAGAAGCGGGAAAAAAAGGCAGTCGTAGCTAGCGCATCATGTTAGAATTCTCCGTTATTTATGTATTTATTGGCTGTTGAACCACTTTGCTCCTCTCCATGTCTTTGTATCTTTATTTAGTAAAAACTATGTTCATAATTCAGCATTTGTTACAGTAGTTTTTGAATAATCAGAGAAAGTTGTTTTTGTTTTCCCCCTCAACTGCTTTCAAACATGACCATATGGGCGATTCCAGAGATGCCGTCTGTATCTATAGGCGCTGTACTGTGTGTCAAATACAGAAGGCTAGTATTTTCCCTATAGTATACCTTGATCTCAATTTAGCTTTGTAATGTTCTGCTTACGCCTCAAGCATAGCCACCACACTCACATTTATTCCGGCAAAGTTGGTGATATGTCACCTGTGAACTATCGTCAGCATTTTCCAACTGAGCTGTTGTATTTGTGAAATTAACCCCACAGATATTAAAATAACCATTGAAGAGTTTGTGTTATATGGTACTATTACTGTATGCACACTGATTTATAGCACAGTGGATACCCATCTGTTCTGGATGCGAACAGACCAGTGGTAAGATGCCTCCGGTCCTCCTCAGAACCATGTTTTGGCACTGTTTGAATAATGAACGCAGACTTCACAGCCTTTTAATGAGTCAGTTTCACGCACACCAGTCATGCGCTCATCTCACTCACATGTGAAGATATTTTTTTTTTTTTGTGGACTGATGGAGAAGAAACTTGTTTAAAGTATTTTTGGACACACAGCCAATACCGACACACAGGGCAGGTTCTGTGTGATTGGTTGATAAACACATGATGCAGAGTTTGCCTTTTAGTGTTGGTTAAGTCATTTTTAAAATAGTTTTATTTGCTTACCTTTTTATTTCAACTATTTATTGAGACATTAAGTTAGATATTCTTCTAAAGCCAGCCATTACTGTAGTGTGCCAGCAGATTTAAATTTTCAATAATGCAACTTAATCACATCACAAAGTCTAATTTCTACAAATGGAAACATTGTCCTTCTCCAATGGCGCGGTCAATAGCCTGATAATAATAGCATGTTCCAAATTAATATCCAGCATTGCTCTAAATGCACCTTTCCCAGCAGGACAAAAAAAAACATTGTGCTACATTGTGGCTCGGGTCCAAACTGCAGCGAGTGGCCATATGGTTCTATTCATAAAGCTGGCAGTCCACTATAAAAAGGCACAGGCCAGCTAATGGAGAGAAAAGCGCTGCCTACTCACGTAGTTTATGAACAAACTTTCTTTAATTCAATTATAGTTATTGTATTAGGACGGCTGGGCAGTTCTACATTATAAGCTCAGCCTGTAAGCCCTGTCTTCTGATTTCAATGGGTTTGCTTCCCAGAACGACTGCTGTAAATGTTTAATTAGCTGCTCTAAAGAAAGGACTCACTAGTATGCTTTGCACATTTTTAGAATTACTGATCTTGTGTGTGTGATATAAACAATAACATCAACGCAAATGGGGAGATGTGTCAGATGAGAGTAGAAGAGATATTGTTATTGCTTCTGCTGCAACTAAATACTGTCCAATTTGAGCTTGCAAATCACATTCTCACTCAAAGAAAGTCAAAGAAAGTATTAGCAACATTTTGTAAAAGACAATTTATTTAAAAAGAAAATGTGCTTTTTCCGATTTCTTTGTTTTTCCTGCTCATCTCTCATGTCTCTTCTGTGTTTTCTTGTGTCTTTCAGGAAAAAGGGAACATTGCAGTTGTGTTTAATGTGGGCACAGACGACATAAACATTGAGGAGGCGGCTAAGTTTGTAAATGATGGAAAGTACCATATAGTGAAGTTTACCAGGAGTGGTGGTAATGCCACTCTGCAGGTGGATGACCTGCCTGTCATAGAGCGCTACCCCACAGGTGAGTGAGCCATATACTACTACAACAGCTACTGGTGATGATGATGATGATTATTATACTTGTCGCTATAGTAATGTATTGGCTGGTCTGTTATTAATGGATTTAATCATAGTTTCTTCTGTTTCCAGCTGCTTGAAATAACTTAAACATGAACTAACTTGATAATAATGTTGAAGCATTCGTCTCAATCGTTGACTGTTTTATAATGTCATGCATAATTCACTCTTCCGAAGCCACCGTTGCCTTGGGGTAGATTGATTGAAACATGGCTGAACATCTTTGCCTATGGCCCCTCCGACCACAACCAATGACACACACTCCCGCGCCACATTCATAGGCAAGGTGAAGTGAGCGAGGAGGTCTTTGTTCAAGGACACAATGACACTATGATACATGAGATCTAGCACGGAAAATTGTGAAAGACAATGTTTAAACCAGATCTAAACCATTTTTTATCCAAGTGCAAAACAGGTACAAAACAGGTACAAAACAAAATCAGCCATAAATCATGCCCATAACAGATCACGCAAGGACCTATGAGGACAACACTTCTGAGAAAGCCACACATTCCCAGTCAAACAACAATTTAACAATTCTCCTAAACAGTCAGTGCTGTTTGTCAGTTATGGCACCCAGCTTTAGAGCGTCTATTTGGAAGCACCTAAGTGTAAAAATGGCATCCACCCACAGTGTCGACATGTCTACATTATGGCTCCCATATACATAAATAACCCACCTACGGCATGTGCTTACTGGAACCCAATCAATAGACTATTTACAGCCAAATTACGACTTTGATTGTGGCAAGTAATTGTCTGCCAGTTCAATATTTATTTGAATGTCGATACAAGAGATTGATTGAAGCAAAAGAAAATAGATGGAAAGGGCTGCAATAACAAAAGCCACATTAATCTCTGGGCGACTCAATATTAATAACCATTTGGTGCTTAAAATTTGACGGTGCGTTTTTAGATTAGTTTACGACATGCAACAAATTCGATATTTACTGTATATTAGTGTTATTCTGGTCATTGACGGTAACAGCAAGTGTAAGAACATTACTTACAACACGAGTGAGCTGCATTTTTCATCGTGCAGCTGGAAACTGAAGAATTGAATGGTATGTTTGAATGAAAAGTAATGACCTGTGTTCTATGATCTTTCTATGAGGTATTATGCTTGCTGGTGTTGACAAAAGCTGTGCAGGATGAAATTAGCTCTATGTCACTTCCATGTCATCAATTAAGCTTCCCATAGAGTCAATGCGCTTCAATCAGAAAGAACGTAATCCTGTCTATGAAAAGGATCAACAATGACCACCGAGTTGGGTCTTGCTGCTGTTGTTGTTGTTGGGTTTTGCTGACGGAAAGACGGTCATACTGTTTGTCTGATATCGTCAAAAGTTATGTTGCGAAAGTGTCAAGTTAGAGGGAGAAACTGGACAAACCCAAGACAACACAAACCTGTGTCCGGTGAGTTTGCGTAATGTTCGGTGGCCGGTTTGATTCGGGCCAGGTTCACTCGGGCAAATGACAGATTGGACTCAACCTCATCACTGGCCCCAGGTGGAAACAAGATGCTAATGGCTTCTGACATGTTGTGGACACGGCGAGGCGCACAGCAGGGTTAATCGCTCCCATCAGTCATAAACGCTCAGTTCATAAACACCCACAAGGATAAATAGAAATGCCTCAGCAAATGTGCATGTGTAATTTTATCTAACAGCATGATTTGCACCTTTTTGATTATGTTCTCAAACCTTCTTCATAGCAGGATCACTGATTGCTAATGTACCACTGTTACTGTTACTGTTACTGTGCACCAAAGCCCAGTGGTGCAGTGGAGGAAGCATACATTTTATAAAATTATTAAAAGAAAAAAGGAAAAGAAGGAGAAGGAATAGACTAGAGGTTGACAGATATATTGGGCCGATATATGGGTATTTCACAGTATCGGCCAATCTAGCACCGAAAAAAGCTAATATCTCTGGGACCTAGAGTGATTGTGACTTCCTGTTTTATGAAAGAGCGAAGTCAAGGCTGTAAAACAAGAAAATTGATGAAAACAATTTCACTAAACCTCCGCCAATATGGACATGCTGCATGTCATTTTGAAGAACCTGGAGAATTCAACCGCTTAGTTAGCTATAACCTCCGCAATTGTATTTTTGATCGCAGCGCAAAATGCCATTGCTAGTAACAGTATGGTAATGCTAGCGGCAGGATGCTAATGCTAACGGCAACTAATCGGGCAAGGCAAGTTTATTTGTAGAGCACAATATTCATACACAAGGCAATTCAAAAGTGCTTCACAGTTGCATACAATTACAAGAAAGCAGATAAAAACAATACATCATAAAAAATAATCAATTACAGTAAAAGGCAAAATAACTGTTTTCAGCCTGGATTTAAATATTGTCAAATTTGAGGCCTGTCTCACGTCCTCATGAAGACTTCCAAATTTTAGCTTTAGCCTCAGCATGTTTAGTCCTGACTCTGGGAACCACCAGGAGACCCCTCCCTGAAGTTCTCAGGGCCGGAGATGGTTCATACGGCTCTAACATGTCAGAGATGTACTTTGGCTCTAAACCATGAAAAGACTTGTACACAAGCAGAAACTATGATTGAATCACCTAAAGTACTCAAACAAAATCGGCCACCGCTGGAGTGGCCAAGTATTTTGTTTTTTACAGGATTATAGACTAGACATTTGGAAAAATAGAGAAACCCATATCGTTCGACCTCTAGAATACACTCCGCTATAGAAGTTCGCAAATGAGGGCACATCACTCAGCAGTGGAAACATATTCATTGAGGTTAAGTGGCTAATGCTAAGTTATACCAATTTCCCCCAATCATGTATCAGTGTCAATAGCACGATGCAGGCTAATTACCTCTGATCACAATTACAGCAGCTCACCCCGAGCGCATGGAGCCATTCTTCTGCGCCCTCGCCTGCGGTTTGAGCGGCCTCCGTGTCTCGTCTGACGCTCGCATAATAGCAGCCCTCCATCGCTCTTAGGCCACTCTCAGATCAACAGTGATTATAACAGGAGTAGACAGCGCAGATAGAAATGATGAGTGCGGAGTGTGAGAGACAGAGAAGATTATATGGGAGGGAGGGAGCCATCGTTCTCAAAGCAGGGAAATAATTGCCTCACCAGGGTCTATATCGTTGCCCTTGTAATCTCATTAAAAAAGTCTTGTACCGCATACTTATGTACCATTAAAAGTCTTTAGGACAATTATCAGGATCTCCAATGAAAAACACTCACTGCGCCCTGCTATTTAACCCTGACTCAGAGCAGGCTCTCTGCTTTACAAGAAAAAGCAAAACTGCTGTCCTTTAGCGCCTTGGTCCCATCATCCATGGAACTAATGCAAATTCAGGACCATGGACAGTTCCTCTACTCTTTACAGTGAGGGTGTCCAACATTTCCCCTCTGTGAACTGCTTGATGAAATACAGCACAGCGCTTCAGAAAGTTTGAATTAAGTGGATAACATATTTTACAGTCAGACATCAAGATGAAAGAAATAAGATGAAGTCTCCTCTTAATAATTCACTATATTGACCTCATTGTTTTTAATGTGTTCACAAATTCAGGCATGTAGTGCACAAATAGAAGCCTGTTGAGAGCTGGCGAGACTCCTGCTCTACTGTCACACATCCAGGACACAACAACCTCCTATTTATTCAGATTTGGCAGGAACTACATCAACTAGTAACACACTATAGAGTAAACAACTCACTTTGAGTGGGGTACACGCCCATGCCCAATTATTAGTCCCTCCTAAGCACAATCCGTATTCATAACTAAAACCCTGTTATTTCATCCTCAGTTCTCTTTGGTTTTCAGCTGCATAAAAGGCATGGAAATCCAGCCGTTCTCTTGAGCCTGAGCCATGGAAGTAATACCGCCACAATAGCGCTGCCAGACCTGCGGGCTACAGCACACTATCCCATTGGACGAACATGCACAGTACACACAGATAATGGAGATGTCCCTGGCCTTATTTTGTACCATTATGAGAACGCAGTGCTCTTAGCTAGCACTTTATCTCTCCTCCGTTCCCTTCTGTCCTACATTCCCCAGTCTCATCCCCTTTGACCTCTCTCTCTATGTCGATAGCAACCTTTATCACCTCCAGTGTCACAACGCGAAGAGCCTGGGTTACCCACTAAAGCTCGACCTAATCAGCTTTTTTGTCTCTGTCCGCCGTCCTATTCAGGGTATTATGCACAGCGGCTATTACTGCGCTTTCAAAAACGCCCCTAGAAGCCAAACCAGGAGAAAAGGGACTGATTAATACAAATAATAGCCTTATTTGTTTCGGATCCACCTCCCAAATCTCCCGACTCCCCGAAACAACAAGTGAAATTTGCATATTTGTTGATTCAACGTGGCGGGGATGTCCGAGGGCTTGTAACGAGATAAAAGCGCCCTATACCTTATCTGAGCACTTTATTAACAAAATGGAAACAAGTGAGCAAGGGCAGAGTAGGTCGGTGTGGGACTGTCCCACTGAATGGCCGCTGTCTGGCAGACGAGATAAGCCTTAGTCCCGCCCCCTGCACTCCATACAGGAAACCAATCTGCACTCGGCAGCAGTTGTATGAGCCGCTATTGCGCTCTGGATGAATGGGATGCAGCGTGGAAGCCCAAGGGAGGCCATTGTTGAGCACTCCACTGTCCCATAGAGCAGATCAATACACAATCGGGGCTTGATTATATCCACACTTAATTAACCTGACTATAAGGATCGCCTGTCAGGCTTCTGCTGCTGAGACAATCACATCTGGCTACTGTGTTTTGAGAAAGAAATCACAGCGCACAAATGTGTTGTATTTAAGACCAGCCAACGATTCTCAAACAAGCACTCGATGTTGGAATACATTGGCAAATTCCATCGAGTGACAGCCAAATGCAATATTACTCAACTAAAGGATGTCAGATTTGCTTCAAGAAGCTTCTGATAGCAAGACAGCGTGAAATCCAAGGTCAAAATTTAACAGTCAAAAGGATGAATAAAACAGATGAGTGTAAAATGACAAAAATATGTTCTAGCTACCAATGGGGAAACTAAAAGAGAGGCATTTTTTAAAACTTATTTTTTACTGACTGTCCTTACTGCCCTACAAACAGCTGGGGGCTGACTGCTCCCCGGGGCTCAGTTCGGTACTGACCTCTGTAAAGGGTTCACAGTTACTGAAAATGATTTAACTAGCACTCCCACATGACTCTAACATGTTGTTTCCCAGACCGAAAAAAAACACTTTCCTTTTTTTTAAAATGAACGGAGTGCAAAATCAAAATGGGAGAGGGTAGGAAGACTGCGTGCAAGCATGGTAACAGAAGACACACCAGTTGTGGCATTTGGTATTTGTTTTAGAATGAAAATTGCATAAGCGCATGCATACCCTCGATCGATAAGATTTGCCATTTTCATCTGTGCTTCATATCCTGCTTGCTACTTGGGAAGATTTAGCTGCTGTGGCGCCAAATATGTTTACTGTATGTACTTACCTGTTTAATTCAAGCATTATTCCGTTACATAAACTGAAAAGTGAGTGCTGCTGTAGTTTGCATTCACCGAGCAGAGAGAGGCTTAGTCACTTCCAAAATAAATGTAATGTATTCCTCTGTAACTCAAGCCTCAGCCAGCGCATCCGCAGAACTATTGGCTTCAAACGGGGCAGGGGCGTTCACAATCACAACGCACTTCAAATCACCCCATTCCCCAAAGTACATTTTCATTATAGATCAAAGATGACATCATTAAAGGTCCCCGGCTCCATTTGTGATGGTAAAAGACAATATGGCTCATGAGGCGTTGTTAGGAGAGCGTAAAAGTATAATAGTGGAGAAAAATGTGAGGTAAAGAAATGTATAACGGTGGTTTTAAAGGTTGTGCTTCTGACATAACGTTTGACTGTCTTGAAACTAACTCAGACTAACCTTATGTTTCGCGTATTTTTCAAATGTTCGTGGTTACAATCTGGTCAAAACAGAGAAGCAGAGGAAAGGACAAATTGGGTAAAGTGTAAGGATTGGAGCGAGCTTGACACGAGACAAATGGTTGATGTTAGAGTTCAGAGCTTCTTTAAATCGGATGTTATTGTGTGGTGTTTCCAGTTTCCTGGTCAGGGAAAAACGCTGCAAGAAAGTAATAATGGTGATCCAACAGATACAATTGCAAGATAGCGCTCGTTCTGAAAGGTGTCAAAATGCACTGAATTAAGGCAAGACACTGCAGGTGAATAGGAAAAAAAAGGAAATTTAGAGATATCAATTTACATTACTGTCATTTTATGTTTTCATATAAAAATGAGGCATTTTGTGCATGAACGTGGCCAAAATTGCCTCTATTTTGGGCAACGAAATCTGAATAACGGGAGCCAGATTAAAATGTATGGTTTCATTTTATTGACGTATTAGTAACTAAGATTTTTTCAGAGAGGATTTTTTTTGGATATCTTGTTTAGTCTTTCAATTAACTAATCATAAGTGAAAAAATCTGTAAAAACTCAAATTCCGCCTTTTTGGGGGGTTCAAAGCTGAATAAATCAGGCTAGGAATTAGATATTAAAAAATCCCCCTGAAAAGACCTTCAAAATATTGTTAAGTCCAAGACTGGAAAGTTTGGAGTCTGTGGGAGCTACTATAAGGGCTCAGACGCTGCCCGAGTGGGGCCTTCTCTCATTCAGAGAAAACAAGCCCTGAAGTTTTGTACGGAGTGCGTTCTTCGGCTCTTCCGCACCAGGCGTCTCATAGGAGGAAAAATACCATATTTGGGTGATAGCGACATCACGGGGACCCTTCGCAGCACGTGGATGTAAAATGTGTCAATATTTGTGAATGAATAAAAGCGGGAAAGACGGCCTTTCTACGCAGCACAGCAGCTACTTCCGGATTACCTCCGCCTCGCAGGCGACAAAACATCATGAAATAAACATCATTCAGGGGGAGTTTTTTAAACTCTGACATCTGAAAACTAAGATGTAAAGGGAGGAAAATAGATTACATAAATCTCCTCGTCGACCACTGCGTGAAAAAACAATACTTTCACCTGCCATGTCTCGCCTTAAACTGTAGGCTCATAATCCTCAGAATTACAGGCTCCTATGCGGTTAAAGGAATAGGCCACCGTTTTTGCACACTGAGATATATTCTTACCTTAGCTTAGACGAGTTGAAGCATATCTGTCTGGTCTTTACGCGTGTGCTCAGTCACACAAAACCATCACATCAACTCAACATGTTGGCAACATTTCCTCCTCTCCTCTATGGACCCAAACGGTGGTAAAGTTAGAAGCTCTTCCATGTTTTCCCTATTTAAATACGCTTACGTGAGTGGTTACGCGATCCAAGTATAGTCACACAAAATTAAACAGATAGCAGATGAAAAGGAGTTCTATATTGTAAGGCGTAATAATACATTAAGAGCACTTCGACGTAACTGTGCGAACGTCGAAGTGCTCCTAAGGTATTATTCCGCCTTACAATATAATACCCCTTTTTATCCGCTTGGAAAATCGTCATGTTTGTTGACTATACTTGGATTGTGTAAACGCTCACGTAAACGTATTTAAACATGTTTGTTGTTTTTGCGTGACTGAGCGCACGCATAAAGACCAGACAGGTACACATCAACTCGTCTAAGCTCAGGTAAGAACATATCTCAGTATCGAAAAACGGTGGCCTGTTCCTTTAAGATAGTAGAGGGATGGATCAGATGCAGACTTTACAGTTTTGCGGGCATATTTAAGTATACATTATCATTTCAATTTGTTGTCTGCGTGTTTGAAAGTAGACGTAAAATGATCACCGCTTTTTATGTTCTAGGGCTTGATCTAAAACACATCCACATCTCTCTGAACCTTTTAGGGTGCAAGCCAACTGTGTACCCATAGATTCAGGTCTCTTTCTCACTTGTAGCCACTTTCTTTTTTTTCTTTCACGGCAGCTATTCTCCTCAAAATCCTGGTTAGCGACCGGATCTTTTATCTGGCCCAACTGAATTAATATAGTTGATGGGACAAACATTGTCAATCTGCCGGAAGAATGGAGCGGACTGAATTCAATCTGCGCAGACAATGCCAGGGGAGAGTGGTGCGAGAGGGTGCCACTTTAGCCAGGCTTCAGTGTCTTGAGGTGATTGGGCCTGACAAAAGGGTCATGCAGAGCTCTCATTAATGCCCCAGAGGTTCTCCAATCTGCCAGCCACTTTTCAATCAAAACTTTTCCAAATCTCAAGAATTCTGAGCTTTTTGTGAAATACATGCCTTAACTTAACATGGTGTGTTCTCCTTTGTCCAAACACAGCTTTTGTCAACGCCTCTCTACTGATCTTCACAGTGATTGCACTTTAACCCTGTCTTTTCTCTGACTGTGGATGTACATTGTGTTCTACTGCATTATGGCAAATATGGTTCTTGTCATTAGGCTATTTAAATGGGGTGGGCATTTGTAATATGAAAAAAATAAAATGATAAAATAATACATTTAAATGTTAGTGGTGACAGTAATTTAGAAGTTAAAAAGATTTAAAAACTGTGTAAAACAAATGGGGGTGGAGCTTAATTTGGGCAGATTTGGGGAGAACACTAAATTGGAGGGTGATTTGTTGATAACAGTAGATTAACTTAGAAGAAAGGTTTTAGTCCAGTTACTGTCAATGAATAGATATAAATTGTTGGATAAAATAAAATAAAATGAACAAGGTTTTTGTCAAATACAGTAATGTATTAGTTAATATTGTTTTAAATAGCCAAACTATACTAAAAGTATGTGCAGTTGTGTAGCTTAACCTTTAACCTTTGACCTTACAGATTGTAACCAAGAAATGTCTCTTTAAACTTTAAGGCAACAATGATAACGAACGCCTGGCGATTGCTAGACAGCGAATCCCATATCGACTTGGTCGAGTAGTTGACGAATGGCTACTCGACAAAGGTAAAATCATTAATTAAAATTTTAAATAAATTAATTTGAACATAAACCAGTTATAGCTTTACTTTGTAAATAATTAAAAAAATAAAATAAATGTACAATTAAACTTAAAATTAAAATGGTGTGTAAAGTTAAATGTAGTATTTGAGATAATAATGTATTGATTTGATAGATAAAGCTGGTTAAATACTTAAGGTTAAAGGGACTGTAAATATAAAATAAATTTTCTCAAGTTTTTTTTGATAAAATATGTTTAAATTACAGTAGTCTTTGTAGTAAACATTAAATGATAAATGTAAAAGTGTTACTTTAGTTCTTTAGCAGTTTCTTGTTTTACACACTTAGAAGTGTTAAACAGACAGTAGCAGTTATAAATAGCCACAATATGAATTGGCACCAGAGTCCCTTTAACATGGTGTAAATACTGTATATGCAGGAGTAGAGCAAAGTTGTGTACCTTAAACCAATTGAGTGCATGCTGTGTTTGAGTATTAACAGATCATGTCCTTCACTAAATGGGAGCCCTCTTCTGATTTTGTTTTGCTTTTGAAAAGGAGCTCTCATTTCTCATGTGCCCAACCATGTCTCACTTATTTTCTTTGGCTGCTTCTGCTAAAAGGACAAAATATTAATACATTTGAAAGTTCCGCAGCCTTGCTTAGTCTAACCATCCCTGTCCTTATCTTTCTGTTTGCATGCGTCTTTGTTGATTCCTTAGTGCAATTGTATGTTTTAAGCCTCTGAAGGTGTTTTTAGTTTCGTAATGTAACAAATTGCCAATTCATTATCACTTCAGTGGTGTTTATTCTCCTTACTTTGTTGCAGTGCAACTCCCCTTTATGATTTATTAGTTCTATTGCCTTTTTGCACTCTTCCCTTTGAGAAAAACTGCATTAATCCTGTTTTGTTTTCTTTGATGTTTTTTTAAGCTTTCCATCACAATATGACAATAAATTACCAGGTTTTGGCGCTGAAACCTGTAATTTATTACTCTCATTAATCACTGGGCAAACAATATGTACTTTTTCTGTTGCTTAGAAGTGGCAGAGTCCACTCGCTCAATGCTTTTTGTGTATATGTAACATTGTTTTCCCACAGGGCGACAGCTTACCATCTTCAACAGCCAAACCACTATTCAGATCGGCGGCTGGGAGCGTGACCGCAGCAGATCATTCCAGGGGCAGCTCTCGGGCCTCTACTACAACGGGCTAAAGGTGTTCAATATGGCTGCCGAGGGGGACCCCAACATAAAGATCCAGGGCAGCGTCCGTCTGGTCGGCGAGTCGCCCTCCTCCATCACGCCTCAGTCCAGCACCACAGCCAACCGCTCCGAGACCTCCACCTCCATCATGGAGATCACCACGACAACCGCATCCAGCCGCAGAGTCAAGCAGACTACGCCCAGAGAGCCACAGCAGGTAAATGTTTGCTCTCATTTTTTACACGGTTAGGGGGTCATTCATCAAGCGTTTGCCCACGTGTAAAACGAGAAGCACGTGGCGTATATCAGTAGCAGAGTCTCTCAGTTACACATTGGACTTGGGGCCTTCATATACAGTGGGGATGAAAAGAATTTGGCCAAAATTCAATAGAAAGTCTATGGGAAACTGACCAAATACTTTTTTTCCCCACTATAGTAATACAGGCCATTAGCTTGCACTCACTATCTCGCATCTGTCTTGATAAATAACCCCCTTTGTCTCTCAAGTCCACCTCTTGTCACACTTCGTACACCATTCTAAAAGCTTACCTTAGTTTCCAGAGATAATACATTGTCTCAGACTGTCAATGCAGTTAGGGGGCCAACATCACAAAACAACTTTTACGGAGTGACGAAAAAAAGGAAGGCATGAGTTGCATTTGCCACAACAATATAAAACATTCTTTTTAACTCTTCTGTCATAAAAACACAGTAATTGGCATCCTCAATCCTTCATGGATTTATTTCATCCGCCCAACAGTCCCAGAATTCTTTGCGGTTTAATGGCACATTACCAGTCTCATATAGAAAGATGTCGGTGAAGGCTGCTGAGGTTTATCTTTGCTGTTTATTGGCTCAACAGAGTAAAAAGATCACATACTAAAGGAGTGAATAACACTACTACAGAGAAAGCACTGAAAGGGAAATGCCTGAGTATTGTGGACTAATGACTGAAGTTGGGCTGTGATTCATTTGACATTTGGAGAAGTTGCCCTTTTATAAACTGTTCTTTAAATTGGTTTTGACATTGCACTTTTTATGTGATGTTTGTCTTTTGCAATGTGTCGTCTTAAGGACACAACCATAGGCATGTCTTTGTTGAGTATGGCAGAGTGTGTGTAGGTATGTGCCTGTATGGAAAGTGTGTGTATTTGATTAACATCACAGAGGTGCTTCATCATCTTTATCTGTTTGACTGGAGATGCACTGCACCTGCAGGAGCGAATGACTCCTCAAATGTCACAGTGAGTGAAGCGGCAATCGCTCCACTTTACATACCACAAAACACAAAACAAAGTAGACTAAAATCAATTATGTTATGTCATTTATTTTGCCTTTATTTAAAGGAAAAGTCCCACTGAGATTTCATAGTCTCTTTTTCAGGGATGACCTGGCCTTAGAGAGGAAACTAATGCACATGAGAGAAAATACACACACAGAAGCCCCACCATTATCTACTGTGCTATGTTCGAGAACTTGTTTTGTGTGCGGCTATAGGTGTTTTTGACACTGGTGGAACTGGACTCCAGTAAGTACTGAGCATGTGGACCTTATTGGATTAGGGTGCTATGCATGCATAGTTAATTCACAGGAACTTCATGCATAGGCAAGACCCTTTACACAGCTGGGTATTTACAATAAAACATTGCTGAATTGCAGTTCTAATGTTCTACAATTCAGGTAAAAAGGCATGGGTTCCAGATTCGTGCTTTCACTGCAAATACACTCTGTCCAAATGAGGTTTTGCACCTACAGTAGCTGGTCTGCAGTCACTATAGCAGCAGAGCCTAATTTACCTCACCTTACCTAAGTGGGAATGTGCTGCCTGAGTGAGTGATTGACTGATGGTCATCGGAAAGCTCATTGGCCGAGCCTCGTTCTTCATTTCAGTATATATTATGCTCAATATTCTACATTTAATGACTGTTTGTCTTGGACTCCTGTACATAGGTTGTTTCAAAAGCCCATGAATAGTTAATTTCTGACTTTTTTTTCTTCATATGTCAGAGGCTTCATATAAGAAATGCCAATCTTCTTTTCAGCAGCTCCTTACATTCACAGCAGGTCACTTTACCTTTCTCTGTGGTGAATATACTCAGCCTAGAACAGTGTGACCCTGTTAAAACTGCAGCCCGTTGGTAATTTTACTCAACAAAAAAGTCAGCTGGTTTCAAATAAAATATAATTGTTCATGTATCATAAAATCATCAATTTCACAGAAAAAAATGCAGTTAGAAACGGCTTACATAAATCATTACATGGGTATGGAGCTTGTCATGGCTGTGTGAAAGCCCACAGATGCTGACAAATCATACCATAATAAATATTGATCTTGCAGAATGGTTTTCTCTGGGACGCAGCGTGACTCCTGGAGCGTCACAGGAGCGTGTAATGCAGCAGAAATATCAGACAATCGAGTGTAATTATGTGCCAGCCCCGTGCAGAGGGCGAAATCAGCACAGAGGAACCAACGGAGTGACAGACGGGAACAAAAATCTCAAGATGGACGCCTGTCTTTTACACGTTGCTTTGAGCTGATTTGGTGCATGTTTTTTATTTTCAACATGAATGATAATGTGCTTTTGTAGCAGAGTGTTTTCCTCTAGATAATTTTACAGAAAATGCCAGATCACTTTAAGACATTAGTTATAAGAGAAATAAGTGTTGTAAATGATATAGATATTAACATCCCATGGTTGCATTCATGATGTAGACTGAGATTAAGTCATGTCAGGTGGAGGGCAGGGGCTCATACAACTCTATGGGGGAAATACAGTTTTCTATGAAATCTCCAAAACTAAAATTAGCAAATGTATTTCCTCATCAGTATTTGACAATGAGTGGATTCACAAACCCGCCGTGCTATGTTTATGTCTGAAAGTCCTTTCCAATGGGCGGCATGGTAGTACAGCTAAAAGGTTCGATTCCCACCAGGAACATTCTCCCTGTGTCTGCGTAGATTTCCTCCGGGTACTCCAGTTTCCCCTACCACTAAAAACATGTACAGTAGGCCAGGATGAATGAGTGTGTGTAAAGTTGCACATGGGGGACGGCGGATGGAAATTAGCCCATGGCTACAATCCGGTGTAGCTTGTTCATTAACATGCACTGTCCCTACCAAATAAACCAATAAACAAACAACAACACTGGACAACATCACGCTGATGTTTTTGAATATTGTCATCACTTTCGAACGCCTTTCAGATAAAATAATTGGACATTGGTTTATACGTGCTAATAGAGGAGACAATGAACTTTGTGACAGTTTTTGTTTAATGTGAATCTCCCAGTAATGACTGAGAATATTAGCCAAAAACGAAGACATAAAACTCTACAGTTCGTCAATGACCATAGTTACCGCCATGACATTTTTAATTGCCATCCACCTCAATTTTAAACTATGGGCTGTTTAGAATGTTGTGATGTCACGTAAACACAATCTATTGAACATCGGAACATCATGTCTGCTTCAGACAAGAAAGAAAGTATCTTCATCGACCTCTGAAGGTATTAAAGTAGTAGACATGGTAGGTCTAATGCATTTCCATGAGCATTGTTGCTGATGAATCATTACAACTTTAAAAATATATATATTACAAAAGTACATTATTGAAGACCGTTTCTCCTTGTTTTTATGAAAGGCAGATCAAGTAAAAGGATGAATGAGTCTCAGAAAAACAGGATAAGTCCTTCAGTTTGATCAGACATGACCGTTTCCCATTGAGTGCACCCCCTGTAGCACAGAACTGACTCTCCACTTATAAAGATAGCATAAAACGACATGGCTCATTCACTGTCCTATCTGTGCTACAGTCAGAATTTTAACCATTGTCCAGTGGTTCCATCTGGCTCTGATAGCCAATGCAATTCAGCCTCTTGCTTTTATTTCCTAAGAGCCTCACATTACTGAGACTGGTACATTTTTTAGTATGGCAGCTCCCGGTGGAGAGGAAATGGCACTCAGCATATCTTGGCGAATTGAAGCTTAGCGAAAATGGTGAAGGGAAAAATATAGATCAGTCTGTCCAAGTGTAGCTGGATTCAACCTAACCGGCAATATGGATCCAAGACCTGCGGCAAGCCTTTCTACAAGAAGAAATAGACATGTAACATATAACAGTTTCACAGGCCACACAACACATTTTATATACAGTATTAGCAATTCTAGTAATGCGACGCAGCTAAAGGTAGTCTTATATGGAGAGTATTGTATTTTCTTTGGTTGAGGGTCCACATTTATTGGCTCTGTTCGTCCATCTCGTCAAAATGAGCTGCTTTATGTGAAAGTAAAATAAATAAAAACGATTATTGAAGGATGCAGAGTTAAAAGAATCATTGCACAGCTTCCATTTTTTTTGTCATTTCTCAGACCACCGGGTGATCACTCAAGCTTGAATAACAGGAAGAATATCATCTAGGCATTCTCACGTCTAATCAAGGAAGAAACGGGCCATGGGTGAAAAGCTGATGAGTCAGAATTGTTTTAATAATAATAATTTGGGATCTTATTTAGCAAGAAATTAGTCCTGCTGTTTTTGAATCTAGTGACGAAGACGCTCCACCTCGACGCCGTGTATTTTTGGCTTGTTAACGCAGAGTGCTGTATTTTGTTCCTTGAGCTGTTGCAGAGGCTTGGCTGCACTATTATGCTTTATTGACACGGCAGTCCTTAGCGGCAGTGCCTGGTTGCATCCAATTAAAGTTTTCATTAACAGTAGATGCACATGCTGTAAAAGTGAATACACTATTTACTCGCTAACACGGACACTCAACATTTCTATTTTGCATTAATAACAAAACAGTGTTTAGACAATTTCTCACCCACTGCTGCTAATTGGGGCACTGTCAATGTTTGGAGTAAATTTGATAACTTATTCACTTCAATACCTGGGAGACAATTATAGTATTGTGCTACATTTGAAATAAAACTCTTCAATAGTTTTCATTAAGAGTGGTACAAACAGTCATGACTTGGGCGCTTTCCTGCCCAGACACCATTGTTGCATGCATCGACTGTATTGACTAGTTTTCTTCCACAAAACAGAAACAAACATCAGGAAATTGCACTGAAAATCCCTTTGAAATTTGAAGCCATAAATAACTATAGCCGGTGTAAAGATTTTGACATGTTATAGGGCAAAATGTCAGCTTTAAAAGACAGCATTTAATACCAGATGATACTTAATCAAAAGCCCTCAGAGATAAGAGATAGAGCCCTGTGTCGCTGCTCGCCTCCAGCTCAGAAAAACGAGCAGCGGCTGCTATCTCGCACTGCCATTGAGAGCTGTTGACAGTGATGGATCCTCACCTGCACCAATCCGTATTATCAACCAGGCCCAGCGCGCGCACACACACACACGCACGCACACACACACACACACACACACACACACACATGCACGCACACTGTATAAATCCCATTGTGCTCATCGAGAGGGAAAGAGTGTGCCAACAGTTGTTTCTGCAAAAACATCCTCTAAAGTTACACTGGCGAAGACAAGGACAAGGTGCCGAACTTTTTCATTGCACCATTGAGCAAGTCGACAAAAATATTGTTTTTATATCTATTATCAATGTCTTTTAGTATTTGTATTGGCAGTTGTGCACTTCACTGTAATATTGCAATAATTCCACTTGCAACAACATAACAACAGTATTATACACTTTCATGATTAGAATCTATATCGGGTCCTCTACTCTACTAAATATTGAAGCTCTGTGACACTAAGCGCATGTGTCATTAATTCTTGAGTGTTAACATTCATTTTTAATCTGTAAAATTAACCTTTCTGACTTAGCAAAAAGCTTTTATTTGGCTCGGGACTTTATTGAGGTAGTGCTTGATCGCTTAAATATATTCATAAGCCTGTCTTACACTGAGGTCAACATGATTTTTTTTTATGCACACTTGTCCGACACTCATAATTCTTTCATCTCCTGTTCGTTTTGGACAGTTTTATCTTTATAGCGTGTTGCTTCTTGCAGTTTTAACAAATACTGATAAGGGGCTGTTTCCCAGTACAATATATAGCCACGAGACAGCGTCATTGTTAGCGAATGGCCAATTGGCCTCATAGTTGTGGTGAATTAACCCTGGGTGAGGGGGGTAACGGTTATTGTGGGAGAGGGAAGAACAGTGAGATCACATTGTGCGGCCCATTTCATTTACAGTCCCCGTACACAGCCCAGATCAGTATCACACTGTCACACTGTAACATAAAGTCACATGATAGGGGCTGCACCAGGGCTGGCCGACACATACAGTCTGCAGAACATTCTACACATTTTATTAACACTTCTTATTTGTCCAGTTCTTACACATGGATCACTGACACGTTTCTGTTACTTAAACGGAATTTATCGCGCCATCTGGTCTTTTTTCCCCCTTTTTTTTATTTCACTCATGCGTTCTTGTTTTAAGAGCAGGGAGCAGCCACTACATTGGGTTGCGTGTTTTTTTTTGTTTTTTTTTTTTTACTTTTGTAAACAGTTGGCCAAGCTATTGCTGCAGCATATGCTACAAAAGCCCAACTGTGAGTGTCTGTTGTTATTATCATTATTTATTTATTCATTTGCTGGCCGCCCAAAGGTTCTACGGCCCACCTGGGAAACATCCCAACCCTCTCGATTACTCAGAACACCACTGGGTATAGGCCTGGTTGAGACTGGTCAAATGGTAGGAAGGAAGGAATAACTTTTTTTGTATAGCGCCGTTCACAGACATGGTCACAAAGCGCTTTACATGGGACGGTTATACATTCACTACATTCTCGGTGGTGGTAAACTACGTACTGTATGTAACTTCACACATCTGCGCCAACGGTCCCTCTGACCACCACCATACTTTCACACACACACACGTTCACACAATCTTGTACTTCTATCTTAGTGGGGACATTCATAGACATAATGTATTACCCAGACTGTAACCCTAAGGTTATGGGATCCCTAACCTTAATCCTAACCCTAATCTAAACCCAATTCTAACCCTAAACCTAAAACCACATCTTGACCCTCAAACAGTCCTTCAAATAAGTGAGGACCACCCAAAATGTCCTCACTTTACAAAAATGTCCTCACTCTGTTGGTTAAAAACTTCAAACTGGTCCTCACAATGTCGTAATTACAAGAACACACACAAACACACACTGTTAGGGGAAACCTACGCAGACACAAGGAGAACATGCAAACGCTGCCCAGAAAGGCACCGCCCAGGTGTGAATAGAACCAAGGACCTTCTTGCTAAGAGGCAGGTAGTGCAGGAACTCAAAGCACTCACCCATTCATACTCTCATACATACACCAGTGTACGCAGACACTGGAGGAAAGTTGGGTGAAGTGTCTTGCCCAAGGACACAACGACAGTGGGCACCTGCAGGAGCCGGATTTTTTTTATTTATTTTTATCAAGTTTATACTACAAGTTACACAAAGTCGAATTCTGCCTTATTTAAATTGCAGCATACCCCAAATGCTCTTCTTGACCAGAATGAATGGGTTTGAGGATACAGTGAAGCGGTCTATTTCATTTACAACCAAAGCACACAGCCCTGTTCCAGTCCAGCAGCTTCCTAACGCTTGTATTTTTCTTGGTTCGGAGTCTGGGGGCACAAAACCTACTATTTCTATAACTCACATGGATAAAGGAAGATTTGACATGCTGCTCTGCTACACCTTCATTGCACTGTCTGGATACTGGCCAGAGTCGTACAAATAATAAACTTAGTGCCACGGTAATCTAGTTGGAGAAAAAGCCCTCTGTATCCTAGCCGCCAATAACTGCAGCATCTTTTCTCTTTTAATCATCCATGCACTGTGTCTTCTCACTCGATCTACCTCTACCTTTAGGCACTGCTTAGATAGTCTTGATAAAGCTGTGGGATTATTGTTTTACAAGATCCGGCTGCAATAAGTCTTCACACCCAGTCTAGATTTAGTGCTAATCCTGCACAAATCAGTATGCAGACCCCAGACTTATCTGAGGAGCCGAAGTCACCTCAGGCTTAAATAGAACACTGACTTTAAATTGTCTAATATAGCTATGACATCTAGTCTTACTTTGGGTAGTTTTAAGACTTGCCATTAATCACAAGTTATATATGTTTTGCCGTTAAAGTCCTTTACTTTGCCTCTGAAGTTGGGCTTACACTGTGCAATCTTCAGGGTGATTTTGGCACAAATATAGATCACACAAAATGATAAAGTCGGGCCAATCTCCAGCTTCACCTTGCGCCTCTGCTGTGCACTGAACAGGGGGCTTCAAGCTGCCATTACTTTCTGAGAAGTTTGACATTTGTCATGAGCTGTGGGGGCCTCGTGCTGCGGTAGTATGTCCACAGAGGAAACACAGGAGGCACAGAGGTGAGTGAGAGCCCCAAACCAATGAGAATGTCTTTTCTTATCGTATCTAAACCCAAAAGTTAGCAAAAGTCTATTGGCTATTGACTCTAATTTAAGCGTGGCTACTTTTCTGTAGATTTTTATTTGCTGATAGGCCTTGCCAACTGTTTAATGCTAATGTTAAAGTGTTTGAACACGCTGTAAGATGAACTTAACGTTTTCCCAGTACCACCACATGCTGCGCAGGTCATGCCACTCGTACAGTGTGAGCAGGTCAGCCGTGCCTTATTACTAAGCACAGTGTCAGCACCTCCACCGTGGACTCAGGCTTAGAGATTCTTCTCATTTGTGCTTCAGTCACACAGTGTGAGATGCTGATTAATTTGGCACACTCGAAATCACGCTGAATATCTTAGTGTAAGCCCTGCTGAAGCATTATTTGCAATTTCCATTGAACAGCAATTTTCTCAGCAACTGACTGTTCACTTACAGAATTATGGTCATTGATTTGAACAACTGTGAGTTTCACCAAGCTGACAAGTGTCTGTTTTTGCTTGTGTGTTTTGAGAGCTTTCTTTTCAGGTGAACACGGATTGTTTTTGCTACACTATAACATCACACAAAGCCGACACGTGAGAAGTTTGTTCCACCTTTGTTTCACTACCCACTGTTACATCTGTTACCAAAACAGCCCTGGAGAACTACATGTTTTGTGATGAGCCTTTGACTTGACAACTAAATCCTTTTGTTATGTTTGTTTGTTTGTTTACTGGTTAGATAAATAATTCCTCTGGCTGGAAGAATGTAGAATTCCTTGTTTTGAAAGAGCCTACATACAGTGAATGCAATTTATTGTCTGTATATAATGAATGAAGTGCATTGTTTGAATAGGAATGCAGAAGTTAGTGACCAGCTTCCTACAACTTACTCTCAGCATCTCTAGAGAATACATAAAATGAGTATTCCTACACTAGCATGTCTCCTGTTCAGCTTTTGATACGGAGACCACGACTGAATCCGTGTTGTAGTTTTCGGGACTGGAACAGCAGTGGTTTTGAAATGACTGGTCCCACTGTCAGATGCCTTATTGATTTTTCAGCCTCGTCTCATATTTATTGTTTTTCTGTCCTTTAGAAGTATACCTTGATGTCACTGTGTAGCCAAGCTCAAGAAACAGTATAGCAGAAAATAGCTGTATTTGTAGCTATCATGTGAAATCAAAAGATTGCTAGAAGTAATGGATATAATGTAAAGGATCTGGTGTATTTTGCAAGTAGCAGCACATGGAATTATACGTTTATGATGCAATTACATTGGCAAATATATACTTTACATCCATCTTCTTCTACAGTGTTACAGTTTGCAATAGCCAGGTTTTAGATTTTTGGAACAGTGAGCGCATCAGTGGGTCAATCAGTGTAAAACAGCCGGTGCTCTTTAATGCAAGCAAAAAGAATCACTTACAAGAAGGAGAAAAAGAATTATGAGGCACCTAGACTAGAAAATGACTCAGAGAAAATGTACCATGAAACCTGAGTTGGGTGGGAATTTGGGTTGCCATTGATTTCTGGACAATTCTTGGTAAAATAGTTGGAAAATTGGCATCCAAGACTAAAACGCCTCCATTACCAAGTTCTGCGTCTTATTGCAATGCATATACAATAGAAGGAAAGAAAATCTTTGCATTAATAGCATTTAGGATACACGCCAAGTACTACATTAAACGTTTCCAAGTTAAAGTCAAATAAGAAATGAAAAACCTTTATATTAATTTGATTACAACGTGTCTTAAAATGAAAAAATATACATATAGGTATATACAGTCTTTACCAGGACAGACCTATTGTGGATTGTGCTCTTCTTTTTTCGTGCCTTGCCAGCTTTACTCCCATTTTTGTTTCGAAATGTAGTGCGATTGTGGGTGGTCTTTTAGCTGTGGTGGTGCCCCAGGGCTGGTCATAGGGTGCAGACCCGCTCCAAGCTGACAGATGGCAGAGTAGGTAGCAGTGTCGACCTGCGCTGGCCCTGAGCTCAATATGTTCACTACCAGCAACGCACTTTATCCATCATCTTGATCTGGATCTGCCCTTCACCACTGCCTTGTGCACACAGCAGACATGTGACTCGCCCACTGCACCGTGGCCAGGGCTCATGCCTCTGCCAGCAAACATTAGCGCTTTGCCGGCTTAATCTTGGGCTCTGATGATGGTTTAAGTAATCCCAGCCACTTATTGTTATTATTGTGGATTGTGATCAATAGAGCCAATCGCTAGTTCAAATCCAGATTATGGTGCCATTTTATGTGTTTTCTGACAAGAAAAGTTTAATTTCATCCAAACTAGGTAGAACATTTTACATTTGAACTAGATATCATTATTATATTTTATGATAACATCTTGGCACAGTATGTATCTACCGTATTGTAACAAAATCAATGCTTTATGGAGTTATATGCTTTTGGAAATATGTCTAGACACTCGCAAGTCTGTCGAGAGTCAGCATCTTTCCGTATGTAAATAGATTTGGCGATGATGAAACAGGAGCAATGTCTTGTAAGTTCTTGGATATTGAGAGTTCGTCTTCTGAGTAATACCGCGAATAATAATGGTCATGCAGGTCTTTTTCTATGGATTTGAACATGCTGTACATTCTCTGTAGCTTAAAGGGGGTAGATGCAAGTTAGTCATTTTATACTCACTACTGCCACCTCAGGTCATACCTGTAACTGCAGCTTCTATATTACGCTCATGCATGACGTACTTCTGACCCGAATTAACACCTTTTTGAGTGACAGTGCGGGATTTTAGAGGCAGTTGTGGTGAATAGGTCAGGGCTCATTCTACACCTTAGGACATTGTTGGAACATGTGCGTAGGGGGAGGATAATACACATGACGCACCTGCATTTGTGCACAGTTTAAGTGTGCGGGTAAGTGTGTACAATTCCCGGCTGAGTCACCAAGGCCATTACAGGTTCATGTATAGTTTGAAAATAAATGGATTGGTTCCGTGGCTGGGGTTTTCTGGCTCCGCATGTCAATTTCCCATTTAGTTTTCAAAAAATGAATGGGAAATTGACTTAAAATGAATGAGAATTTTACATTTCCTGTTTTACCCTCTCAAGGCATTGAACAGCTGAGTGTTCGAAGCTGACAGCATGAGATGGGGGAGTCCAGATTGTCTCTGTTTGGATGATGCAACGTACAGAATCCAAAGCCTTTCATTTATAAAACACAGAGATACCCATTGACAGATTCACAACATGTCTGTGCAGCATATTGAGGTTTCAAAGGACATTTGTTGTTTTAATTGAACTGAGTATTAGGACACCTGTTACATACGATAAAGACGGTTCCCACTTGAAGTCTGTACAAACATTGTGTGCGACAGACGAGCCGGCGCTATGGGCTTTTAAACTCTGATCAAGAGAGGACATTTTCTTCATGTAAGCCTGAGACATTTCAGATTGCACTGATTATGAAATGAAGTTTTGAACTGCAAAAACTGCTCATTATTTTCTCCGTTAAGAAGCTTCACTCATTCAATGCTTAGAAAGTTGCCAAGGTTAGTTTTTGAGCAATGTGCAGCCCCCAAAAACTTCATCTGTAGTCCTACATCTTCAAAGTTGCTAGACAATATCTCTGTGGACGTTTATGAACTTGTGAGGCATAAATGATAATTTGGCAAAAAAAAAGAAACACCAGATGTCCTTTCTGGTGAAGCTCTCTGTCTTTATTCAACAGTAAATATTGATAGCTTCATTTGAAGGGAGATCCCAAGGAGTTAATAGGAATTGAGTTGACTTCCTGACGGTCTGACGTAAAATATATTATTGACCTTATTTTGCGAGCCTTCGTTTTTCATCATTAAGTGTTAGACAGTGCTTGTCATGCATTCATTCTGAGTCAGTTCACTAGGACCAGATTCTGTAAAATCAAATCTAATGTGATGAAACAATGCATGAGATAGTGAAGAAGTGCCCCCAGTGATCTGGCCTCAATGATGTCACAGGCAGTCTATGAACACAGGATTGATATATTTAGCATTCCTTGCACTGTTTTCTATTGCTCACATTGTCTGAATGATATTTGCAGGCCTGGTGCATAGGGATCTGATTATGAGCGTACTCTGTGGGAGCTACACTCGCCCGGGCTGCTGTTGTAAGGGCAAAGCTGCTCTGCCTCTTTCCTCGTGTCATGTTTTTGCAAACGTTACACCTGGGAATTGGCCCAATGCATTCATCTCCGGCGTGATGGCATCTATATTAGGATGACAAATTTGCTGCTGTCTCCAGATGAGGGACTGGGACTACACGTCAAGACACAGGTAAAGTCAGAGAGACAGTGATTTGTGGCCGCGCTGAAGATCTCTTTCCCTTTTGCTCTTTGTTCTTCAAAACACACAAAGGCAGTTGTTTAGATTTGTCAACTATTTTTAGGATTTTGAAGGGAAAGAACATAAAAATGAAAAATTATACAGTCAAGAGAGTTATTCCTAAGAATACTTCCATTATAGTGCTACATTTTACAATTTATAGAAGGCTCTTCTTACAATCTGAATTCTATAACATGTTAGAAAGGTGTGCAGTACGGTGTGCATTTTAGGACATGCTCATCATTAAAATGAGATGCACATATTGTAGCCGACACTGGGAAAAATACAGTAAGGAGTATCGATTCCAAATATCTGATACCTGTTTTGGCTGTCACTGTTTTAAATGCACAACTTCCAACAACTAAATCTCAGTGCTGACATGCTGCACCTCATTTTGAAGCTCTGAAACTGGAGAGGTGACACTTGGTAAATTTCGTTTTGATCACCATGCAAAACTGCTAACAGCAGCATGCTAATGCTAGCGTCAACTAAACAAGGCTGGGTTAGGAACTACAGTAACTGGTTCACCTAAAGTAATGAAATAATATTGGCCACGCAGTGTTTGTGTCTGTAATTTACAGTAGGTTATGAAATGATGGTTAAAGAGTAACTGATACTGTATAAATATATTTGTATTGTACTAGTAGTAAAGATCATATGTAACCCAATGGCCTGTGTCATGTAACCAGGGATATTTAGTGTAGAAAGGCCAGTGATTCTTGTTTGATATTTTTCCATTACAGTGTATTAATAGAAAACCCTTTGATATGTAACATCTTGTTAAGATAAGACAAGGCTATTGAGCTCACAAATTAAGAAATGAGGACCATTCAGTTTTTCACTCAGAGCAAGCTGCTTTTTAGAAAGTGTCTTGGTATCGGTTGGTACTGGATATTGGTAGATAATCAAATCCCCAGTATCAGTAACGGTCTCAGAAGCAAAAAGCTGGATTAGTGCATCTCTAATTTAAATTATATACTGTAATCACATGCATCATTCTCACGGGCATTGGTGAGGTAAGTTCTGCTACCACAAGTGCCCCATGGGTTAGACTGACACCATCACACTTCAACATACACATTCATAAAGGTGACATTAGCAGATGCTTTGTTCCAACACGCAACATCTATTTTTGAGGAGAGTGGCGTACAAACTAAGTATCACTGTGTATAGAAACAGGGTTGTACAGGGTTATTTTATTGTTATTCTTACCCCCCTGCTTTTCCCCAGTGTATGAAATTCCTCTTGGGCAGTTCTTCGCTCTCAGGCCAGATTACTACCAAGCCACACAGCTCCAGATTCGATTTAAGATAACAAAAATATCAGTGCATCCGGAGGGGGAAAATGCTTCAGCGCCGACAGATTTCATTTATCTGAAGAAGTGTGAAAGAGAGGATAACTGGAAAAGGGACAAAGATCCAGCCATGTAATGCACTTGTGTCGAATAGTGTTTCTGCATAGGAATAGCTGCGCATAATGAGCCAACCCGAAAGAGTGGAGCGTAGGAGGTAGATGGAAGCTGATAGTGTCTTATGAATTCCGTATTAAGATTTTTATCATTGAGGGCATGTAGCTATAACAGAAAGACAAGCCTGCTCTTGTGTAATCTGATGCTAACTGGATGCGGCACCGCTAGAGGTGACTGCAGCTTTTGTTACGAATACACTGTGTTGATTAGAAATCCAAATAATAGCTTTTAAGAAATGATTAGTGGAGTGTTTTGGTTGTTAGATATAGTATAGTATAGTATATATATAGCCCTTTTCTATGCATTGTTGACATCTGCAAAATGACTCAATTCAAAATACTGTCATTCCACTTTTTCTTCTCGAGAATCCTTTATTTATTTGCCCATCTTGCGCAGCTAGATGTGACTTTATCATTAATTAGAAATCCTAATAGCAACTGTTCATAAATGATCACAGTGAGGAGTCTTGGGTCAGGAGTGAACTGAATTATCCACCAGTCGCCCGCTGTGACTCACTTACTGGCATGGCAATAATAATGTGACACAGACTGGGAAATCATGTCTGTGCCCACGCAGCTAGACAGGGAGCCCACTCACCTCGGTGGCGCTCCTCTATTGTCTGCGTATATGTTTGCTGCGAGCTGCGTCTCCGCCATGTGTTTTTCTAGAGAGAAGTGAGCCGAGCGGGTCCTGGGGGGAGATTTGAGAAGCATCTACAAAGTGGTGCAGCCGTGCCTTGAAGCCGCCATATTCAAAGCAGTTGTTGCTCTGCGCTTCGGGGAGTGAATGCAGAGAGTGTAAAGAGGGCACAGGCGCATTGTGTACATTTTGAAGCAGCGCTGTAATTACCTAACATCATCTTCTCACAGTACAGCGCACCTTTGCACCTCTACATGTCCCCCACAGGCTATGATGGTATACAGTGAAAGCCTACATTTCTGTAAGAACTATCCAGCTAACAATCAACATGAATGGGGATAGGTCCTTCTTTCTTTCATTTATATATTCTTTTTTTGCTTTCTTTCTTTTCATCCATGTCTATTTCTGAATGTACTGATTTACTTTTAAGCATTGATTTTCAAGTGGTTACCCTTTTTGACCCACAGTGACTTAAAGCAGTACTGAGTAGCCATAATAAATCGTATGGTTGATGTGATGATTGGGGGGGGGCTTTCATCTCATGCTTGCAACTTTCCCTGCTCCGACCCGGAGGTGCAATACACACTAATAGAATCACAAAGAAGAAGCTAACAGGCTAACGGGCAAAGCTAACTGTGGGCTAGCGCCACTTTAGCAGTATTTAGAGCCAAGTTTAAGCGACAAAGTTATCTCCATTGTGTAATTGAGTTGTGGCACAATGTTCATTATCCCTCTCTCCCTTTGTCTTTTCTGTCAGCGTAGTGTTTACTCTCACGGACAATTAATGGGTAAAAAAAACATGCTACAACAACAGCAGTGGCGCTTATGGCCTCTAGGGGCATGAGTTACTTAGTTCTGCTTTAAAGGCGCACTATGCAACTTTCTATGTAAGTAAAAAAGTAGATATTAGTGCGTATTTGACCTTTCAGTAACCTAATGGCAGCTTGGGTGGTTAGCGTAGCACCATCCAAGACGCTCCATGATCAATTGATTTAGGATTTCTGGTAGGTTTTCACTGCTAATTGAACCGTCTCCATGGCTTCGCATACATTTCATTCCGAAAACCAGAAATCTTATAAAAAAAACTTGAAATTAAGTTGATCCTTAAGCATCATAGGAGCCTCAGGGATGAAAAGTAAAGGCGTTGAGCTAACCACCCATACAGCCACTAGGTCAAATATGCGCTGATATCAACTATTTTTAAGTTTTTGCCCACCAACTGCAGGTCACCAGTTAAAACTCAGTGTACATTATAGTGTAAGGGCATGATGGTATGTAACAGTAACATTAAAACATACTTCTAGACATTGCTGGATGTTGCATTGGAAGACTACAATGCAACATTGTAATTCTGCTTTCCATGTAATAAACTGGGTTATGATCACAATTCCCCACGACATATTTCTGAACATCAGCCCTGAGCGGCTCGCTTCTTCCTCTGCCCCAATAACATGAGCCATAGTGTCCAAACTTACTTGTACTGTATATGTAGGCTTAGGTTCCTGCATGGTGGGGGTTTTCTTGTTCCGTGCTGTGGAAGTGATCCTCCCTGGGCAGCTCATCTGATCCCATGATGTGGTTTTGGCCCTGGGTGGAGCAGGTGTGACGCTGCCTCCTGCTCCTTGTTAGAGCCGCTCAGCCCTACAGGAAGATGTATGGCACAGACAAGAACATGCGGGTGCCAGGGGAGAGAGATCATGGAGGGCCTCGAAGCACTGTGTTTTTAATGACACTCTCATTCTCAGCCTTGGGGTCTAGTCACATACAACACCAGCTGCTTTTAAATAAAGAACAAGCTCACTCCCAACCGCAATGAAGCCTCACAAGGTAGACAGTAAAAAAAAAAAAGCTGTCTCGTTATTGGTGTAAGAAACTAAAGAGGGAGAGACAATAAACGCACCTGAGAAACACACGCTGCTTTACATTGAGAAGTGTTTTGTTGTGTGGCTTGAATAGGCTCTTATTGTCTATTGGATTTTCAGACATTCAGGTTAAATAGTCAGACAGCTGGATTTACCAAAGCACATACTCAGGTTGGTGACTTTGAATTTCAGTTAATTTTATTTGATCAGGGACAACGCACAAAAGACAAATTGAAGAGGTATCGTGTGCCAGGTTATAACAATGTTATTTTTAAAAGAAAAGGTTCAGAACATTTAAACAGAATACAAGGACACATTACTTCACTAACATCACAAAAGCACTTTACACTTCAAGAAAGTATAACTCACTCACAGTTTACACCGTTCATATCACAGTCATTCAGCGCATGTGTGCAGAATATCCCACGACATGGTGGACGGAGACGCACACTGAAATACCTGAGCGTCCAGGTTGGATAGAACTGTAATTCGGTTAATTCAGCCTGATGACTGAGTAACTTTTCACACCCTTTGCACTGTTGTTTGTGTCTCCACCCTCTTCAATATTTAATTTTCTCTCGCCAACCTAAGCTCGGAGGAAGTAATTTGGTTAATCAGGAAACATGGCTGTTTTGATTTATCGGACATGGTTAATGAATGCAATGATCTAAATTAATTATTTAAGCTGTCTTGACCTATGTAGGCATTGACAAAAGAGTGAATATATTCAGGTTTACTATTGCAGCAACACATCATCAGTACTAACCTGTCTCACGATGATCCTAACCCAGCTCACGTCTCCTATTAGTGGGTGAACAATCCAACACTTGGAATGTTTGGAAGTAACAAATACATGAGCAATATCATCACTGTGTCATTGTAATTGGTAAGATGAGTTTGCTTCCTGAATTACTTTATTAGGGTTAAGTCTTGCCTTTGTAAAAAGACGCTACACTGCAGATAGATACCGATTGCTGCCCGTTCTGCTTTCCCTTCCTCATAAATGGAGCACGTCTTACAGCATGAGCTCCATTACAGTTAAAAATACCTCTATTCACCCTCTTCTCTGCTTAGCGTCCATCACGGCTGCAGTCCCACCGTCCTGTCACCAGTGTCTTGTTTCACCACTAGATCTTTTGTCTTCACTTTGGCAGAGCAACCCTCGGACGCAAGATGTTTTCAGCACGATAAGCATCTTACATTGATATAAGCAAAATATACTGCTATTCTTACCAAAGCTGCGGCGGCGATAATGTTATTCTATTGTCTCGCAGCTAAAGTGTTGAGTGAGTGCGTGACGTTGATGGCTTGGCAGACCAGCGGTAGGGAGAGAGTGGGCGAAGGCCAGGCAATACGCACAAATTCAACTCAACGTCTCGGAGCCCACACGGTTTCATTATTCAGTGGGAATCTATTGAGCATCTGGGAGTAAATTATTCATCAACATCGACCTAGTTCCAGGGTGCTAACTTAGATACTTGGATGTCATCAGGCGCTGTGATAAGATGCTGCTGCTGCTGCTGCTGAGAGGGAGATCTAATGTCGGTAAACAAGGCTTGTATACATATCCCAATGAACTCTACTCACCATTTTGTTTTTGTGTAGGATGCGGGTTCTTAAACTGTGGACACGCTCTAGTTCTGGCAGAGCACAGAAGTCTTATGCAGTGCTCATCTAGGTTCAACTTCATCTTATTGATTACAAAATGTTAACTCTAACTTTGTTATATCCTAGTTTTGTAGCGTCTACAGCAGGGTTCCCCATCTAAATCAGCTCGAGGTCTGAAAAACTTTTCTTTTGTAACTTTCGATATTTGTCCACTAGGATCCGGATATATGAAGTTATTGCTCTTGAAAATGTTAAAACATGAGCACAGGTTGTCTATTTACAAAGCAGAACTGATTGATGAATCAAAAATGTTATTTCAATGTTATTCAAATTGTTTAGATCATTTTTAATTTAGGCTTTGAAATTAAGTATATGACAGAAGAATTTAAACTCTGTAACAAGTGAACATGATTATTACTTTCCCCATAATCATCCTTTGTACAGATTAGAAATCAAACCTGGAGAGCTACTTAAAACCTTTAGACCGGGTTAAGTGCTCCTGTAGTTGAGTTTAGAAATTAGCATGCTATTCACTTTAGTTCACATAAACAAACATGGCAGTGAGACCAAACTACAATTGATCAGTTAGACACCAGTGTTTTTGGGGTTATCAAGAAATATTTTTGAAGCATTTGGAAGAGGATCTATTTTATTTTCCCTTGTGTTAAAATAAAACAGTCTTCGCTGCTCCCTGCGAAGCCCCATGTTTTGTGGAGTATTAGTTCATGTTTAACGGAATAAAGGTTTGCATTTTATCCTATATGATAGGTGAAATGTTACATAGTATGGCTTTAATCCTAAATTAATCCCTAATTTTGTCCTTAATAGAAATGTAATTCTTATTTCAATCTATAAAATATTCTTCTTGGGAGAAAAATTCCGAGGCGTCAAAGTTTGCGTATAACTTTACACTCATTATAGGCTTGTGCATTTCATGCCTGCAAGTGTATGGGGTGCGGAGAGGGACAAAAGTAAGGATTGTTTCTTCTTTGTGCTGTACTTCTGCCTCCCACTAATGATGTGCTCCTACTACTGTCTAGGCTCAGGACCAACAAACTCCTCCCAATTACCCCAGGCTCATTCTGAGTTATCTGGACACACCACACCACAGCCGCTGCAGTGCCAGAAATAATGGCACTCAGACACCATCGTCTTTCTCCATTTTTTATATATTGTTTTTTTTTTTCTTTCCGCATGTAAATAGGCCACATATAAAACATCATAAGTGATTATTTGCGTTTTGATTTACCATAGATTTTACATTTCTTACAGTAGGACCCGCACAAGCAGTAGTGCAGTAGCTAGCTCACAATATTTTCACACTAATTTTAAATATTTCAAAATAGGCAGGCCAAACAGTCAAGTACACGTTGAAAGCACTAGGTTTAGCAGACTGTTTGACACAGTTTGTCTGAGATAGCAAATTCCTAAAAGCTCAACACCTCCACAATTATAACTAATGAATACATGTCCCCAGGTAATACCAGCCATGTGTGAACAAATGTCATGAAAAAAGTAATAGCTATTCTTCTTCTTTCTCTGTGCTGCAATACACTGTGCACCTGACTTCCAGCAGTGGCAACGAGTATCCGAATTATTCTTCACATTTAACTATAGATTCTGCAGCTGCACTTTAATGTATTTAATTATTTGATTGCATCTATTTTGTATTTAGAGATTAAATAGAACCTTTCCACATGATGAAGAGTGCAGCCTTAGTCGTTTTCTTTCTTTTTGGTTTATGAAGCTGACAAGGCCGTTGTGTCAGGGGTTGCAGCACCTATACTGTAGTCCAATAAAAGCATTTCTGCGCCTTGTGACAAGCTTAAGGCGCAAAAGGTGGAGGGGCTTCATCGCGCTGAACATATACCAGGACAACTGAGCAAATTAATTGAATGTTGATTGATTTATGGTGAATAAAATACAAAAAAAATGTCATAAGAAAAGTTACGGCAGCCTTGGCGTTAATGAAAAATAAAATGTCCAGCCGAGATGATGAGAGATACAATTTAAATTGTTTTAGCTGTAAACCATTTTAAAGCACTGTTCCCTCTTCAAACTACTAAACTACTACTACTGTACTTCCTTAATACAATTGCGTTGTTGATATACAAAACTGTCCTCAACATTTTTAAAGCTGATAATCCAACATTATATAGATTCTGAACCCAAGTGTGTTCACCCCGAAGCTGTAAACTGCATGTTAGATTATTAATAAGTTATTCCTTCAGCTGCCAGCAGGAAGAACCTATAGACAAGGTCTACACTAGGTGTAGTGCCTTTATATTTCTTTGTTATTCAATTCTTACAGCGACATCATTTCAATTAATAGAAATAGAAATATCAGTGTTGTTAAAGTCTGTTTAAGTCTATTTTAAGCCCCATGTGCATGATATGTCCACTGCAAAGAATATCGACTAGTTTTAATTTCCTTTTGTTCCTTGCACATTACCTAATTTCTGTATAGATTTACTAATAGGATATTTAATAAAGTGATATTTTATTCAACGCTTCTGTTATAGTCAACTCTGCACAAAACAAAAAATACTGTAGACCAAACAAGGGCTTGTGTGCACGGATAAAACAGAGAGAAGCCCAGAAAAACAGGGTGTTCTCAGTGGAATACATTAGCGGGACAACCGAGGCATGCTTCGGATAAACCCTTCACATGCCTTCGGTGTCCTCCCGACTTTCAGCTCGTCTCCAAAGAGGCGTGTTGTGTGCCAGGAAGCATTCATCAAATTAGAGCAGAGAGACAACACCGCGCGCGCCCTTCTTCCCCATAGAGACAGGTTATCACAGAGAAGGTGTCTGTGTCTCCCGAGCACAGGGCCTCAGCGCTGCAGTCTCCCCACGGAACCGCTCTCTCTCCCCCATCTAAGCCCCACAAGAGGGGGATGACTCAGTCAGAGGGGGTAGAAGGGGGGATTACACATTTTTGTGTTTTGGGGATGTTTTTTTTCCAGGACTGCAAATGTACCTCCTTTGAGTTCAAGACATATAAACTTTGCTATAAAAATACTGTTGAGAACAGTATAGTGCAAAGTCAAGGGTGCCCAAACGTCTTTTGTTAACGGGCCAAACTTAACACTGTTTTGCATATAGAGAAAGACCACACACAAAGCCATCTGTGATTAACGATCCCTGAATTATTATATGGACATAATGTTTTGCTGTAGGGTACCTTTCAATATGATTTTGAAAGGAACAGGGATTTTGTAGGCAATGAACAGGGATGTATTTCAAGGTGAACAGGGTCGCATTAAGGTGAAGGTTTGAAACAAGGACATGGAAAAGACAAAAGCCTATTTAAGTGTGTTTTTAATAACATTCACGTTAAGATCCGGCCTGGGACCAAAATGCCACACAGTTAGGTAGTCCCTTAAAAATTGTGCTAAATAATTGATATGTTGTGGCAAACCCTATTGGAATAAAAATAAATAAAAAAAATGGTTGCCTGTCAATCCACCGTGTCTGTTTTTTGGTGATGATGATGTAGGCACAGCCCAGAATTGTAATATTTTATACAATAACAGCAGTAACACAGGTGGTAGAGCGCGTCGGGCTTTAATCGAGATGTTGGTGGTTGCTGCAAGATGATGCTGTGTCGTTGGGCAAAACACTTCACCCACCTTTCAGTGTCTGCAGAGATTGGTGTACTGTGTGAATGAGAGTGAGAATGCATGAGTGTAAAGTGCGCCGTGTGCCTAATGTTGGTGGGAAAGCGCTGTATAAATAAAGACCATTTACAATGTCTGCCTACAGTTGAAATATGAATTGGATTTATTTTTTATTTTTTTCTATTATAATCCAACTATGGGGTCATTAGTTACTGTGCATCTTTTTTTTTTGGTTTCAAGCCTGCCCCTAAGTTAAAAAGAGATTGGTATTTCCAAAAAGTGAAATACCATTTTATGACGCAGCTGTATGAAGATTGATGAAGTATTTAAACAACATTGTGCTTTTTGGAAAACAGCCCGAGTGTTTTTTTTCCCGTATATATTTTATTCCCTGCTGTCTCCTCTGCTTTCCTCACTCAGTCCCATTGCAGTGTGCTGTGTGGAGCTGTGAGCAGGCCAGATAAATGAGCTATGCTGTGGGTTCACCATGGCTTCAGCACTTTACCACTGGATTAATGATGCTTTGCGAGCCCCAAGCCTTTGCTCTTAGCATTTTCCAAGTACCTCCATAAAATGAACTGCAGGTACATCATGTTTATACGCCTCTCTATCGGAGCATCTTTCCTGTGGACAAGATGTCTGCTGCATCACTAACTCCACTAGGCTAATGAACCCCTAAAAACAGACAGTATTTATGGAGAAAAACACAGAAAATGATTTTGCATTTCGGGGAAGAGCTTCTTTTAAGCCACATTTGAAGTAGAGCTATAATATTATAAATACTGTAATTATACTCCAATGTCCAACGCCCAGGTATAATTGTACTTTTCACAGCAACTTCAAACATTATGCATTTAATTAAAAGAAGCAAACAAAAAAATAAAGGAAAGGTCAGTCTATTTGAGGAAATCTAATGGTCCAATAGCCCAGTATAATCTATACTGTTTTTGTCGGACATTAAAATTGGACTGACTTTCTGACTAATCACGCGTTTTCACCAGTCACATTTGAAGTTTAGACAAAATGTCTTCCAAAAATGGGTTGTTTACCAAACATCTCAGCATTTTTGTGTCCTTTCTGGCTTTTCGGTCAACCTGCCTTTCAGTTCTCATCGCACAGGCTAAATTGCATGGTAAGCCCCGCACATATCCCACATTGAATTGTCACAGCTGAGGAAGAAGCCAGCAGTTGGAGGGGGACACCATGAATTGGTAATGTTATTGGATTTGAACCAGGTCATGACCACATCAAAATGTTGACCTACAAACTAATCCTGGGTGGCAGAGGCATATGGCAACACATGAATTCATTCTAGTGTTGATCCAAGCTTATAGTACCATAACACACTGAGATCCATTTAAAGATATACTAGAGGCATGATACTTTGAAAAGTTCACAGTGAGATTGAATGTGGAGTGGGAAAATCCAAACATATGAAAATATCTCCTGGCCAGGGCTTGCAATTTATTGCCATAGCTAAACAATCGATAAAAATTATATTTGCCACAACCTGTCGCAAAAACAATGAGATCGTCCATCTGACTGAGAATTTTTGCAAACAGAGCCATACTCTAAACAGCACAGCAACTGGTAAATTCAGTTTTAGTCATGATTTTCCTCTCATTTTACATTTATTTTGGTCAACAATTAGATGATAAAACAAATGGTTTACGACTTTTAGTAAAATTTAATGGAACGAACTATGTCGACATCAGTCAAATTACACAATAATGTTGTTGAAATTGCCTTATTAAAAGCAGTTATTGTTTGTCCCATTTGGTCTTTTTAGCTGTAACTTCTCGATACAAATGGCCAATGAGGACAGTCCAAATATATTCTTTCCTGACATTGACTGCAGACTCAATCATGTTGCTCTGTGATTTGCTTGGGCACAAGCCTCTGCCATGTTAACCCACAGGGACTTAACCTACATCTGGTACCTGCACCCCCCACCACTTCTGCTCCTCTGCACTCGCAAATAAAAGTGAAGGACAGAGATGAAGGGGGAGTGACGCTGTCTTGAGTGTGGTTGAGACAGGTATGGTTTGAGAGAGAGTGGCCGGTTGAGGGTGGGGTGGGGGGCTGAAGGGGTGGGGGGAACGGGCGCATATTGATTCCTTGGTTCCCGTATAGCTCTGCCCGTGAGTGCTTGGTGTCAAGATCTCCCGCCAGGAAAAACAAATCACGCCGCTCGAGTGATGGATGTGGCACTCCTGGATGGGCTCGCTTTTGCCATCTGGACGGCCAACACTCTATATCAGAACCGCGCTCTGCAAATTAAATCTACATTTGGACGCTTTCCCCAGCCCCCCATATACACGAGTGCACCGAAAACACACAGCCCCCGTACTCCGCCGCCGCAAAGTCCCCTAATGGCTTTGATCTATCATTTCCAGGTCTATTATGTAAAAGATGATGCGTGTTCTGAATGTCCAAATGATGTTACACTTGCAGCGGAATCGCATTATAAGCAGCCAAATGGATGTGCAGGCCAAGTGACATCAACTTTAATTCTCCTCTGATAAGTCGATGGTAATTCCACTTACAGATTTTTGTTAAGATGCGCAGCCAGAGAAGAAATGTGCAATGAAATTAACCTATAACCATCTTTATCAAATTAACCTCATGCCATACCTATTTATCTGTGCTTGTTTAGGAGGAATTCACATTACAATTTACTGTAAAGGCGCATGTCTAAAATAAAGATAAACTAAACTAAAGGTATTGTTTTGCAGGAAGTACATTCAGCAGAAAAGAGAGAGACCATACAAACATGTGACTAGTTTGTTTCGAAAGAGTTTTTATCAACATTATTGACACAAAACCTAAAGTAGAAATTTTCTATGTGCGCAAAGTGATATCCAACACAGAAGTTTCTGCTAAGACTTGGTCCCCTTGCTCTTTTGCCCCCCAAAAAAGGCATCTCCACTAAAAAGAATTGACCTTTAACGCAGGGCTGATCAAATGGCCCGAGGCGAGACTATCACAGGACAGTGCACTCTAATGTTTTACAGTGTATTTCAGCGCCTTGTTTGCCCTTTCCCATTCACATTCAAAGGTTCAAATAACGTGTGTTTGGCTCTACTCGATACTACGAGACATTACAAGAGATATCAAGCAGCGTAATATTCAAGTATTCTCTGAGAGTTTAGGCTATTTGAAGTTTTTATTATAATAACAAATCATTAGTAAAAGTTATTGTGCTGTCCCCAAGGTGGCTCTACAATAGTTAGGAAAATAATATATTGGCAGTGGTAAATATTTATTTATTCTTAAAATTGATTTGATTTTTCTGTCACATTTAAATGTATTTGATTAAACATTTAGCTCGGTATTTACTACAATTTGATTCACACTATGATACCAAAAGGATATAGGCCCATTAATTCTTGACGTAAAAATACTACTTAAACTTAACTACAGTATATGGCCATATTGCAGTTAACCTTTGCCACAGTGGCCTTTGTTTCCCATCTGCCGCGCTCACTCTCTGCTGCTTGTCCTCTAAATGTCAGGGGCGTTTGTGAAGGCTCTTAACAATCCCTTGAAGGGCGCTCCTCTGCCACACGCTGGGGCACAAATTGAGCATGCGACTTGACGATTTCTCTGTGAACTTTAGCCCAGCCTGTTCTTCAATAATCGGATCTTATTTCTGGGTGTTCTTGGACAATGACGGCAGCTGCTGTAGTTGACAGATAAAGCTCTTTCTCTTTAGCCTGACCCAATGGAAACAGCATCCCCCCCCCCCATAAAAAAAATAAACACACACACGTACACCTGGTGGTGTAGCCGCTGTAGCCACAACTGCCAATCTGTGCCAATCCTATGTCCCACCCAAATTTCCAAAGTCAATGGCAGTATAGCTGGGATTAGACCATCTTCCTTTGTGTTTCTGGGTGAACATTGATGTAAATAAACTGAATGTGTGTTAACCACTGGGCAATGATAGTGCTTCTCTTTGGTCCTCATGGCAGGAAGCTGACATTCCTGCAATACCACCCTCTAGTGGCCATGGGTGACTCCAAAATAAACTTTTTTAAACGGAAACCAATGGAGACTATACTCCACTTAAAAGCCTGGCTCCAGAGAGTTTTCTTTTTTCTAAAAATCGCTGTAACAACTCAGGGAAGGTTTTTTTTTTTTTTACCACACCTTATTTGTTATGTGGAATTAAAAGTTTAAGCCAGGGACTTTGATTGACAGGCCCTGGAGAACAGTGGAGGCTTGTAGCTGATCTAACCATGCCGTGAGTGGGGAGCTTCCTGCCTTATTGCTCTTTTTAAGAACATGTTCTTGAATGGCTACCATCTATGTCCTGTATATAACCACTTGGGTGTTAACAGGTATGGTGTGTACCGACACACTGTCGAGAACTCTGATGTAGCCTACATCAGAGTTGTCAATATTACTGGATGACAGTGTATATGCCATTTGAATGAAGAATTTAATGTTTCTTTGTGCTGCTGTTTTGCAGACGACAGACGACCTGTTGGTGGCGTCCGCCGAGTGTCCCAGTGATGATGAGGACATTGATCCATGTGAGCCGAGCTCAGGTGGGTTAGGTTAGTCATCCTTTTATTCTACTTCTGTGTTTCATTGTTCTGTTCGTCATCTCACCTGCACCACAGTCTGCTACACAGTCTGCTGCACTGCCAATAATGCACACTGCATCACACTGCTCTGCACTTCTCTCAACACTCAATAACATGTACTTTTATTTGATTTATCAAATAATAGAGGCAGCTGATGCAGGAAGATAAGACCGCTCAAGTGTATTTATTCATTAAAGTTGCTTTAGGTCAGCAAGAGCAAACCCTTACTGTTTTATTAATGATTCAAAACTCTAAATTATCCAGAAGTAAGCTCACATAGACCACCACCATTAATTACCCCAGAGACACGGTCTTTTAAAAATGCCATAAATCCGAATTTATTTGTTAAATAAATTGGTTCAACTTTAGATGTTTTTATTACCATATTTTGTATCTATTTATTTTTACATGCACCATTTTGACTTACCCATTATTTTCCTCAGAGTGTTGGTCTATCTAATAAAGTAGATCTACATCTGTCATTTAGTTAATCATGTGGTTCCATTAATAGAAACCGATGTGGAGAGTGCAGTAATTATCACATAAGCATGACTCCGGCGCATGGTGTCAGGCAGACAAACCTGTGAGGCTGCATCCTACACCACAGAGCACGGCTCCTTAATTAACTTCTTTTGCAAACAATAGTGGCTGCGTGAGGCTCTCCTCTGAGGCCTGGGCTATAGAGCACATGTCGGGGCCTTTTGTTCATCAAAAGGCCTTTGAACCGTTGCTGGGCTCTGATACATTTGAATAATAATATGAACTGAATTGTGAATTATGTTGATTATGAAAAGTCACTTTTGGCACATTGTCTCAGATGAACCTCGACTTTCTGTTTCATGATGATCCCGGTTAGGCCTGTGTATTGGCAAGAACAACAAATCCATTACAATGCATGTCATAATACTCTAGCTACTTTATTGTATTTTTGAATAACCTCCCATAAATACAATGACAGAATAGAAAAGAATATATATTTATACATAATAGAAACATCACCAGTCAATATAAATATTGCATGATGTATTTCTTTGCTCTCGCCCAGACCTTTGTTTCGTTCTTGGTGGAAGTCCACTGAAGTTTCACCCATGCAGGAGGCTGTGAGTAGACAGACTTCCAAATGTGTTCTGGAGTGATGAGGAGCACAGAACAATTAAGTCCAGACCCAAGGCCCCACTCCTTATAGACGGGCAATCGATCAGAGTGCGGTCATAAAGCTTGGCTAAATTAATGTCTGGCCCACAGCTAACACTATCAACTTCCACGGCTTCCGTTTCCTCCAGCTCCTGTTAGCCACTGTTCTTCCTACAAATGTGATGTGCAGTACTTAGAACAAATCTTTCATTCTTCATTCAAAAAGATGTGCCAGGCAGGAAATATGGTGTAAAACCGGTGTCAGTGTAGTAAACAGGCCACGGCCCCACAGAAACAAGTTCGTATTTAAGTTCTTGGACATGTTGAAATTGAATCTTCATTCCAAAACAAAGAAATCTAATCACAATTGCATGTATTATTTTTGTCTAATTTGGCACCTTTTACTACTGAAGCCCTCATTACCATTACTGTACTTCCATTGCACATCTGCTACCTCAAATACACAAGAGATGACTACAACACCAGCCGCTCGCTTTATGATATTTTTATGACAAGGGCATCTGCCAAAACATGAGCCGTGAACTGTGCGACGCTTGGGGAGGCACTTTCCCTGAGAGGAGCATCCCTGTCCTTCTGCGCTGTCTGAAGGGGATTTGACACCAGACTGTGGGCTCCGGGGTGGCAGCTGTCTAACACCACGCGCTGATTAATATCTACATTCACAACAATTCACACTCTCCGCCAGGCACATCTCCGTATCTCCTCCGTCATCGCGCTCTACATCACCGAGGACTGTCCCCGATAACTTTCTCAGGTTTCCGTCCTATTGTCTTTATCGACATCATGAATGGATCCGTTTCTTTCCAATGCTGCGTATCAAAACGGAACATTTCTTTTGAAGGTTAGGAACAGGTTAGGAACAATGTATTTTTCTCATTTTACTTTTCGTAGTCCCTCTGGGGGTAATACAAGTGTTGATGGGATGATTGGGGGGTCTTCCATCTCCCCCTAGAGTCTCTGGCCAGAAAACCACACTTGCAGCTTTTCCTGCTGCGACCTGGAGGCCCCAATACACACTAATGAAATTACGAAGAAGCTAACAGGCTAACGGGCAAAGCTAACTGTGGGCTAGCTTTAACTTTAACAGTATTTACAGCCAAGGTCGAGTGACAAAAAATTATCCCCATTGTGTAATTGGGTTGCGGAACAATATTCCTCTCTCCCTTTGTCTTTTCTGTCAGCGTAGTTTTACTCTCATGGACAATTAAAGGTATAGCGGAGGATGTTCTATTTCCGGGTGGATCATCAAGACGATTGGTCCTCCTAATTGTCAATTGGTGATATGCCTACGTAAGGTCGTCGTGCGTGCTCGCTCCTTGTTAATTTCTGCGCATGCGCACTTTCAAGCCTATGTGAGTTACGCCATTCATTGCTGCTCGCAGAACGCACCGAGTCATTTGAAAATGGCAGAGGGTCGCAAGAGAAAAAGTGTCTTCAAAGTGTATGAGAAGAAGAGAAAGGCTTCAGAAGAGAGAAACAAGACCAGAGTGTTTTTGGGAGATCCTTCCTCCTCGGAGGCAGGTAGAGCGTTGCGCATGCGCATTTTTTTTTAAAAGTGGAGAGGGCGGTTCTTTCCTAAAATTCGGGAAAATCCTCCTGTATACCTTTAATGACAAAAAAAAAACACAAACAGATGAAAAAAATCACTGTCATTAAAAATAAGTTTTCACAATCGTCCCATTTAAGTCATTATCAATGTTTTTTTTAATATGTGGACAGCAACAACTCAGGTCATACAGCAACGCCCAAAAAATGCTTTTATTATAAAACAATGTGATCATACAAATTTAGATTCATAGCAATGAGGGAGGCACACTGCCTGAAATGTTACCCTGTTTTTTCCGATTAATTTTTTCTACTCATGCGGCCACTCCTCTTCCATTGTGTGGTGAGCCAAGAGCAGCTACATTAAAGTCAACCTACTAGAGCTAATGGATGATACATATTGCAAGTGTATTTTGCTTTTCTGTCTTATTCATCTCATTTGTTTCTTACTCGACTCTCCCGCCATTGTTAGAACCCATTTAGTGTCTTACGTTTTTCACTGGCTTAGTATTATTGTGCAGCTCCGTCTGTGTTTGGCTGAACCCATAACCCTTCATGTCAGCGTCCAAATAATCCCCTGAGGTCTCGCTATTACAGCGGCCCAAGGTCATGCCTGGATAACCCCTATACATCACACTGCCCGGTCCCTATCAGCCGCTGAGTGACATCTATCTGCCAAACTCACTTATTGCTTTACATTATTCCTCTTACCTCCAGAAACCATAGGGCAGGAGCGCGACCAGACCGGCTTATCGCCCCATAGGACTAAGATTAGATCACACTGCAGTAAATTGAATCCACTCCTTGGTTTAGGACGCCGCTGGAGATGCACATAGCCCCTGATGCTGTAAGACATAATCGGTAATGGCAGACGGTGTGCACAAAGACAATAGGAAACCTCCACTGTTTGAATATAGCTGTGAAGAAAGTCACTGGACAGCATTAATGTACCTGCTGAAGTGTGTGCGATCTCACCTTTAACTACATCGAAGGTGTTAAAAGTCCCATATATCTTTATAACTTACTGTAAATATAATGGCTTTCTGCTTGCAGTTGTCTGGCTCGTGCTTTTTAAATTAGCCAGTATACATTATGTGTATCTGAAAAGTATATGAAATTGATTGAAAAAATCAGGTGTTGTCCTATATGTCTAATCAATGTGCATTACTGGACAGGTTGGGCAAACACATGCAGCCCATTTAGCGTTTTAATCCTACCTGCAAAGCAATTAAGCCTGAAAATAACCTCTAAGCCTACGCCAAACCTACCCCTTTTACAGTCAATTTGTTAATTACATTTGTTTTTCAATTCCAGAAGCTGTTAATGGCCTCTTGGCAAATGTACAAACCCAATGTGGGACTGGTTGTGTTGGTGCCTGGAATGGAATAACATAACTCGCTGCAACAAGCGAGGGAGTGGTTGAATATTAGGCAGTTCATCAACCCCAAGATTCTGACATTCAGTCGAGGTATACCTGACCATTAACCTAGCTCAAGATCTGGTGATTGATCCCCCTCCCCTGGACCGAAAAGTCACCCACTGCTAAAGTCACCCACTGCTCCTAAGAGGTCCAAGCGTCGGTGAAGGATGGAGCTTATGCAGAGGACAAATGTGTCCACTGGTACGAGAAAGCAAACTTTGAAATACCATATTCTGACAAGCGTTGTCTCGTGCACTTGAGAACACATCATCACAGTAACATGGTTAAGAGCAGGTTGAAGCTCATAATATGTACTGACTCCTACATCCTAGTTTTGACCATGTTCTCATCAAAAAGTGATTTCCTGAAAATTATTAGGTTATTTACTGCATACATAGCTGAGAGAAAAGTGAATATACGACCGCAAATGTTAAAAGCTCCTCCTAAATGACCCACTATTACCTTCCTCTCGTATCAAGTGCTGACCAATCAGCTGGGAAAAATACCGGTGATGGCTTTGGTGTGAGAAAATAGTCATCTGAAATATGACTGGTGCTGATTACCAAGTAGTGCGCGGGGCGTTCTGAGGCTGATGTTAATGGAGCAGGTTGGTGCAGCGCTGCATGGGGTCAGTTGGACCTCATTTCTCGAGTCTCGCGTGGGAGCGCGATGGAGGGCAGCGCTCGCACACTGACCCGGATCAAGGTCACATGCGGCAAGTGCCTTTGAAGTCTGTCATTGGTATGGGGGCTGCCGTGTCGCTCCGTGCGCCTGATTCCACATGTCGGGGTGAGTTAGGACTTGCTTTAGAGACACAGAAATGTGTGTCCAACATGAAAATAGCCCATTTGTTTATGAGGCCGCATCAGTGTTTCTGCCAAGTTTGGAGAAATGAATGGGGTCGTGTTAGAAAGGGCCTTGCATGTACCACCAATGTCATGTTAATATTAAAATACTTTACAGTAGACAGTGAAGTTTGAAATATGAATATCTAGTGGTGGTGATTTGATGATAAAAGTAACTGCATTCATTCTCCATCTCTAACTAGAAAAAGCAAAAGAAGATAAATGGATGTACCCTGCGTTCCAAGTTATTATGCAAATGACATTTTTCTAAGATTTTCTAAATTGTCAACTCAAATGAGAGTCAGCATAATTTTTAAGTCTTTAACTGGTAGAGGATCATTTAAAAGTGGTGGAAAAAATTTCCTAGTGATAACAGTATTTTTTTCAAAAATAAATATACTAAAAACCTCAAAATCCACTGTTCCAAGTTATTATGCAACTCATCGTTTCAATACATTTTAAAGCTCGTAATTAACTGAAAATGCTCATTTGTTGTATTTGTAGCATTAGGAGGTCATATTTACTGAAATCAAAAGCTATTTCAATCAAAAAAATATTAACAGGTCAAGTTATATTTTACCATAGGAGCCCTTCTTTGAGCAGCTTCAAAATTCTTAAATCCATTAAACTTGTGAGTTTTTGGACAGTTTCTGCTTGGATTTCTTTGCAGGATGTTAGAATAGCCTCCCAGAGCTGCCGTTTGGATGAAAACTGCCTCCCACCCTCATAGAAGTTTTTTTTGTTGAGGCTCCAAAGGTTCTCAATAGGGTTGAAGTCAGGGTAGGAGGGGGTCCACATCATGAGTTTCTCTCCTTTTATGCCCATAGCAGCCAGTGATGCAGAGGTATTCTTTGCAGTATGATATGGTGCATTGTCATGCATGAAGAGGATTTTGTTAGGGAAAGCACGGCTCTTCTTTTTGTAGCATAGAAGACAGTGGTCAGTCAGAAACTCCACATATTTTTCAAAGGTCATTTTCACACCTTCAGGGATCCTAAAAGGGCCTAAAGGGGCCGACCAGCTCTCTCCCCATGATTCTGGCCCAAAACATAACTCCGCCACCTCTTTACTGACGTCACAGCCTTGTTGGGACATTGTGGTCATTCACCAATCATTCACTACTCCATTGAGTTAACCATCCAGGGTTACACGGCGCTCATCAGTGAACAAGACTGTTTGAAAATGAGTCCTCATGTATTTCTGAGCCACTGCAGCCGTTTCTGTTCATCAGCTTCAATTAACCGTTTAGGGGAGGCCCGGATAGAAGGTTTATGCACAACTGCAGCCTCTGGAGGGTCCTACACCTTGATGTTTGGGGGACTCCAGAGGCACCAGCAGCTTCAAATACCTGCATGCTGCTTTGTAGCATCTGTTCTCATAATCTGATGTGTTTGTCTGGCAGAAACCGTCCATATTGTGCCTTTATCGGCACAAAACGGAATGTGCTCTGAATCATCCACAAATCTCTTATCTGTATGATGATTAAGCTTAATCTTTCGTGAAATATCGAAGGTTTTCATAACTAGACCAAGGCATTCAACTATTTCACACTTTTCCTCAGCAGAAAGTCCCTTTTTCTTTCCCATATTGCTTGAAAATGATGATCTGCATAATAAAGTGGAACACCCTTTTTCAGTAGTTTTTCCCTTAACTGGGCTTAACCTGACAACTAATAATCCCAGGTCTCTGAGATTTATGTCAGTGATTCATAGAGCCCCAAGACACGATACCATCCATGAGTTTCATTATTATTGTTTTTTTTTTTACCTTTTAGACACAAAAATCCAATTTGCATAATAATTTGGAACGCAGTGTATAGCTTTTTCAAACCCACTTGAATCTGATATTGTCACCTTCATTGTGTGTGTTTTTTCCCCCTTCCTAACCCACAGCTCGCAGAGGTCCCATAATATCATCTAACATAGCCCAGGAAGCTGTGACAGGATGTTTGTCTTTTACATGTTTACATGCCGACTTTTCCTCCATCATTAAATATGCAACACACAGTCATATGAAATCTGATTTGTCTGGGATCTGCCTCTCACACGCACCGGCAGCAGCAGCGTAGTCCCATAGAGAGCTACAGCATCTAAACATTTCGCAAAATAATCCCCCGCTTTATTCCTGACTGCGCGCACGGCCCTCGACTGTGGATCGCCCATAGGCAGGTTAAGGTTAATCATCTCCAGTTTCCTCCTGCCTCTCTCCTCTGTCCTCAAGCACTGACATTAGCGGCCAGTAATGTGTTTGACATTTGTTTTAATAGACTTAATTTATGGGCGGGGAAACAGTACAAAAAGTAAACCAATGAATCACGCAGCAAATGGAGGTGGCGTCTAACCCGATGGCGAGGGACCCAGGGGAATAAAAAATGAGCGTAAATTATTGTTTTAAAACTAGATGTGAGAGTAATGAAATATTAAGAGCACAGTGCCAGCTTAAGAGGTCACTGCCCACGTTTAATAGGTTATTCAATCATACGCAGCTGGAAGTCACCGAGAGCCTATTTCTGCTTTTCTCAACCACAGGAGCAGAGAGCATGCACCAGCACACAGCCAATATCTGGGACTAAGAAAGAAATACCCCACTCAAGATTGGCGGCCATTGAATGTGATCAGAGCCCCCGTCAATCATGAATTTGCAGCATACTTTTGACCTTGACATATTTGCTCGAAAAACAAATTATGGGAAGAATGGTCGGAGCTCTGCATTGTAAGCTTTCTCACTAAGGATTATTCATCAAGGTTTTTCTCCGACATCCGATTTTAAATAAAGTGCGCTCTTAGAGAAAACAGGATTTCACACTCTCTGTCACAGGCTCACTTCACTGATCCTTCCATATTTCTATTTTCAATTATTTTTATTTTCCGACCACACATCACATGGCACACTGACAGTGACGATAACCCAGTGTGTCTGTGTGGAGACTAAGTAGGGCATGAAATATTTCGCTTTTCTAAAAACAGAAAATGGCAGGCTGCCATAGGTCACTGCTGTTAATTATGTGAAAAAGATACAATTGGAGTGTGCAGTGCACAAATGGTGCAAATCTCATAATAGCTTATTATTTTATTCAGTTAAAGGAATAGGCCATCGTTTTTACATACTGAGATATGTTCTTAACTGAGCTTAGATGTGTTTATATGCTGTCTGATCTTTGTGCGTGGAAGAGCTTGGTTTGTTTCTAACTTCACCTCGTTTGGAGCTATAGGAATATACTGGGAGAGGCCAAATGTTTACAACATCTTTGGTCATTTTGCGTGACTGAGGGCACACAGTTCTTCCATACTATTATATGTTCTTACCTGAGCTTAGACAAGTTTATACGTAGACCTGTCTGGTCTTTGTGCATGCCCGTGGAAGAGCGGGGTAGGTTCCAACTTCACACCCTGTTTGGAGCTATTGGAATACATTGGGAGAGGCCAAATGCTAACAACATCTTTGGTCAGACAGGTACGTATTAGCTCGTCTAAGCTCAGGTAAGAACATATCTCAGTATGGAAAAACGGACACAATTTTTAATTTATACATACATCAGTTTACTATTCCATCGACCAGGGTTCTCAAGTGATGGGTCGAGATCCAAAGGTGGGTCAAGGGACACAATTATTATTGATAAACTGAATCGTGAATCACTAGACCTCTGAAATAGTGTATTTTGATATTATATAGGATCAAAATCAAAATAATTCTATTAATATGTCTATTAATATGTTTATGTAGCGTGTCCTGAGGTTGCACCAGTTCAGAACCTCTATGGGCCTTACAAAGATTAACATCCAGTTCGTCATTCTGTCAAAACATCAGAGCCCCTTCTGTCATTAATTAAATGAGATAGAACAGTAAGTGAAAGCCAATGTACCTGGGAAGAGCCCTCTGGAACAGGGCGGACATGCTTATCTCTTCTTTTGTAGCTTCAAAGTAAAACTTTAACACAAAGAATAAACGGGTCTGATATCATTATAAAGGATCCATGGCCCTTTACACAAGATGAACTTCCGACTCGTGGCAATACGCTCTTTCTTTTATCCTCCATTTTTAGCAGATCCCCCTGGGCCAAAGCTGAAACAGTACCATACTTCTCACTGCACTAAATCAAACACCTTTTACAGAGTCCGCACCAGGAGTTGATTTCATGCTCACTCAGCCTTCGGTTCATCATCATGTCCCATCAGAGAGGGCACAGAGCCGCTACACACATGTGCTCTGTCATCTCCTGTACAGGGGGATGCATCACCGAGACACTCTGATAATTAAAGACGGAGCAAGCTTTAATACGTGTTTGATCTGGGATTGGGAGCACGCACTGACCTGTCTGCAGTCTGATCCATGGTTCAGGGAGGCCACTGACAGTCGTGAATATAAAAGCTGCCAATGTGCCCGGGAGAATAAATAACACTAATCTGGCCGAACGGTAAAGTGTGAATGAATAACAACCGAAAAACAATGATGACTTTGGCTTTCATTCACTCATTTTGACAAGGATATAGACACACTGAGTACACTTACTGGAGATTTTATGAATATTTGAGTTTTCTTTTTTAGGTGGGTAGGCCAAATGGCATTATAGTTATTATATAAAGTAGTTGTAGTTATTGTGCACAGTGTACAGTTGTTATTGTTGATTTCAAGTTGTGAATTTGCATACTAAAGTACTAAATGCTGTCTAAAAATTGCCGCAGGGTGTCACAAATCAATGAAAAAGTGAGTTACAGCAATTGCCAAATCATTATGCAAATCACGGCACTTTAGAAAGGATGGGATTAAGTTGTAAGAAAAGAAACCTATAAAGGCGAAAAGTGTGTTATGAAAGTACTTTACCTTGAATGCTGAGTATGAGTGCAGTAATCCACTTCATCTCAAGCACACACACTGTGCACCTTAATGTTACAGCCTCTCTCCGTCACCTCTGGGCTAAATATAGTGTCATCTCTTCTTTTGCTTGTCACAATGCATCATTCATGCTCTCGCCGCTCCAGTATTTGACCCGTTACCACCGGCGGCTAATGAGAGGTGCAACCCACTCTGTCCGCTTAATATCTCCTTAGTGCTCCGGGTTGCTCCATTACCTCCTAACAAGAACCCCGCACCTGAAGTTACCCACTATGCCTCGCTCTCTGCTTCCCTTCATCCGTGGCCCCGTCAACCTGCGCGTCGCCCCGTTACAAATTACAAAACAAATGAACCCTCTCGCCGCAGACAAATGAGGAAAAATTGTCTTTGAAGAGCACCATTTATTCAAATCCTGCCTGTCAGGCGGAAGATCTGCGATCCCATTTCTCTGTACGCGGTGCAGAAGGAGCTGGGCACAAAAGAAGGGCAATCGCGCTGGACATTTTGTGGCTATATAAATGACAAGTTTCATTGCAGCAGAGCTAATATCGGAGGGGAGCTGATGTGGTCCGTACTGGAGAGATGGCCTGGGTGGAATTAGGAGAAAAATGCTCCTCTGTGCATTACATTGCTCCACAATATTGCCGTCTTTAGTGTCTCTCTCCGGATAGCGGCAGGTAATTCAAGACAGCTCCATTCCCTTTGCTAACATTTATAGATCAAAGACACTCACTGCAGCAGCAATATGCCCCTTTTGTTTTCCTTTGATATCTCCGCTATTATCATTGTAAAGTAAATGATTTGTGACTAAATGAAACACTAACTGCTGTCCTTGCGGATAGAGCAGCCAGGACTTTATGATGCCCCGGATGCGATACCGTAATCCAAGTCTGCGATGAGATGGGGGGGACATAATTATTTCGGGCAGCGTTAAAACATCCTTCAAAAGTTAACCCCCCCCCTCTTCGTGCTCCTATAGCACCATCTCTTCAAAAGTGCCCCCCTGCTACGCTGCCATGAAGCTAGGCGCCACTTTAAGGTCATTTTCCCTGTGTCTAATTTTACCCTTGGGTGCACTCGAGTGGAGCGTATAGCGCAGCCATCATTTTAAACACTTGTTTCAGGCGCTATTTCTTCTCCAGTTTATGTCCCTTCATTCAGAGGTGATGGAGTGCTAATGAACAGACAGGCGGATGTGTTTTGGCTGGGGTCTTGTGAGCGCCTCCAAAGGGATAGCACATAACTTTCTTTCAGTCAAAGCAGCGAATAAACAGGCTCAGGGTTCAGTTCAAAGTGCTATAAACATTAGTAGGTTGGTTTCATAATGGATGTTCATTTGCTCATCAGAAAGTGATAAAGTGTATTTCTGCCTTTGCTATTAAAGTGTTGTCTATTCCAGTACAGTGTGAAGGTTGGTGGTTTGACTCCCGTTCTCCCTAAAACATCCCTAAACACTTCTCTCACCACAGTATCTGTCTTTGTGTTGAACGTGGGCTTGGTCATTGTGGTTGTTGAGAAGGGATTTCCCCAAACACGTTCATTCTACGATGACTCTGTGCTTGATGAGTCACATTTTAGATGCATTGCTGAACAGCAATCTGAAAACATCTAGACAAATGTAGGTATGAAGAAGATGAAAGAAGATGAAGAAGATGAAACTGAAGTATTTTTTTTTTTCTGTGTAGTCGCATGTGTCTTTGGACCAAAAGTAGGTCTCTGCCATTTCTGTTACGTAAAGCTTCTCATGCTGTCAGAAAGGTTGCAGACCCGTGTTGTAAAGGAAGCCATGTCTTTGTCAAAATGTCCCAGTCTCCTGTTATTACAATGCTTACGTTTTCTGTTTTTTTATGGACCGATCTATTGAATTAAGCAACGGCCTTTTTCCACAACTTGACTCAGACCCCGTGGCTGCTTTGACAAATGTAATGGCAGATCTGGCATGCTCTTTGAACTTTTCGAACTGCCCACTGCTCCTCACACTCCAATGCAAAATGCAGTGCAACTTCTCTTTACCCAATTGAACTTTTCTTTTTTGGGGCTGTCAAAGTGGAGTTGGGAGTTGATTGAGGGGGTCCCACTGACATGCCTGGCAGTGTGAATGTCGCCTGGTGAGAGCTAATCAACAGATACAGGCAAAGGGAAAATAACAAAGGCCAGAGATGGAGGTGTCAGCTCTCAGAGAAAGAACAGTGCACCATGAGTCAGTCTGAGGCCTGTCGTCTGCTGCTGCTGCTGCTGCTGCTGCTGCTGCTGCTGCTGCTGCTGCTGCAGCCGCTGTCTTTGCCAGCAAAATCTAATGCAATATCCACAAGCTCTATAAATAATAATTGAAATTAAAGTAAAAAAAAAAAAACATAGTAACTTGTTTACATTAATAATTCCTTTTCGTAGTCCCTCTGGGGGTAATACAAGTGTTGATGGGATGATTGGGGGGTCTTTCAACTCCCCCTGGTGTCTCTGGCCAGAAAAACTCCGGGTCGGAGGCGCAATACAAACAAATGGAATCACAAAGAAGAAGCTAGCAGGCCAATGGGCAAAGCTAATTGCGGGCTAGCACCACTTTAGCAGTATTTACAGCCAAGTTTGAGTGAAAAAAAATGATCTCCAAAAAAATTATCTCCACTCAATGACTCAACTTGTGTCATTGATTTGTGGTACAATGTACAATATCCCTCTCTCCCTTTGTCTTTTTTGTCAGCGTAGTATTTACTCTCACGGACAATGAATGAGAAAAAAAACAAAAACGCTATGACACCTGCAGTGGCGCATATGGCCTGTAGGGGCAGTGGAGAGTGTCCACTGTACATGTGCTGCAACCTTGTATATACTCGTACCACACGACTCACTGCCCATGTTATTTGTTCTCTTACAACCTCCTGACCCCCAACAAAAAACGGGTTTGCGGGTATGAAAGTAACTCTCTGTTAAAGCCTGGCGCTCCGGAGCTGCTGCAGGGGAGGAGCAGTGTCAGACCAGTGGCTTCTGCCCACAAGGCGAGAGCATTCTTCACACCTGTCTCCCAGGATAAGTGGCTTGTCACAGGCAAAGCTAATCTGTTGCAACGCTCAGTCACACTCAATCCCCAGTGCAGCTCCCGTGTGTCCTTGGATGGAAACATACATGCGGACCAGGCCAAGTACACAGGGACGCATGTCAGTGGGCAAACGCGTCTCAATTCAGCCAAGGTTTTGGGTGAACAGACCGTAAGCATAACCTGTCTGTAGTATGTCTAATAAAACAACCTTGATCAAAGGTATTTTTAAAGGAAAGCTGTTTTGTTGCGTAATCGAAAGGACTGAAAGGCATTCAAGACCCAAAAAAATCTTTGGGTACCAGTGAGCCAGTATATGGTAGAAAATCCTCACTTACCTTACCCGCTGTTTCAATTGAAAGGCTGTCAGTTAAAAGCCTTGCTCATGTTCCTGCTGTGTCCTTGAGTCACACACTTCCCCCCTATGCTTCTGTACACAAGTTAATGAGAGTGGATTAAAAAAAAACTATATTCTCTCTAGTACTCATAGTCCCGTGGTCTTTCTGATAATCCAACCAAACTCAGACTAATCGAGAACGCGATTGCAGTATTATAAGTTGAAGGACAGAAACTCGCTGTCCACTTTGTGCTCGTTCAATTGTTTCCGAGTTCAGTTTCCAAGGCACAAAAGTAGCATGTAGGACGAGATGTGCTGTATCATCCCATTAATGCCGCTGTCCTTCACGCAGCACTCAGGACGCTGCGTTTCAGATGCACACTACTGGAACCAGCGCTTTTGCACAAAAGTCGACTGTCAGGGGGCAAAAAAAAAAAAAAAAAACATGCAAAAGACAAGACAAGGAGGTTATGGTAGACTTGAAGCGCTCTGTTTTACAAGTCAGGCTTTTGAAGTTTAATAATTCAAAGGCAATTCTTCAACAAGGACTAAACTCCAGCTGGAGAGTTGTTGCTTTATGTGGATTTTTTTTGTTTTTGTTTTTTTGACAATGATCAAAGGATAACAATAATGAAGTGACGAGTGTTTCTGCTGCATCTGCTGTATGAAGCGTCTTTGTAAACAACCATTCTTTGTTTCGGCTTTACCATGCAAGAAAGTGCAATTGCATGTTGGGTATGAAGATGTTTTGCTTGTTTCATGAGCTCTTATTATTGTTGCTGTATCCTTATTCTCTTCTTGAATATGTTAAATAAGTCTCATATTATTGTTGTTACTTAAAAGAAAGTAACAGCAGAAATGTGTGTTTGTTTCATGTTGTTTGAACCTACAATGCAATCAATAAGTTCAAAAAAGCGTAGTTAAAATATCCATGCATCTGAGGGACACCAAATATGGTCAGAGTTTTTTCAAGGTGAAATGACAAGTGCCCAACCTGACTTTTATGGATATGCTGATGAGGAATCAAGTTAATATTGGTCTGGGCTTCAGGTCTCTCAAGCCTCACTCATACTCAGTTTATAATGAGTGTTCATTAAAGTGTCAGACGTGAGCAGTAACAAATTGGTTCAACTTGAGGGTCTCAAAAGTGCATGTGCGGAGTAGTGTTTTCTCCTACAGCATGTGGCAGGTCTGTCGGATTGTACGGAACAGGCCACAGGGGTTCATTTATTCATCCTTTGATGTCTTTGTCCTACTTGGACACACAGCTGGAGTCTATCACACCAGCTATGGGCCTTTGGTGGGATCTATCCAGGCAAAGACACCCACATACTTTAATTCGCTCAAATTTGTCCAGTTCACAATGGCAGTGCTTTGAGTTTTGGGCGACAGATTGAGGCTGTCACACTCATCGTTTGGCCATAACACATTTTGTCATTCAGGAAGTGTGTATCACTCATATTTGAGTACTGATCTAAATGTGTCAAAATATCCTCAAAACTTTCCAAGGCCACTACTTTGCATTGTTGGTATATCATCTTTATGAAAAAGTTTGTGAGTATCACAGGCCATATTGTATTTTCACTAACACCATACATTTTAACACCAACCTGACAGAAAATGTGTCCTTGAGCAAAACAGCTTCCCTGCTTTGCCAGTTCACTACAATATTAAGTTAAAGTTACGTATGCTTTGAGTAAACTTGAGTAACAACAAGACTTCAACAGACACTCTGAACCATTAGTAGCCAAGATTTCAACATAAAGGAAGAAAATCAAATACATTTCCTCGTAATGCTTTACTATATTTAGGTTATGTTTATGATTATGTTATTTCTGAAGGTTTGAGATTGTGTTGTGTTCATAACTTATTTAGGTGTTGAAAGCTTTGGGGAGCGGCAATGCCTTTGAGCAGTGGTTCTCAACTGGTCAATCAATCAATCAAACAAACAACCTTCACTTGTTAAGTTAAGTTAAATTAACTGTAAATTTGTTATTGTACAGTTGTCCAACAAAATTACGTTCAGGTGTTGGGTTAGTCCTGAGCCGCTGCACTTGTGCGCTCTGACACTGTGGGCTAACCTGATCAGAATGTCCTCTGATCCTCTGAAACAGCGCATTGCCTCCTTGGTTTGTCCCTGTTTCAGAGCGTGGTGTCCTGCACTGGTCAGCTCCACCTCCTCCTTCTTTCTCCTGCGCAGCTCCCTCAGTCTTTCACCTTCTTCTGGGAAGAGCTTAGCAGTTAATCTGTGTTGTTCTCAAGTGAACGTCCATTAGCCAAAACAATAGTATGGATAGAAGGCTGCAAGTCTTGCCCGGATACCTCCTCGTTTGCCCCTTTTTTGTTTCCTGTTGCACCTTGTAACGCTTCCACTGTGCTGCATGTGTGGGGTACAGCGCTTTACAACACCACCTTCTGAATCAGAGTGCTTTCCAGTGTAGCACTAAAAATAAACAATGCAAATACAAAACAATACAGAAGTACTGTCAATGGGTCTCTGCCTAAAATCCCTGTTAATAAATTGCTATAATAGTTTTCATAGTTTTAATAGTTTACAAAAGTTATAAGAGAAATATAAGAGGAAGTACTGCATTTTTAAATTATATTCCTTTTTTTACCCCCACATTTTTGCGTTTGGATTTCACAAACACAACAAAGACAGCTTAGGCAGAAATGTTGACTACTACAAAACTGTGCGCCAAGAGGACTGCGTAACATCAGGAGACTGACATGCTTTCAGAGCACACTCCATTCATTGGAGCTATTTAAAACACAGGAAGAGGGGGAAGCCTTTGGCCAAATGCGCTGACTCAACTATAGACTATTTTGGAAAGGCTCTTACAGTACACAGCCTGATGCAGTCCCAGCGCTGAGTGTACAGTGGATCTGTCAGCTCTGATATGTCCATCCTACAGTGCGCTGTGGAGACACTGTTAGTCACTGGGCTAAGTTTAGGCAAATATTTGGCAACACTATGTGATCCTAGCACAAACGGAGGCAAAAGAAGTACGCATAAGTGTACAAAAGTATAAAATAGAGTACTCAAAAAGAAAAACTGAACTGTCAAGTTTATAACCACCACAACTTCCTGAACAAATGTAGCTTTAGACTTTGATATGGACAGAGTTGCCAGATATCCGCTGACAGAACCGCCCAATGGTTACTCAACAGTCCAGGACCGGTGGACAGAGGGCACGGCTGCAGTTTCCAGTGTAATTTACCAGTTTACCAAGCCCCAGCGCTCTTCCAGTGATGCTGGACTGCCTCTTTATTTCTTTCACACAGCAAAAGCTTTGATTGCTTTGGATTTGAGGTTTTGTCATTTGAAATAGTGACCCACAAAGAATTTTACAAAGCTGGCTGTGAAATTATGGTGGAGACGTTGCTCCATCGGAACTGAAGGAAGTGTCAAATGCAAGGGGAAGAAATCCCTGTAGAGACAACATTTTAATCTTAAAATCGTTCTGCTGATACTACGAAAATAGCCCATACTAAAATTAAAACTTCTTATGTGTTTAAGAAGATGTTAAATCTTCACTGCTACAGAAATATGATACTGCGGCGTAGCACATCAGCTTTTGTTTATTTATGTATGATTGTATATTGACCAGACAGCTCAAATCAACTGGAGCTGTTCATGATTTTGTGTTGATAGGGAGCAGGCATTATAAGTTATCACGTCCGTCTGCTCCTTTTCATTCATATGTTCAATGCTTCTAAACGAAAGAAAGAAATGAAAGATGAAAAAGTATATGTTTTAAATGAAGGTATTTGTTCTTGTCTCCTTTACAATCTGAACTCAGTTGCTGGTTCTCATTCAGAAAGCATTTTTCACACCATTATCATCCACAAAGTTTTATTATCTGTTTCACAAACAAATAAAATGGCCTTGCATCCTATCACTGCTGCTGGCACTGATCTTTCCAACTCACTGCATGAATAGGCCAGATCTATCAAATACATGAGCCTGAGCTCTCGCAGCCTCCTAGTATCCTCTTCCATCCTCTTTTTTTAACGTAAGCCGTTATATTGATCCACACATGGAGCCGGCAGAAACACACTTCTTCGCTTCATATCAGTATACCAGAGGAACTTACAGCTTTTCAAATTGATGACTGTCAGACCTCTTGTGTATTGTGTGTCAAAATTCTACAGCAATTAATGTGTGTGTTGATAGATCATTGGATTCTTCTGTGTATTGCATTTGACTCCTAACCCGGCCTCTCAAGTCTCACACTTTTGCCATGTGATATGCACCTCTAATCACACGCTCATATGCCACACCTTGCTATTCTCACACTGATAAACCTGCCGTTTGATTTGAGCTGCATTATTATGGCATGAAGTGTTGGAAGAGTTGCAACTTCTGTGACTCCATTTTATGAGTTTGCTCACTTTGAGCTCATCCCTCACACTCGGTCTGTGAGCTCATGATGCTTTCTGTTGTAGACGTATCTTCTAGCCCAATGGAAATGTAAGAAAAGGCTGTAAACAAACAATCTGATGCAGGAGAAGTTTGTTGCCATCAATACAGGCCTGGAGACAATTGAACAGTCAATGTACGAACATTGAATATCCAAGTTTGCTTATGCGTCCACATGAAGAGATATAAATATGATGAGCCGTGCATTCCAAGAATGACAAAAAGACTCCAGTCTCAGGCAATGTTTTGTGAAGAAGTATGTACATAAGTAAAGGAGAAATTCTCTTCTTCAGCCAGAAGGCTCCTGCGAAACAGCATTACACCAAGAGAGGACAGGTATGTAGGTTAAAGGAACAGGCCACCGTTTTTCTATACTGAGATATGTTCTTACCTGAGCTTAGACGTGTTGATGCGTACCTGTCTGGTCTTTGTGCGTGCGCTCAATCACGCACAAAGACCAAAGATGTTGTTAGCATTTAGTCTCTTCTAGCATATTCCTATGGGCCAAACGGGGGTGAAGTTAGAAGCGACCAAGCTCTTCCACGTTTTCCCTATTCAAATACGGTTATGTGAGTAGTTACACGATCCAAGTATAGTCACACAAAATTTAACATGTCGATTTTCTAAGCGGATTAAAAGGGGAACTATACTGTAATAGCTTCACTAGGCCTGTCACGATAACAAATTTGAAGTTCGATATATTGAGGCAGGAAAGTGTTGCGATAAACGATATTATTGACTCCAACGATACAGGATACAGTAAACATGAAATATAATGAAACTCAATTTGCTTGTTAAAAATCAAAGTTTTACAAAGAAAGAGTCGGGAGGAAATACTAATAGATGTACAGACGATTAATATTGAGCCCAAAATGTATCGTCTATCCTAATCTTCACTCTTAAAGAATTGCTCCTGCCTGTTCCTCTAAGGACCAATTCTCTAACGCTTTCCATGGTGCAGGAATAGGAGTAGGGTCTGCTTTCCGCTGAAGATGTAAAAGCCGCTGAATATGCGTGTGGCAGCATCATGGGGGAACTTACCCTTGTATTAAAGACAAGTAATGTTCTAAGTGAGCTATACCTACAATTACGCCATGTACGTTTTCTACTCCATTATCTCCCCACCATCGTGACTGTCTCACACTGAACACTGAAAACTGAATTTGAGAATATTGTAATAACTACGAACTCTCCTGTCTCTGTCCACAGCCAACCCCACGGGCGCGAGTCCCAAGGGTTTCCCCGGGTCGGCAGAGGTCTTCAGGGAGTCCAGCAGCACGACCGGGATGGTGGTGGGCATCGTAGCAGCGGCCGCGCTCTGCATCCTCATCCTCCTCTACGCCATGTACAAGTACCGCAACAGGGACGAGGGCTCGTACCACGTGGACGAAAGCCGAAACTATATCAGCAATTCGGCGCAGTCCAACGGTACGGTGGTCAAGGAGAAACCCGTCAACCCGGCAAAGACATCGGGCAAGAGCAAGAAAAATAAGGACAAGGAGTACTATGTGTGATACAAGGAACTTTGTTTATTGAAGAGACAAATTGTGTGTACAGTATAAACAAAGATGAAAAAACTTATTTAGTCATTTATTTCCTATGCTGTGGAAAGTAAATGAGTGGAGATGACTTGAAGAGACTGTGTGAAAACTCTGGCTAGAAACGAACAGAAGACCAAACAACATTACTCCATATGTTGCTTAGTTTGGCGTCATGAACGGCATCATCTATCTCCTTTGTTCTCGGTACAAACAAGGGGCCACAGATGCACTTTACAAAAAAAAGGGAGATTCAGCGACTAAATGTTTTCATTTACATTGCCTGTGTTTGTGTTGTTGAGACATTTTTCTAGAGGGAAGAAATATTCCACGCATAACTACGCCAAACCGTGTTGGACAAAAACAAAAGAAAAAAAAAAATAGATCGGATTGCAAGGATCTGTGGATGTCCATGAGATCAGCAGCTAAAGTGCAGCCAGGGAAGACTTTCACTTTGGCTGAGCTGCTGTGGTACGACGATAAGAAGAGGATTGCCGTTTCTCTCCGTGGACCGCATTTTAGAGGAACAAAATGTCCATTGTGCCAGTAAAGAAATCTGGTTGCCTTTTCGTTTTGAACTCCGAATTCTGAGTTCAGTTCAATAAGAGGAGACAAGTATGGGCCAGCCATGCACGCAAAATTATCTTATAACAGTACATATGTTTATATACAGTACAGCCACCAATCTGTATGTGCTTTCTGGACTGTGACAAAGTGATGTTTTATAGCCTGTTGTATAGATAATGCAAAACTATAACTGCTCCTCGAACCATCTTTTTTTGGAATAAAATTGAAAAACTGTGGATAAAAAGACAACATAAGTGTTATTAAATGTTGCTAGACATAGATGATTTTCTGAGGACATCTGCATAAAGAGCTTTGGTTTTCAGTTGGATATTTTGTCCCATTTTTACATGTGTTACTTATATGATTTCTTTTTATACAAACCTTACATGAAACAGTAGCCAACTTAGTTCCCGCCAAAACAAACTGCGAAATGCTGATAAAACATTGAGCGGTGTATGGCAAAGTGTTGTGGCTGTCTTTGAAAAGGATTCTGGTTGAAAACACTGCCCTCCTCTGTAAAACCCTGGTTGAACGTGAGTGCGAGAAGTGAATGCTGCGTGTGCCTGGGACAATGCTTACGCCCAGGTGAGCTTCAGATAAGTCCATCTCAGCTGTTCTGTGTGTTTTCTGTCATTCTGTCACTTCTGCTTTCAGAGACCTGTACTTGGAATGAGTCTGAGGAAAATGACTATGATCTATAAATGATGATTATCAAGTCTCTTTGTCCAAGTTCTTTACTGTTTTTGTTTCCTTTTTCTTCTTGTACAAAATCCAAAAAATTACAGACACATATTTTTGGGGGGAAGTAAGAGATAAAAAAAATAATAAAATGAATGAAAGTGTCTTCTGTGAGTAAATAGATACATTATTATAAGTAGATACATTATTATAAGTAAGTAGATATATTATTATTGCAGGGGTGTCAAACATACGGCCCGCGGGCCTGATCCGGCCCGCGAGATGATTTAATCCGGCCCCTGCCCTGTAGAGCATAAATTCCAGAGTATGTCAAAAAAATTTTAAAGAATAACCAGAATGCTCATTCTAGCCACTAGGGGGCATTAAATAATAATAAAAAAAGGATAGAGTTCCACACGTGTCCAGCAGAGGGCACTGACATAATAAGAGCTCAGGATATGAACAACACATTATAAAGCCATGTGGTAAATGGACAGTCTGCCCCCTTGGCGGCTGTGGCTGCAATAACAGTTTACCACCACCAAGTGAATGAATAATGACGACTGCACTTTCAGGAACTTGTGACACAGGCTTGTAAAGTGCAATACAAGTGTGAGCCGCTGTCATTAATGAAGTTACAGTCAAGTTGGGGCTTTGATCAAATCACAGCTTATTATTATTCATTTATTGGAAACATTTTCTCTATTATATGTGGCCCGCGACCCGCCGTGGGAGCTGAATTTCGGCCCGCGACCCAAAATGAGTTTGACACCCCTGTTATACATTATATATATTATTTTGTTTATTCCTCATGAAAATTACAGGAAATTTACATAAAACTTTATACTTTGCTTTGCACTACATCTACAGTACTAAATTTATTGAAAAATGTAGCTCCATAAGCATTTTTTATTTTATTTCAACAATATATTAAGGGTGTAACAATATACCGTGCCACGATGCCCTGCGGTGCTAAAATCTGACAATATGCATTGTACGAGGACAGTGCAAGTTTTAACCTATTTTATTTATTATTTTTTAATCCCAAACAGAGCGCATGTGTCTTCATCACTTATCGCTAAACTGAAGGCTGCAGACACTCAGGACCTGCAAAGATCAATCCTCCAAAAACACATGAACTCTGTGTGTCTTTGTAATGGTTTCTCCCGCTGATCACCAGGCTGCAGTGAATAATGTCATTTGACCAAGATTGGATCATACGCATTTGTCAGAGCTGCAGACAAATGCATAAGATCCAATCTTGGTCAGAATCTAGCCTTCAAAAGCTTTGTGTTTGCCCAGACACGAGCCTCAAATCAAATGTGCTGATCTGTGAGTGTTTTAGCTGCTGTCTATGGGAAACTAAACCAAAAATGTATCACTTAACAAGCACATGTGACATGTTTTGCTTTTTACTTTATAAGTAAATTAGTATAAGTATAAGTAATTTTAGTTTTCTATTCATTTTTTTTAATTCTGTGATTATAAATACTGCCTAATAATGAACATTTAGACTTTATTTCAAAACCATCTCATTATTTATATCACACTTGCACCGTGATGCACCAAATCATGGGTCCTGCACGTGAATCAAAACCAAACGTGAGATCGCTGCAGTGTTACACCTCTACAATACATGCAGCATTCACTCACAATATAGTGTTTTAACAGCAAATTCATAATACTGTTAGTTTCAGTGCAGAGACACGTAGAGCAGCCATTATATTCAGTAATAATAAAACAGTGGAGAGAGACTGAAAGAATTCACTTTTTCATTATTTTTTTTTAGATAATCTGTCCCACCATCAGATGCGGTTCACCAGGCTAAATGACTGAAGCCTGAGCTATCACTTGACTTAAATTGAAGTCAGACCTGATCACACTCTGTGAAAAGCCTGATGATAATCAGGGGATCAGATATGGAGCGTCACTGAACACTTTATGCTTCGGAACAAAAGTAAGCGCGAAAAGGCAGCGACACCGTATAGCACTGGACTGTACAGGGATCTGAAGCCTAACTTTGCTGACAGTGCTCCTCACAGCTCCACTCGATTGGAGCTGTCCACATTGAAATAGAGGAGAGGAACAAAGGTGTGATGTAGTGGGATGAACAGGATTGAAGGCTGCAGCAGCAGATGGTTGCCCCAGAGAGTCCGCCGACTGTCACAGCTTTTCATCAGCTGCTCAAGCAGCTTTTAATGTGATAACGTGCTCCGTGTGATATGTTACAGATTTCCATATGGAGATTCAGCTTTTCACTTGACTGCGTAATGCTCAAGGACACTTCCACAGACATGCTCATGCAGTTTCAACACAGAGGAAAAATAAAAGAAGAAACTGACCATTACTCAATAAAAAATAATGTGTGCTATTTACCACACATTGCACTGAAGCCTGCACTGGACTTGGGCTCCAATTAGTGCAACATAATCATTGTGATTCACACACAGCTGATACATGAAATAACTGTGAGAAATTCTCTGCAGCAGTCAAAGCTTAATGAGTGGAATTATTGCGTAAGAGGGTTAAAGCCGGTAAGAGGTGAGAAGAAAAAAACACTATTTCCATTTGCAAAATTCCCCAAAGATTTATTATGAACCGTGTTAAAGACAATGAATGAAGCAAAGTGAGTTTAGACGAGTTAATAAAAGTACAATGTCTACATTTACAATTAAACTAATTGTACAGCAATGGCTCTGGATGAAGTACTGTTTAAGTAAAAGTACAGGACAGAGAATTGACTTTAGGACATATCAGATAATAGCTGAGGGGTGAGCGCTCTTACCTCTCAGCAAGAAGGTCTCGGGTTCAAAACCCATCCAGGCAGGGCCTTTCAGTGTGGAGTTGGCAATGACAATAAAAGTGCTTATTAAAATGTACGTAAAAAACTAAAAGCATTAGACACAGATTTTGAAAACTACTGAATGAGTTAAATGTGTGTTTTTGTTGATAAACTAGGTCTAAACCAGGTCAAACTCTATTGTTGTGATGTTTCTGATCAGAGTGACTTTACTGCAGTCACCCCGAAATAAATGTTTGTCACAATTCAAAACTTACTTCTAGTTTGAAGGTACAGATTATAGGCACTAAATGTTGACTAAAGTAGAGTTAAAAAAAAAATACCCTAAATTCGTACTTTACTTGCATTTTTTCCACCACAGGAGTGTCGAATTTGAAGCATGGGTTGGCATAGAGACTGCCTGAAGTTGCAAAAGAGTCGAACTACATTACCCTGCAACTCATTTATTATGAAAAATGTCATTAGTATCTCACAGGGGCATTGGTATTGACAGCTTTCTGACTCTTGAGATTGCACTAACCCACGACAGTCTAATCTCCCATCAATGAGTCAGGCTGCCAGTGCTTATGTAGGCACTGCAGATCCTGTCTCTTACATGCAGCAGAGTAATTCCTCTCCACTCTCACATTGATCTGAGCTGTGTTTGTGGAAGGACTTTGCTTTGGACTCGTAGCCTGCAGTCAGTCTACCTCCACCCAGAACCAGTCGATGAGGTCAACACTCTTTTTTCCAAAAGAAACGGAAATTCACATCATGATGGTAATGTTCTGGACTCACCTGGACTTTGAAGTGCAGTATTATTTAGAGCATTGGTAAGTTTGCTTTGTGCGGGCCGATTTTCTTCCGTTAAAAGAAACTAAATATGATATGCCAATGTTGAATTATAAAATGTGTTATGTGTTTTTGAAAGTAGAGGGTTGTGTTTGGAACAAAAATCATGCAAGTACAAACCCGTTATATAAAAAGACTTGACATTTAACTATTATCATTCCAAAACTTTTTCACCTGAAGGTAAAGATAGGAGGAAGTTTTAAGAAGACTGACACAAGAGTAAGCAACAAGTACAGCACACTCCAAAGGTAACTGTACACTACAATATTAACATACTACTCGAAGCGCTATAGTGATCTTCCGAGTCTGCGCCACTTGAGAGGGTGCCGCTTATAAAAAGAGTTTGACTGAGGCGTGGTTTATTACATTCAGCTCTGCCTTCTGTTCTTCCTTAACCTGTTACTTGCCATCCTCCCGATCAGGGGTCTAGGGTTAGGGTTATGATTAGGGTTAGGAACATACTTTTAGAAACTAGAAGGTCTTTACTTTCAAATGAGGTATTACACTGACATGTAGTAAGCTCTCCTGTCAATATGCTTTGGGATTGTGATATGCATAATTGCTAACCCCAACCCTAAGATGGCAGCTAGCAGGTTAAGCAGGTTAAACTAAAAACTGTATCAACCCCATTGTGAGCTTAACTATGCTCATGTCCCAAGAGAAAGAGATGTAGCCTATACAGCTGGGCCCCGCTGTGGCGTGCGTCGGCACTCACTCGGCCGTAGTTGTGTCATCATGATCAAAACAAAAGCACATGTTCACCCCCGACTCCCCCACAACCCGTCTCCCTTCCCCTCGCTGCGGAGTCTGGTTGGAGGAAAAGGCCCATTGCCATTGGTCATGGGTGTTTCTCCACCCCACGTACTTCCCACGTAAATGGAGTGGCAAGATCTGACAGTGCGCTCCTACTAAGCGCAAAATGTCACGCAATAGAAACACAAGATCGGGCCCTTAATAGTATAAAGAAAATGTCTCTATCGTTATGGTGGTGAATGAGGATCCAGAAGCTTCTTAAATTAGAATTAAAGTTTGAGTTAAATAGCTTCCACAACAGGTAAAAAGCAATTGTGTGAAGCCGAAAACAGCAACACCTTTCTATATTTACGCAATTATTTGAGAAATGCCCCCAAGACTCCACTGTTAGTGCAACCAACAAAAGCATTGCACATCTGGGCATAGTCTGGCACAGACGTCACATTCAACCTTCTGGCAATCCCTGTATGGCCCTATTGTGACTGTGTGGGAGAAACTCGGCTCAGTTTGTGCAAAAAGGATAACTCAAGGTGACGAGTTAAAATACAGCATGGAACACAAAAAGTAAACGCTAGATACAGTGACTTGATTCAAAAAGGGCCAGAGCAGACAGAGCTGGTTCATTTCATGGCTTCTTCACCATGTCTTATGTAGATAGAGTCATAGATTATAAATAGAAGATTTTTTTCCATGGCTCTTTTCTTGCAATAGACACCATAAATGAAAAGCAAAAGCAAAGTCTTACGACACAGCACTAAACATTCTTCATATTGAAATTCATGCCCATTGATCAGTTTAAAGGGGTGACAATGTAGAATGTAAAAGATTATATTAACTTCCATGTAGAAATGTAGAAACTCTGCCTCAAAAAATATGGAAACAGAGGATTGCTGGCCTCCGAAGAAACTTTAGACTGACCCTTTTTTGCTCTAAAGGAAGCTAACGCTCCCTCAAGTGCAGTTACATTTTCATCACACACAAAAAAGAAAAGACTTTCACGTCTGTTGCTTTCTGATTTCTCTCAGACACACTTTAGGTTATCCTTGGATTGTCTCTTTCTCTAACCAAATGCTGCAATAACTGATTCTTTACAGGTCCTGGCTGCAGCGTTCTAATTGCTTGTCTCAATATGAGTGTTTATCATTGTCAGAAATGTTGTTTGCATTCATCGCTTCTTCCTCGAATTAACAAAATGTGTTGAAGTGATTTTGCACCAGTCCGTTCTTTGTTCTTTCTCCTGCCTCTTTAGTGCAGCCAGCTGTCGGTGGCCATCAGAATCAGCAGTAATCAGCAGAAGAGAGCGAGTTTATGATTTCACATGATGGAGCCAGACAGTTTGAACGTTGTGATTAGATTACGCATCCGCAGCGATACCACTTTAATGTTGTTTACCTTCATTTGTTCTCAGTGGGTCAATGGCACTGTGCTTCTGTTCCAGCCGCCGCTGTCTTCCTCTCTCTCCAGGGAGCTGCATTATACAGAATATTGCAAAACAGAGGGGAAACAAGCATTATAGCTCTAGTCATGGATAAAACTTGCTGTGGGAAGTGCGCAAAATGTCTTAAGTGACTACATACTTTTGCCTCTAAGTTACCTTTTGATTCCTGTGTACATCTCTAGAGTCTTTGAACAAACTTTAAGCGCCTTATCACTGGCAGCTCTTCCAATCATCCAATCACAGGCCCAGCTCAAGGCGCACCTTCACGACGGCGCTCGTCCCTACTCCAGCCACTCATCGCTCATGAACCCCTACTTAAGCCTCCCACTCAATCACTCAGCCTTTCCCAGCCGTGCTGCGACCTTCCTCCACCCCTTTTTCCGCCCGGCCTCTCCTCGGCTCTGCTCGTCGTCGACTGGTCTCCCCGGGGGTTTCCTCTTCTACCACCACCAGTGTCCAGGCTCCGGGGAAGATTCTGGCAATAGTTCATCAACGCCGTGCAACTCTTTCGTTCATTAAATCTTCCACCGGGGTCTATTAATATTTATTTTGTTATTAATATTTATTTTGTATTTATGTATTTTACCTCTCTGTCTTATTTTTCATTATCCTTTTATTCAATTTTACTTACGTACTTTTATTTATTTTAACAATTTTTATGCTCTTCCAGTTTCCTCTGGAGGAGCCCTCTGCCTCGGGAGCGGTGATTGGCTGTGGCTGCTGGGGTGCTGTCTTGTGGGTGTCTGGATGGAGGTGTGGTGTTGTCCGGGCACCCTGTGTTGGTCCCTGTGGCTGCAGCTGAGGTGCCGCTCCCGATGCAGACGGCTCCTTGGATGGTGTTCCCTTACCTGGTTTATCTGCACCCAGCCTTATCTTAGCCTTTTGTCCATAGTCTCCACTGTTTTACCTTGAGTGTGTATTGTGTGCTTGTGTGGTGTGTCTCTGGGGAGGTGGGTGGGGGGAGTGTGAATGCGACAATGTGTCTGTATTTTTGGAAGGAGGTGGGTGTGAGAGAATGTTTTTTTTTTTAAATCTGTAAAGCACTTTGTTTTACATGACATGTATGAAAAGCGCTATACAAAT